>NC_040914.2:11352260-11696974 GCF_004126475.2 Phyllostomus discolor
TGGGAAATATGCACACTGAATTACCCTCTGGCCACATCTCCTCTGTAGTACCTGTACCCCCAAGGTTAGGAGAGGCATAATTCACATCTCAAAAACCACTTTCCTTTTCACAACTCTTACATTAATCTGTTTTCAAAGCTTCCAACAACTTCTTTGTCAGCTTCCTAATTGTATGTGTTCTAACAAGTTCAAAAGAGTATGAGTTAAGCTAATCTGGGGCATTTAACCTAGATGCCATCAGGGCACCATAATGAAACACGTGCACCACCAAAGATTTTAATTCTCCTACCTTTCAACCTAATTTTCCAAGAGTCTTTTTTCTTCTCAGCCAAGGACAATTTTATCCTTTTATATGTTCAGGTCAGAAATCTGTCCATCATCCTTGATGTCTCTATTGGTCTTGCAGTAATCTCTAAACCATCAGCACACCTGCAGTCAGTCTAAAAAGTGTAGATAGAAAAAAAAAATGCTCCAGGCCAAGCCACCTTCACTCCTTTGTGGTGTTATTGTTACATTTTCCTGACTAGTCTTTCTGCAGCCTTGTTGACCCCACTGATATCAATCTCCCAGAAAGGACCTATTGAATCTTTGGAATGAATACCTTTTAAAATAGGGGAAAAGGGGAAGGGGCAAGTCAAGGAACAGGTATAAAGGACCCATGGACAAAGACAATGGGAGACAGGATAGAATGTGAGAGATGGGAGGTGAGTTGAGCAGGGAAGAGTAATGGAGGGGAAATGTGACAACTTTAACTGAACAACATTAAAAATAAAAAAAAAATAGAAAAACCCTACTCACCTAGCATAATGCTTTCCAGATCCACCCATGCTATGACGAAGAGTAGGAGCTCCTTCTTTTTTTCTGTTGCATAGTATTCCATTGTATAAATATACCAGAGGTTTTTGATCCACTCATTTACTTCTGGGTACTTAGGTTGCTTCCGGCACTTGGCTATTGTAAATTGTGCTGCTATGGACATTGGTGTGCATAGGTTCTTTTCGACAGGTGTTTCAGGATCCTTGGGGTATAATCCCAGCAGTGGAATTGCTGGGTCAAAAGGAAGTTCCATTTTTAGTTTTCTGAGGAAATTCCATACTGTTTTCCAAAAAGCCAGGCTAGGTCATCAAAGACAAATACCATATGATTTCACCTATAAGTGGAACCTACCCAACAAAACAAACAAGCAGAACATAACAAGAGACATTGAAATAAAGAAAACGAAAGTACCCAGAAGTAAATGAGTGGATCAAAAAACTCTGGTATATTTATACAATGGAATACTATGCAACAGAAAAAAAGAAGGAGCTCCTACTCTTCGTCATAGCATGGGTGGATCTGGAAAGCATTATGCTAGGTGAGTAGGGTTTTTCTATTTTTTTTTTTATTTTTAATGTTGTTCAGTTAAAGTTGTCACATTTCCCCTCCATTACTCTTCCCTGCTCAACTCACCTCCCATCTCTCACATTCTATCCTGTCTCCCATTGTCTTTGTCCATGGGTCCTTTATACCTGTTCCTTGACTTGCCCCTTCCCCCTTTTCCCCTATTTTAAAAGTATTCATTTCCAAAGATTCAATAGGTCCTTTCTGGGAGATTGATATCAGTGGGGTCAACAAGGCTGCAGAAAGACTAGTCAGGAAAATGTAACAATAACACCACAAAGGAGTGAAGGTGGCTTGGCCTGGAGCATTTTTTTTTTCTATCTACACTTTTTAGACTGACTGCAGGTGTGCTGATGGTTTAGAGATTACTGCAAGACCAATAGAGACATCAAGGATGATGGACAGATTTCTGACCTGAACATATAAAAGGATAAAATTGTCCTTGGCTGAGAAGAAAAAAGACTCTTGGAAAATTAGGTTGAAAGGTAGGAGAATTAAAATCTTTGGTGGTGCACGTGTTTCATTATGGTGCCCTGATGGCATTTAGGTTAAATGCCCCAGATTAGCTTAACTCATACTCTTTTGAACTTGTTAGAAAACATACAATTTAGGAAGCTGACAAAGAAGTTGTTGGAAGCTTTGAAAACAGATTTAATGTAAGAGTTGTGGAAAAGGAAAGTGGTTTTTGAGATGTGAATTATGCCTCTCCTAACACTTGGGGGTACAGGTACTACAGAGGAGATGTGGCCAGAGGGTAATTCAGTGTGCATATTTCCCATGGAGTAGTGACAAGTTCTTTGTGAGGCAGGTCTGCAGTCCTGTATGGAGACTATTCCAGAAGCCTCATCTTCAGTCTGCTTTCAAATATATAAGTAAAAAATAAAAATTATAAATTTAATATAATTTTAATATAATATAATTTAATATATTATAATTGTGTGTTAATAATTATATAATTTAATATAATTATATAATATAATAATGTGTAAATAAGTGATTTTTCTGCAAATAATTAGAATTGGTTTATAAAACTTATGCTTAATTTGCTTGCATAAATTAAGACAGATTACAAAAGCTGACAATTTCTAGTGTTTTAATTATAATTTTCATTAATAAAATGACGCTGGTTTTGTCAGAAGTATTAATAACACATCTAGCCCTGGCTTGTGTAGCTCAGTGGACTGAGCATGGGCCTGTGAATCAAACAGTCACTGGTTCGATTCCCAGTCAGGGCACATGCCTGGGTTGCAGGCCAGGACCCCAGCAGGGGGTCTGTGAGAAGCAACCACACATTGATGTTTCTCCCTCTCTCCTTTTCTTCCCCTCTCTCTAAAAATAAATAAATAACATATTAAAAAATAACACATCTAAAGGAGTAGTCAATGACATACACAAAATTGATATGTTGATATATGATTGAAATATTTATGTCTTTAATGAGAATAATTGTACTTATAATAATTGTATGATCCTGATATCAACAACAAACAAACAAAAAACAAATAACACATCAGTGTCAATCATGTTCCATCCAGTCCAAGATCTGAGAAGTCTGATTTTTCTCAAACAAATTTTAATCAGTGTGTAAGGCTCATAGAGGTCATATCCTTTTTGATGTGAGCACCTACAATCTTAAGTAGATTTTGACCACCACTTAGTTTGAATCATTAAATCATTGTTTTGTGTTTAATATTCACACCGTGAGCAAAGCCAGTTCCTAACTTATTCAGTTAAATATTTTTTATTGTCTTTGTGACAACGCTGGACATTGCCATGTTAATCCCTGTATGTTGGTGTGTTCTGTTCAAAGTGAACACAGGAAGGTTCTGGGTTTTCTAGGCCATGTAGAAAGCATCTTCCTCAAACCTTGAGAGTTCCCTGGATAGAGCCAAAGTCTTCTCCACATTATGTTCTTTGAAGCTACTTACTAACTTTCTCACTATTATGCATTATGTAATACAAGGTTTTCTTTCTTGAAAGATGAATACTCAGCTGCTTTTTATTCCATCACCAACACACACAGATGAGGACACACTCGCAAATTTCCCATCCTGTCTTTCCAGTATTTTTTTAAAGAACAATATTTAGTGTAGACTTTATTATATCTATTTAATGCTATTCACATTTGAGCCACCTAACAGAGATTTCTTTAAATTTGAATCTTTGAAATACATCAGAGATAAAGAACTTAACTTCTGTGAGCTGTAGAGGTGAGAATGAAATAGTTCTGATCATTAGACAGTTGTAGTGGCAGAAATAGTGCAGATAAAGCCCAAACTCCTCCAATCTCTTCACAGCCTCTCCTGGTTACTTTGCATTAGTGCTGCTCTCTGGTGATCACATTATAAATGGAAGCTCCCAATAGGGTCAAACTATTTTTCCAACCCAGGGTCACTCCTAGGGGCCAAATCAGAAAAATAAATCAGTGTCAAGTGAATGTAAGGTTCTTCATTGAAAAGTCAATAAGCTTTTCAGGATGGTGAAGTCAAAGTATTAAATCTATTAGCAGCTCTTAGTGACTGCACAGATTGAGAACCCAATAAGCCTACCCTCCCCAGAATGGTAAAGGAATGTGTTCATCCTCCAAGACAATTTCTCATCAAACTCAAGTCATAAAAGCTCTACAGACTTGCTACTAGTGTCATCCTTAATGGTTTGAACTACAAGCTTTCCCACTAAAAATGATCAAAGGCACAGGTTTTCAAAATGTCTTAGTAGACACATGGGCTTTGAAGGGTGGAAGGTGATGCCTGCTAATGTTGGTGTTCTAAGACAATATCATTAGTGATAATCGTGACACCAGGGAAAGACCAGCTATAATTTATTGGCAATTTAAGTAAAGCATGAGCTAGCTATAGCAACATCCATGTTTGTGACCATTTGGATCTGCCACACCTATGAGGCTTTTTGGCTCCAATAGTCTGAGGTATGCTGGATGTACCCTCCAGAGTAAAGGACACATTGTTGTGCTTATACCTCTATCTAATCAATGTTAGAAGAATAAAAGGTGCTTTGTGAAGTTCTTGTGAGACCTGTTAAGAGAATTACATGCAGACTTGTAGGCTTTGGGGCAAGGCCAGGCCTTGTGCAACAATACTACAATAGCTCCTGCACCAGATCAGATTTAATCATCATAGGAGTGAAAGTGACTAAATGTGAGCTGTAATATGACAAGGTAGCCAAAACTCCTTCTTGTGATTTGTACTCACCAACATAAAGTCATGTGGGAAGAGCAGCATCCATTACAGATGGAAGTGATAGATCTGGATGAGACAAGGGTAGGTGGCCAAGACCATTGGCACCTACTGTTTTAGCACTGTCCAATGTCACGTAGCTCTCACCATGGAACCACAGAAACTCACTGTCATTAGTCAACAAAGACTACATTGGTATTATTACCAAAGTTTCCAAATATATCTTTTTAACAAAAAGAACAGAAATGTTATGAACTCATGCAAATAACTTTATTGGCATAGAAGCAAGAATACTCCAGAGAATTTAGAAATCTTTTGAAAGACATCAAAGTGGAAGACAAAGAGCAGTGATGCTGCTCACATGGGTGTCCTCATATCCATTCCCTTTGTCTACAACACTGTCCCAGTGCCTCCATGTGTTTGCATGGAGAAGAGACACTGCTCAGATTCTCTATGCACTTCACCTGATCTCATTGATTATCATATGATCACTGCTCATCCTCTGAGGGACAGTGTCAGCTACACTGTGGACATGGTACACATGAGAACAAACCGAGGTGGGGTTTGGTCTGAAATGTGACTTTAAGTCAAGAATAAAGACAATGTTAGCTCAGATTTTTGACGGTTTACTGACTTCATACAAATTTTTAAGGACTATTCATCTTCAGAACAAATCTATTATAGTAATGAAAAAAGCACTTTATTTTGAGTTTCACATGTAAGTAGAAGGAGAGTCACTCAAATTTTACATTCAGTTCAAGGGGCACACTTGCAGCAGAACCAACAGGGTTAGAGACTTCGCACTGGTAATTCCCAGCATCTTCCCTCTTGACGGGGTCTATGGTGAGTATTTGATTTTCCTTGGACAGCTTCATACGCTCTGTGAACTGCAATTGTGTTCCATTGACCAACCACTGGGTGGAATTCGCATTTGTGTAGCAGCTCATGACCACAGCATCCTTATTCTCTGTGACTGTGGTGTTGCTGGCTAGTAGGGTGGGTGCTCTCACATGCCCTGTAAAGAAACAGAGAATGAAAGTCACTGAGAATGGACTTAAGACATGGAGCCATGCTGCCTCTTCAGAGATCTCAGTCACTCACAGTCCTTAGTGACTCATGTGAAGGTCACCATAGGAAGATTTTAACATTTGCAGAAGAATAATTGTATATATTCAGGTGACAATATGTAAGGAGAGAGCTGCACCTCCTTGCTGTCCCCATATAACTTTCAGGTGATTCCTTAAGTGTTCTTGTCATAGCAGCACACAGAACCCCTTCCCAGCCCATGTGTCCTATAAACTCATCATCAGGAACAATTTTTCTCTCATGAGTTTTTCTTGATCTTTTTCTAGAACTTTTTGGACTTCAGAAAGCATCCAACTACTTATTTAAAATTTTATGTGTTTTCAGGAAGACAGGCTTGCCACCATTGCCCATCTCTAGAGCCAAGGGAAGTTTACAGTAAGGGGAAAAGCATTTAGCTTTTGTTAAATAATTCATTAGGCAATATAAAATGACCCAATCCAGTCTTCATGACTGTAGACCTGAAGGATTTCTGTCTAAAACACTTTTAAGTCTTAACAAGTTTTTATTTCCTGGCCTATTGATTCAATGTCATGTTGAAATTAATCTCTAGAAGAAAACAGTTACAGTTTTAACAAAATACATTGAATGTAGGAATAGAAATAAACTATATACTATAATAAAGGCCATAAATAAAAGCCCAGAGTTCACACAATATTCCATGGAGATGCTAAAAATGTTTTACTAATACCATGAACAAGAAATGGAAGCTGTTCTTCTACATATTCTACAGAGTACTGGAAGTTTTGTCCACAACAATGACCTCAACAATAAAAAGACAAACAATCCAAATAAAAAATGGGCAAAAGACCTGAACAGATACTTCTCCAAGGAGGGCATACAGAGGATCCATAGACATATGAAAAGATGCTCAACATCACTATTTATCAGAAAGATGCAAATTAAAATCACAATGAAATACCACTTCACACCTGTGGCAATGACCATCAAAAACAAAGCAACAAACAAGTGTTGGAGAGGATGTGGAGAAAAGGGATCCCTAGTGCACTGTTGCTGGGGTTGCAGACTGGTGCAGCCACGGTGGAAAACAGTATTGAATTTCCTCAGAAAACTAAAAATGGAACTGTCTTTTGGCCCAGTGAGCCAATAAATGATAAAGCTGCATCCAATAAATGATTTAGGAAACAGGAAAAAGGACAGGCAGAAGCTGATTATGGCAGAAGAGTCAAATGCTCTGCCCTTGACCATTAAAATCATTCTCTGTTCTCTAAGGATAGGTGAGGATTTGTGTCAATGCAAAATGAGTAAATTACAGCAAATGAGGAACTCTGACTTGCTTAAATTCTGGTACTAGTGGGCAATTTGTGTTAGGTGGCTATGACAGAAATTTGGTAAAAACTTAAAATTCTTCTGCATATAGAAATTATTATTAATATCCCAGGGCCTAAGAACAATTGCAAAAACAACTTCTTTATTAGAGTAAAGAAATGCATCTGAGATGTGGGTCTTAGTTCTTGGAGGCACAGAAAGCTTGTCCCCTAGGGTGAACATCCCAAGAATTCTGCATTTAAGTTCCAACTCTAAAGAAATTTTGGATCATTCATTCATTCACTCATTGAATCATCATTTATTTCTTCCTAAAATATCAAAAGCAACTGAGTATGTGTTACATGTTGGTCCTAAGCTGGTTTCAGAGGAAGAGTGGGGAATGAGAAGGCAACATACTTTCCTTTATAGCTGGTGGGTGTGATTGCATCACAGCAAGAATCAAATGAGTGATGTCAAGTCCAGTGCAGGGAGGTGTTGATGGGCCACCTGAGGGGGAGGCCTGGGTAATCTCTGCCATGACTCTAACTGTTACTGCGGGTAATGGGATTCTGGAGTAAAATAGATTGTTTCTCCATTTTGCTTACTTCACAAAACAAAGTGTATTTCTATGATCTGAGGAAGCCTAGAGAAAAAGTATCTGAACCAATTCATTGGTTTAGGAACCCAAAGACCCCCTCGTATGGCCCTCGGGGTAGAAAAATCAAGGCTATGACTACAGACAGTACTCAAGTGACTCTGATCAGCTGCTCATGAATTGCGTGACTGATTTACTGACAGTATCTTCCTGTTTCTCTGTTTATTCTCAATGAATATTTGGCTGCCAGGTTGTCAGGGTGGCAACTGTAAAATATTAGAGGATCTGACCTAAATCTTGAAATAGAAGAGCTGCTCAAATAAGAGGCACCTCTTAGTTATCAACTGCACTAAAGAATCCCCCTGGGCTGATTCCTGGTGAATGAGGAGCTGCCAGAAGCATCTAATATTCTGTTTCTTTCTGGGAGTGCTGACCCTTTTCTGAACTTTCCTGAGTCCCCCAGGACAGTTGCCTAATATCCTGAGACATTGTCTAACTGTGCCCTCCACACACAGACTCAGATGATACCAAATTCCATTTCTGCAGAGATGTGACTCTTGGGCCTGAGCCAGGACTGGTGACAGGCTCAGGAGCCTTATGGCTAAAGCCCATTAAACTGTTACATACTCCGCCCTTTTGAGAAGGCCAAACCCAACCTGGTACAGGATCCCCAGGGTCCCTGGAGTCAAGATCCCTGGCACAGGGTTCTGGGAAGGTGTTTTTGAACTGAGCTCAGTAAAAATTTCAAGGGGACTCTCAGACCATGCTCTGACCCAGTACAGCAGGGTCAGCCTCAGGTCAATTTCATAGGAACATGCATAGGGTGCTGAACTGAGACTGTTCTCCCTCTGCTGAGTTACTCCCACCACAACCATACTTCTATTGGAAATTATTGTCTGCAGGGCTAAAAGTTAGGAGGGGAACTGAGATCTTAGGGAGTTTGTCTACACTGGGTGTATCCTGCATTAATTGCCAAAATCCAGCACGAAACAAAGTGCAGAGGGTAATGGAGGCAGAGTCGAGAGTTATTAGTCCTATGTATGAAGTAGAATTCATTCCCCTCCAACACCCAAATGTCAGAGAGCAATCACTCACGGTATACAATAAGCTGTCCAAATCCTATTAATATTCTGGAATCTTGTTGTTGAACTATTACAGTGTATATTCCTGTGTCTTTGATGGTGACCTTCTTTAACAGCAAAGAGCCATCAGAACTTATTGTCACTGGTCCATGTGCAGGGCCTCTTAAATGGTATTTTGAGGTTGCTGTAAGAAATGCAATTATACAATTTTTCTCCATGCCTTTCCTTCTGAACCACATGAGGCGTGTAGCATTGGGAGGCTTATAGGGGATATGTAGATATACATCATCCCCTTCAGCAGCATTTTTCGACCAAATGGCTGGTTGGACTGTGGTGGGCAAGCACCAGAAGTTGAAGAGTGAAACTAGAAAATAAGAAAATAAATTGATCAACATTTTTATCTTTGTATTTGTTTGGAAAAATGAGGTCCTAAACCCTTAGCAGGTCTCTTTATCTCTCAGCACTGTTCTATGTAAGAGTGTGTGTCTCCCATGATCAAGGTCAACAGCATGGCCACAATTACTCCACCAGCTCTGAAACTGTTACTTTTTCTGTTGCAAGTACTCTTCTCCAAGTGTTTGGTTTACTCGCCCCTTCACTATACTCAGGCCCCTTCTGACACTCAGGAGCATTTTGAAAGACAACTTGCTGACCAATTTCTCTAAAAATTCTGTGAGTTCACTTTGTAACCTGCCCATTCTCTGTTTTTTTTTTTTTTTCATGTTACTTGTGGCTACCTAACCTCACATCTAGACCTTTCCTTGTCCCTTTCTCCTCCATAGAACACGAATTGATGAGAACAGGCTTCTGTGAACTAGTACCTCCAGTGACTACAACAGCCTGGAAATACATGGGGTTGAATGAATGAGTTTTCCCAGGGTCCCAGGATAAATCATGGGGTGTGTTTACCCATTTTTGAGGTTTGTGATAAAGACAATGCCTAGAACCCCTGGTTAAATTTTTCTGCAGCTTCCTGACAATAATAATAATTATTATTATCAGTTTTCAGAATTCAATAATCAGTGATGAAAAACTGGAAATAAACATCAATTGAAGGTTGTCTGCTTGTCATGGCTTCTAGATTATGAGATTTTCCTCTTGCTAAGGCCCCTTCCCCATCCTACTCTTCCCTTTTGTCCTTTACACTCAGGTCCAAACAAAAGCCTTCCCTCTTTTCTCAGAGTACTGGTCTCTCCAGCAGACCCCAGCCAGTCTCTGTGTCAGATCCTTAGTCTACCCCAAGGAATTGTCTCCTACTTACCAACCAGCAGGAGCCCTTGCCAGTGGACAAGTCCTCTGTGAGAAGAGACTGAAAGGAATCCCATGGTGTCTGCTGCCTCCTCTGTGGCTGTGTCTTTGAGAAAAGCCTGAGGTTATGTAAGGCTCACAGATGTCTCTGCCCAGAATGGTGCAATCTGCTGTGTGCCCTACCTGTGTGCTGAGCTTTATTCGGGGGCATGTTTACTATTCTTGTCATGTGGACTAGGGGCAGGGTTTGCACACAGGACCCTCCAAGTTCTACCATCATTTTCCCCACCCTTGTCCCTCCTTACCAGTACTGATCTTCTATATTCTGCTTCCCTAGAACTCCTGAGGCATCTCAAGACCACACAGACACCCACAATCACACATGCTTATAAACACACACACACACACACACACACACACTCATGCTTTGTTAGGAAAAACACTAGCTTGGGGTGTCTGGGTTTTGAGGTTTCCCCACAGCTCCCTGTCAGGTGCTCAGTAGTCTTTCCACAGTCTCTCTTACATTTGACTTGTCCCTTCAGAAGAGGAGTTCTTGAGCTAACTCAGAAAAACCTGTCACAAGGATGTCATCTGCACTGTGCATCAAATCATTTGTGAAATATTGTAAACATGGTAATGCCCTGGTGACAACTTAAAAATGCAGCTTCAGCAGCTGTCCAGCTAATTTGGTTGCCCAATGAAAATGAGATCTTTTTATGTGAAGGTAGAACCACTTCTCTAGCTCTCCCGTGCAGAGGGGATGCCTTCGGTTCTTATTAGTCTGCTGATTCTTACTGGCTCTGAGGAGAGGTTGATCCTACTGGCTTCTAGGGTACATTTGTAATAGCAAGGCTCATGGGGGCTCCTGTGTCCTTGAGAGGATGACAGACTAATGCTAGCATTGGCCACCACTGTCTGTTTGTCTTTGTTATGTCAGCACCACAGAAAGTGCCTCAAGTATCCTCAAAAATCTGTAATATTTCTGTTTATGACACAGAAACCCAGCTGGGCACCAGTCCTCCCTATGATGTCAACTGTTCTGATGAATTTTTATTTCCTCCTAGCACGAAGGTCACAGAGATGAATCTGGCAGTGAAAAGGGTCAGCCTTGTGATAGTTTCAGTGGGGACCCTTCTTCTATCTCAGGTTGTCACTAGACTGGCTTTTACTCCCAGGAACAAAGACTTAAACAAGAACTCTCAGTAGGATGTGAAGGTTTTGGGTATGAAGTGAGAAGTGTTTTGAGTGTCCCAGGAAGAAAGGATTTTGGTGAAAGGTCAAGTGCCTATGGGCTTCCTGGTTCTCAGGGGATGACTTAATGTAGACCACCCACTCCACATGCGTTTTTTGGACCTATTCTTGGGCTCTCTAGCTATTGGGACAACGTTTGATTTCTGCCTGGGTGGCTTTCTTTTGGCCACTAGATGCCCATGGATGATGCCAGGCATGGGGTAGAGAGCAGCATAGAAACCCTCGAGAAAGGAGATGCTCTCAGGCCCTGTCAAAAAAAAAAAAAAAAAAAGCCCAAACCTTTAGAGCAATGTAATGAGATTATGTGAGCCATAACAACCACATATGTCTGGGCAGAAGGTCTTAAATCCTGTGAAGAAAGGCAGTTTTGCAACATAATTTGTACATCATAATCAAAGTAGATGTAAAAAAAAATGTTGCGTAAACTCCATCAGTAGGTGAGAGAAAACATAGCAGGGAAATCTCTAGTATTAGAAAAAATGCAAAATGAAGAAATATATTTTTTACTTTGGTGTATACAGGCTAACTGAGATTTAAAGGACACAGAGAAGGTGTGCAGGGGGTCAGATAACATAAAAAGTTCTGTAGTCTCATGTACATGTTCAAGATCCTGTGCTTTTGAATGGTCCAGCAAAGAAAATCACTCTGACCTCTCAAAGTTATGCTATTCAAGATAAAAAGAAAAAGAGGATCAGGGCTCACTGAAGGCAAAGACTGACCTTTGCTAAGGAAAATAGAGACCTGAGATATAACAATCTGCCATCACGTGCCCAGCTAGAAATTCCTGATCAGACTATCCTATGAGGCTTGCCAGGCCTGCCATGTGGCCCCCTGAACTTGTCAGGATTACTGCACAGCCCCTTTTTGTTAACAGTCTCTAGAAGTAGCAGGTGGGACAGAGGAGTCAATAGGGAGGGCCCAAGAAAGGCCTGTTGAAGCAGGGAATGAAAATAGGGCTCAGACTCCATTTTCTTAGCAAAAGCCAGGTTCCTATGTCTAATTCCTGTGTGTCTCTATGTTGTCCCCTAGAGGACAGAAGTAGAACTGCAGACAATGTCAGGTGCTGCAAAGGGACACTGATCAGTACAGGGTGAGCCCATTGAAAAGGCAGCCATTGTCCAGAGTACTATGAGTCCAGTGTCAGGAGAACTGTCCCACCATGGGAATATGCTGTTTCAGACAGAGCTCTCTGCTTTTAAGTGCCTCAGAAAGGACCTGGTAAAGGTTATCCTAAGGTTTTTTGGAGGAGGGTGCTGGCCTGGAAGGTTCATTCCCCAAATTGCCCTGTGTGTCCTCCATCACTACATTAGGGTGTTGTGTGTAACTCATCTGTGTTTCCTGTCTCCCCACAGGGCCCAGGAGCTGGAAGAGCTCCACATGAACACTAAACCAGGGGCCTTGTGTATTCTTTTGTTAGGGGCAGAGAGGTTCTCATAGAAACCTCAGCCCCTTGTGATAGAAGCAACCACAGATTCTGGGTTCTCCTATCCCATTCTGCACAGGAAGTTTCCTTTGTTCCCCAGGACATCATAACCTACACAGATGTCTTCAGAGACAACAGGCAGGTGTCCCACAGACCAGGAATTCTGGAATGAAAAATCTTCCCTGATTCCTATAAGGTCAGTATGTGCTGTTTCTTCCCCTGGTAGTAACTCTACCAGGGATTCAGGATCCAGAGTTTCCATCCGGTCAGGTATCTGTGAGAACAGGAAGAACACAGGCCCTGGGTGACGAGACATAACTCACAAGGTGGGACTATGCAGGACTGTGATTTTGGGGGAAATAAAGTATGGTCCAACCCCTACTGTGAAGAGGTTACTTTCCTTCCTTCTGACTGTATGAAAAGTAAAAGCCTGACACTATGTTACCCCCAAGCAGATGGTGTCCTCCTTTCATGCCGACACCAATGCCTTTATGTCTATAAGAAATGTAATCAACAAAAGAATACAGGCAACCAAAATATAACTAGAGACAATGAAATTAAGAACAATCTGACAGTATCAGAGGGGAGGTGGGAGGGGATATGGGGGGTAGGGTTTTCAGGAACAACTATAAAGGACACATGGACAAATCCAAGGCAGAGTGGAATCAGGGGAGGGAGGTGGGTTCAGTTGGGGTAGTGGGGAGTATTGGGGGGGGGGTGCAGACAAGTGTAATTGACCAATAATAAAATAATTTAAAAATGTGTGTATCAAAAAAGAAAAGAAAGATAAGTTGACTGCAAGTGTCTCACAGAGTGACAGGTTTCCATTGTTTGGTTTCCATTATTAATTTAATGAGCATTTGCAGAACTTCTGTGATGTGTCAGGCTCTTGGCTGGGCCCTGAAAACTCCAGGTAAATGAAGACATGTCTGGGTCTTTTGCTTATCGTTTGTCTCGTAACAGAGATAGGGTCTCAGATAAATCATGTCTCTAGGGAGTTACTTACAATTCTGAGAAGGCCTGTGAAGGAGAACTTCTGGTACATATACAACATGTACTTGAGTCTCAGCTGGTCTGAGGATCACAGAGAGCACTTCTGAGGAACTGACCTTTTGGCTGAGACCTGAAGAGTTGATGGCCAAGTGCCATGTTACAGTTAGTTTTTTTAAAATTTTCTACTTTCTATTCAACTATACTTTAGGCAAAGTTTCATATATGAATATATAGTTTTTAGTATGTTTATTGAATTACAGTTGAATATAATAAGCTTAACATATAAAAATTATACAACTTACTAACTTTTTCCAGATGTGTGCACCACAGAATTTGTTACAATGAAAATAAAGACCATGTCCCTTACTATTAGTCTTTTCATGCCCTCTTGCGATCTCTTTACTCTTCATCTCTCCACCTCCTTTTTTTAGTGTTAAGGAAAATCTCATCAGTGTTTTTTTATTATAAATTCATATACATTTTCAGGCTTTTCCAAATTTTCTATAATAAAAATATAATTTTAGTCTGAGGTTGACTCAACACAGTTATTTTGACATAGTTCTTTTTTGTTTATATTCTATTTGTATCTTACTCTACTAATGCACTTATTTTGATGATCTATTCACCCATTATGGACATTTGTGTTTTTTCCAACTTGAAGCTATTAAAAATAAATGTGCCATGAATATGAATATAAAAATGTCTTTAACACAAAGGATCAGAGCTTGTAAAACCATGAATAGCCAAAGAAATGGAAGTTAGGGAAGTGCCACTGAAACTCTGGTCTCAAGGTTGCATGGCCATAACCCCACCCAGAGGTACAGAAACACCTGATTCTTCACATAAAACTGTGTCTGACACAACCTACCCATCAGTCAACATGGCAGCAGAAATAATGATTCCATCTCCCTTCCAGCTTTGAATTATGAACAGGGAACCTCAGAAACTGTATTTAATTCACATCTAGATTTTCAATCACTAGGAGTAGAAGAAAGGTAGTCTTTAACTTTTAATCCCTCTGATAATACATGAAACCTAAAAAGATGAAGGATATATGCCAAGTGCCCACAGATTATACATGACATTTGTGAGCCCAGATGCAGGCTGTTTGACTCTGGGGAGTGACTCCACCTCAATAAGTGTCAGTGCCCTTATGTGATTCCATAAAAATGTCTTTGTCTTCTTTCTTGGATTTTAGAAAAGGACATCTAAAATTCCTGGAATTTTGTAACTGATGTGGGTGGTAAGTGTACTTTTGTTGTGATGATGCCACTCCTGGCTGGCCTCTGGATAGTTGCAGAGTGAGGGTAGGTCACCAGAAAGACCAAGTTCTGATCAGAAGCTTGGGATATTCAGCCGTCAGTAAACATAAGAAATGCTTCAACCTGAAGAGAATTTTTTTATGAGTTGACTGGAGCCAAACATGCTAATAATTGTAGGAAGAAAATCAAAATGGACTGAGAGAATGTTCTGAAGAATGACAATTCAGCACCTTATTTTATACAGTACAGTCAAAGGCAGAGGCCTAAGTGCTTATATCAAATTCATTAGCAATAGATTAGGGAGGTGAGAGGGAAAAAAGTGCAGGATCTCTGAGAATGGACCAAGAATACTACCAACAGACACAATAATGAGGTTGATTCCTAGAGGAATGTTAGCAGTTAGCAATGACCAAAATAACAGTAGTAATGAGAGGGTATGTGGTCTCTGCTATGGTGCAGGGAGGGGTTTGAGAAAAATAAGTTACCCTGGTATTTTAAAGGTAGGTTATGGTGGAGGAAAAACAACAATAAACATCCTCAGTTGAGGTAAAGATTGACATTTGTCAGGAAACATGACTACCCACCTTGACTCACTTTGGGTTAAGAGTTTTAATTTCAGACCACCTCTGTGGTTACTTAACTTTATGTGTTGCAAGTCCCACCGTGCAGGCCTTCCCTGAGCTTGTCAGGTTTAGTATGTGGCCCCTTTTTTGTCCACACTGCTTTGGTTATGAATCAGCTGAAATAATGCATTGGTGACTGATGTTTTGGTTAGACAATATTGTCTCAAGTGCTAGGAAGGGAATCTTACAAAGCCTTAGTGGTAGCATTTGTCTTGATGAATGATTAGCCATTGGTGATGCAGCAAGACCTTAATCTTGGATGGCAGTCAAAGCTCCTGAAAAGAGTAAAGCAGGTAAATGGGAGATAGTCAACCCACGGGTCTTTATTAGAAAAACACTCTGGATGATTTCAAACCGGGGAGGATGGTCCTCTGCTCTCCCTGGAACAAAGGTTCAGATATCCCCAGATGGTATTCTTCTATCAGTGCCCCAGGGTCAGGCTGATTTCCCAGGAGCCAGGATGGGCCTTATCTGTAGTTTCTGAAACAAGAGCTTTAACATAAACATTATTTGCTAGACTTATAACTTTTTGCCTTAAGCTAAAATTTTCCAAGTCTTGAGTCCCCTATTACCTATATGGAAATAGAATTTTCTGGGCAACTCAGAATCAGTGGAACAGAGTGGGTATCTAGACCCACCCAACAGGTGCCTTCCCAAAGCCCTCTCAAGCACCACACATAGTCAATTAGCATAAAGTGAATTCTCTGTGTCAGGACAGGTGTGGTAGGACAAGTGGGAATCTAGGTACAATTAGCATTTTGGACTACAAATATGGCCACGTTTGGACTATAAGTAATATGGTGACTGAACTCTGACCCAGAAGAGGTGACTGACATCAGATCAGGAACCACCAATGATATGTTGCTTCTTTGTTCACCAAGAACCAATCCTTGGCTCCCACGCTAAGTCAAGCCATATAAAACTCCCACCCTTTCCAATGTGGCCCTGGAGCACAAACTTCAAAAATAAAACTTATCTACCTGTTTCCATGGCTAATTGGCTGTTTATTTCCTTGGCGGGGTCTAAGAAAACCTTACACTCCTGAAGCATATTTTCTGTTCGAATCCCTTGGCAGGAATGTAGGGAGGGTCAATGTTTTGTGTAAGGTTTTCTTAGACCCCACCGAGGAAATAAGCAGCCAATTAGCCATGGAAACAAGCAGATGAGCTTTATTGTGGAAGTTTGTGCTCCCAGGCGACGTTTTCCCCGCCCGGAGAAGGGGCTAAGAAAAGACTGCGTGGGAGAAGGGAAAGGCTGGGAGTTTTATATGGCTGGACTTCGCGGGAGCCAAGGATTGGGTCCTGGTGAACATAGAAGCGACTTAGCATTGGTGGCTCCTGGTCTGATGTCAGTCACCTCCTCTGGGTCAGAGTTCAATTGCCATATTACTTGTAGTCCAAATGGTGGCCATATTTGTAGTCCAAAATGCTAATTGTAACTAGATGCCCACTTGTCCTACCCTGCCCATCCTGACATTTTGTTTGTTTTATTTTGCATTTTATTTCCTAATAAATAGCTTAAGATTAATATCCAAAAATCAAATTGGCAGTGTGACAAAACCTTGGTTTCTTTAATAAACACAGATTACTCAGATCTCTTTTTTGTCTTTCAACTTCCCAGTGGCACCCCCCTCACTCAGAGCAAAGCCAAAATTATGGCTGATTGATTCTTCACTTCTGACTTAATCTATTGTCATATTCTTCTTTTATGGAGAACAGTTATTGTTGTTCAAGTTACCTGCCTCCATTTTCACCCCACCACAGCCCCCTGCCCCACCCATGCCTGCCTCTCACCTTTGAACTTGCCCCCTTTGCTTTTGTCCATGTGTCCTTTATTCATGTTTCTTGAAGGCCCTTCCCCTATTTTTGCCCCAATATCACTCTATCCCCTATGCTCTGGTTACTGTCAGTTTGTTCTTTATTTCCATGACTCTGGTTATATTTTTCTTGCTTGTTTGTTTTGTTGATTAGGTTCCACTTATAGGTGAGATCATATGCTATTTGTCTTTTACTGCCTGGCTTATTTCACTTAGGTTAATGCTCTCCTGTTTTATCCATGCTGTTACAAAGAGCAGGAGCTCCTTTTTTCTTTCTGCTGTGTAGTATTCTGTTGTGTAAATGTTATCTTCTGATCTCTTTGCTCCAATAAGTTCACATACCTGGGCTGAGCTAACATATTTGAATTGAACAAAGAAAATCCCCCCAAGTATGACTGACTTTATTGTAACATACTATCATGTATTATTGTTGTCATTGTTGTTTGGATTATTGTGTGACTCCTGCACTGGCATGTCATGTTTATGAGGACTGAGATTTTGTCTCTTTTATTTCCAGTGATTACAAGAGTTTTGGGAAAATGGTAAACCCAGTGCTGGTGTTCTCGGATAAATTAGTAAAAAAAATTACAAATAACATAATGGTAAAAAGGGTAAAACCTGACATGTTATGATCTCACAAAACTGGAAGTCTGACCTTGATAAAGGATCAGTGAAAACTTTTTAAAGAGAAACATCTGATAGAGAATGAGCCCATGCACAACTAGAGCTCATGAGGGGCAAGGATAGAGGCCCAGACAGAGGACACAGCATGTAGAAAGGGCAGGAGGTAGGAAATTTGAGTGAAGTAAATGAATTTTACTGACTCATGTTTGTGATTGAATGAGATAATATGCCTCAGGTACACAGTATGCAGTCAATACTAAAAAATTGCCACAGTTCTAGTTATTGAACTTTTCTGGGTTCATTTTCAGGGTCTGCCCTCTTGGAAACAGCAGAAATAGAAAAACAAACACTCTCCTCCTGACCACACAAGCAATTCATGATATTAAGTATAGATTATAACTTGACTGATATAGAAGTGACAGGTAATAACCCACATATATGCAAGGCATACAGTCTGATGAGTGTTAGCATGCACACAAAATCCATGTTTCCATTTCACCCAAAGTTTTTCATGTGCCTTTGTAATCCCTTCCTCTCCCCAACCAACCTCCAAAATTTTCAGGCAATTACTCCTTTTCTTTCTTTCTTGGTAGATTCATTTGCTTTTTCTGAAGATTTGCATAAATAAAATAATGTAGTATGTCCTCTTTTTAATGTGACTTATTAATTCAGCATAATTATGATATGAGGTAAAATTTACAAAATAAAAAGTGAAAAAGTCACTTGCATTCCATTTAAACACAATGTTGTGCAGCCAACATGTATACCTGGTATTAAAATTATGTGATATCTCTTATGAAACACTGTACCCATTCATTGAAAGACTGCTCCACATGAGCCCATACCTTAACTTGTGGAAAGTACCAATTTTAATTCTGCCTTCTCCTCCACCTCATTATCTGCCCCATATACCCTGTCTAATGACCCCTGCTGGCTGGTGCTTCCACTTGTCTTAATATCAGAAAACTAATGTGAATCTTCAAAACATTATCCTTCCTCCCCTCCCTGTGTCTTACCCTCATATCCAGCCTAGTGTGGAAGACAGACACTCCCACTTCACCCAGCAAGCTCGAGTGGTCCCTCAAGCAACAGGTAGGTCAGACCCTCACTCATGTTTTTCAGCTTCATTCTGAGTCTCCAAACAAACCCTTCCGCATGGTACCTTAAACATACAATGCCAAACTCCCTCTCACCTCCCAGGCTTCACAATTTCTCATCTGACTCTGAGCAGACCCCGTTCCTCCATGACTTTACTCTGTGTTTTCCTCTGCTCACACACAATCCACCTCTGGACAGCTTCCCAAGGATCTCAGTCCAACACACCAGAGCCACAGGGAGCAGAAAATGAATAGAACCAGAAAAGATATTTACTTCCCATTTCCTAATTCTGGTTGCAGACTCTAAGGACAGGCATGTGGAATTTGTAAAATGAATAACAACAACAACAACAGAAAGAAAGAACAAAAAAAACAACAACAAAGAAGGAGGATAGTGATGTCTGCCCTGAGCTGTACGTCAAAAAGGGCTTGAGAGAGGCTCATTCAGTACAGGCCTGTGAGTAGCTGATGTAACAGAGACCTGCATGTTTACTTGGTAGTTGAGTTTCATGATAGGATGTCTTTTATAATCCCTGTGATCTTGTTGCTTGAAGGTGCATGAAAAAGATGTGGAATGAGTACAGTGTTGATGGTTAGGGCATTGAAATATGTCCTTTCATGCTCACACAGATTCATGGATTCTGAGCCAAGCTTACTTTAAGGTAACCTAGGGACCCAGAGGATCTGAGAAGTCTGGTCATCTCCAGCTTTGAACATCCAGTCAGAAGAGAGTCAAGATGATTGCAAACATTTTTTTTTTTAAATTAAGCAGGTAAGGGAAAAATGGAAAGACTTAAACATATGTTAAATTTTGGCACTATGAGTCAGATGGCATGATTAGTTAGTCACAGAGAGGTTGTGTTAAAGAAAAACATGCATCAAACAATTTAGAAATAAAACTAAGACTTTATTAAAGTTTGTACAATAGGGCAGCGTCTTGTGACCATTCAAGGCCTGACAGGTTCACGGTATTTGGGCAGGTAGAATAATATTCCTGAAGCTGTGGGGATGCTTGATATGCCTTTATTCAAGAGAGGGAAATTCACTCATGCTGCAGGCTCTGTGTCCCCCTGCATGTCTCTGAGTGGCATATTGCTAGTCACCTGTCCCCTTGTGTGGCAAATGTCATGGCCCCCAGCAGGGGGTCCCTACCTGCTTAAGTACTGGAGGCAAACAAAGCTAGCTTCCAGCCAGAAAATTATAAAACATGGCACAATTCTGTAAATGTGAGCCCACTTCATCTTATGGGAACAGTTTATTAGACCCAATCTCAAAGCTATGAGAACATTACTTATCAGTCCCATTCCAGGTTATGGGAACGCTGCTTCCCTTAGATACCCAGACACCTTGGTGAGGAAGCTAGACTGCTTCCACTTACCCAACAGGCAGTGACACAAAAATGAACAACCCAAATTCAAATGCTGCAGAGATTTTAGAACAGAAGGAACCATGGGGATCTGTGTTTTCTAATTGACTTTAGAAAAACAATAAATAGCAAAAATGTTCATTAAACCTGAAAAGGTGATCGTTTTATGTTTTGGTTGTAAAGTTACTCAAGTAACGTAGGTTTCTACTTTCCTCAGGGACAGGCACACCAGGAAGATTAAAATTCAATGTAATTAGCCCAGCATTTGAGACAGATATTCTTTGGTTCTTAACACTGGCTAGAAGCTTTCAAAAACTCTTAGGTATGTTTCAAAAGACTAGATAAAGAATCATCCATCACCAAATTACAATTATATTTTCAACAGGATGGTCTAAAACTAAATGTCAGAGACCTGTAGTCAGGAACAAAGCATCTAGAGGTTCCTGACTGTGAGGGAAATTTAAGTTTTCTGGGTCATAACACAAATGCTTTCTTCACAGTGGAGGGACCCACAGCCAAATTCCTTTCAGCCAAGAACCTGTTTGTAGCTCCCTCATTGCCTGATATTTATAAAGAGTTGCCAGTTCCTAGCAAGGTAGGAAAAGGGGCAAAATACCTGAGAGTCCTTGAACAGAGTCAGGATTTCATCTCCCAGGATTCTGTACATTTTCATATTTCTGCTCACATTTTTATTATTATTATTTTTGTTCAAACATCATTTAAGCAAACTGGAATAGTCTTCATCCTACAAGATGGGTGTGGTAATTCAATTTGTTCTGATTAGTTACTGGAGTGAAGAGAAACTGACATTCACCACATAGTTTGCTCTGATGCAGGTTTTTCTATAGATATAAGAATAGAAAGATGTTTTATTTTTTTATGTAATGCCATTCAGTTATAGCTGCCCTACCTTTTTGCCCATTGCTCACACCTACCCTGTTTTCCAAACTCCCACAGTCAATCCCAGCCATTGTCCATGCCCATGAGTTGTCTATCTGTGTTCCTTTTCTTGCCCCTTCTCCTCTTTCCTTCCACTTCCCCCTCCCCCCTTCACTCTGGTCACTATCAGTTTCTTCTTCATTTATAAATCTCTGGTTCTACATCACTTATTTGTTTCGTTGATTAGTTTTCACTTATAGGTGAGACCATATGGTATTTGTCTTTTACTGCCTGGTGTATTGCACTTAGCATGATGTGCTCCAGCTCCATCCATGTTTCACAAAGGGTAGGAGCTCCTTCTTTCTTTCTGCTGTGTAGTATTCCATCATGTAAATGTACCACAGTTTTTCATCCACTCATTTACTGATGGTCCCTTAGGCTGTTTCCAGCACTTGGCTACTGTAAATAATACTGCTATGAGCATTGGAGTGCAGAGGGTCTTTTGAATTGGTGATTCAGGATTCTTAGGGTCTAGACCCAGTAGTGGGGTTGCTGGTCAAAGGGCAGTTCCATTTTTAGTTTTCTGAGTAAATTCCATGCTATTTTCTATAATGGCTGCACTGGTCTGCATTTCCACTAACAGTCCATTAGGGCAGTCTTTTCTCCACAAACTTGCCAGCACTTGTTTTTAGTTGACTTATTAATGATGGCCATTCTGACAGGTGTGAAGTGGTATCTCATTGTGGGAGATACACCCCTCTTTTGTTTCCCATCTGAAGAGGGACACTTGTAGTTTTTTTTTCCTCTTGAGTATGATGCCGGCAGTGACTTTGTCATATGTGGCCTTTATATGTTTAGTTATGTTCCCTCCGTTCTCACTTTGCTGAGAGTTTTGATCACAAATGTATGTTGGGTTTTATCAAAAGCTTTTTCTGCATGTATTGATATGATCATGTGATTCTGAACCTTCACTTTGTTTATATGGAGAATCACCTTTTTTATTTGTGAATGTTGTACCAACCTTGCACTCCTGAAATCAATCCCACTTGATCATGGTGTATGATGTTTTTGATGCATTGCTATATTTAGTTTGCTAATAGTTTGTTGATGATTTTAGCATTGATGTTCCTCAGAGATATTGGTGTATAATTTTCTTTCCTTGTAGTGTCTTTATCTGGTTTTGGAATTAGAGTAATGTTGGCTTTGTAAAATGAGTTCAAGAACCTGCCCACATCTTGAATTTTATGAAATTATTTGAGAAGGAGAGGCATTCGTTTTCATTATGATTGGAAAAATTCACCTGTGAATCCATAGGATCCAGAACATTTGATGGTTGGGAGTTCATTTTATTACTGCTTCAATTTCAGTAGGTGTAAACTGTCTACTCAGATTATCTGATTCTTCCTGATTTATCTTTGAAAGAAAGACCGTATGCTTCAAGGAATTTATCCATTTATCCAGGTTGTCCAATTTGTTGTCATATAAATGTTCATAATATTTTCTTACCATATTTGTATTTCTTAGGTGTCAATTGTTAGATCTACAATTTCATTTCTGATTTTATTAATTTGTGACCTTTCATGTTTTTTTCTCGATGAGTCTTTTAACCATTCTGTCATTTTTGTTTATCTTTTCTAAGAACCAGCTCTTAGATTTATTGTTCTTTTTTATCATTTATTAGACTCCATTTCATTTATTCATGTTCTGATCTTTATTACTTCCTTCATACTCGCTTTGCACTTTGTCTGTTGTTCTTTTCCAATTTCCTTTAGGTGTGAAGTTAGATTGTTTATTTGAGCTTTTTTCTTGCTTCTGAGATAGGCCTGTATGCTATGACTTTCAGTCTTAGGATTGCTTTCCCAATGTCCCAAAGACTTTGGGTTTTTGGTTCCTGATTTTTATTTGTGTCAAGGTATCTTTTGATGTCTTCCTTGATCTCATGGTTACCCAATTCCTTGTTTAGAACATGTTATTGAGATTCTATGTCTTGCCTGTTTTTCATTGTTCTTCTTGTGATCAAAGCATTTCTAGTTTCAAAGCATTGTGGTCAGAGAAAATTCTTGATATAATTTTAATATTCTCAAATTAATTGAGCCTTGTTTTTTGTCCTTATATGTCATCTATCCTAGAAAACATTTCACGTGCACTTGAACAGTACGTTTATTTTGCAGCTTTGGGGTGAAATACTCTGGAGATATAAATTAAATCCATTTGACCCAGTGTGCCATTTAAGGTCACTCTCTCCTTCTGGATTTTCTTCCTCGAAGTTCAATCTATTGATGTCAATGGGGTGTTAAAATCAGTGACTATGACTCTATTTCTGTTGATTGATATTTGCTTTACATTTTTAGGTGCTCCTATGTCAGGTGCAATGTTTCCTAGAGTTATATCTTCTTGTTGGGTTTTTCCCTTTATCATTATGTAGTGTCTTTCTTTGTCTCTTATTATAGCCTTTGTTTATACTTTAAGATGCCCAAACTTCTGTCACCTCTTTGCTACACTGGAAGAGTTGCCTTGGGCCACACATTAAACACATTATAACACACACTCACAAAATAATCTCATAATCTTTAAAGTAAATTCATGACTTAGTGTTGAGGTCTATTCACAGCTATCCAGGGCAGCATGCAGCCCCTGGGATGTAAGTTGGCCTCCCCTGAAAGTCTAATATATATATGCACTGTTACCATAACTTTGTTTTCCTTTCAATTTACAGGAAATCTTTTTCCAACCCTTCATATTTAGTTGGGTTTATCTTTTCATATTAGATGAGTCACTTGGATGCATTTCATCTATGGGTCTTGTTTTCTTATCCATTCAGCTACCTCATGTCTTTTGGTTGGAGAATTTAAGCCATTTAGATTTAAGATGATTATTGATGGATACATATGAAGTGCCATTTTATTGTTAGACTCTTTTCCTCTAGTGGTCTTCTTCCTACTCTCCTCCTCCTCCTCTTCCTCCTTCTTCTATCTTCTTCTTTCTTCTCCTTCTCCTTCTTCTTCCTTCTTCTTTTTCCTCCTTCTCCTTGTCCTCCTCCTCCTCCTTAAAACAAGGCCCTTAACTTGTGTTGCAGTATTGGTTTGGTATAGGGAACCAGTCCTCCTGGCAATGGCAAATGTATCCCAGCCATATCAGAAAATCAGCAGGCACAAGTTTGCACACAGGAACCAAACCCACAGATCAGCTTCCTTATGGGAAATCAGGCCTGCATTATACCTAGGTTGCTTTGAGGCTTGCTCTTGCTAAAACTCCCTCACCCTGAGTTTAAGCAGCAAATGTTTACTGTATATCTTTAAAGTAACTTCCTAAAGTCTGTTAATTATCTCAAGGATAGAGTGAAACCAGACCAATCACTTTTATCATTATCTTGCATTTGCAGCATTTTTCCTTGTTAATCTGTAAGAAGTAATTAGTAACATACTTTCCTTTCTTATCTGAAAAAAGTAATCACCTAAAGCAAACCTGAGCATAATGAGTGAGAACCTCCTTTGATGTATGCTTTTAGAAAGCAATAAAAACCTGTCCAGGCAAGGGTCAATGCACTCTCTCACTCAGAGGGTGGCCATGCCATCTCTTTTTCTCCATAGGACTTTAGTAGTCCATGTGAATTTGTTCATTGCATCCACAATACCACAGATAACAATGGCTGGCGTCTGCATCAGTTTGGTGTTAACAAACTCCTTTAGCTTTTTCTTGTTTGGGAATCTCCTTATTTCTCCTCAGGTCTCTCTTTGATTTTAAATGATAGCCTTTCTGGGTAAATAGCCTTTCTGGTAGATACTTACTTTTGCTCACCTTAAATACTTCATGGCAACCCCTACTGGTGTGAAATGTTTCTGATGAGTAATCTGATGCCAATATCCTTCCAGATCTTCAGCTGCTACCCATGGGAGCCCAGCCAGCCCTCTCGTGCCTCCTCCACACTCCCTATGATTCTCATTAAGCTAAAGTGGTTTCTTTCATCTCTCCAGGGTTGTAAGGCTTCTCTCCAACCTGTGTTCAGTTAGTTCTGAGCTGTTTTTAAAATATCCGTTCTTGTTCCCAAAGTGCCTCTGTCAGTAAAGTTTTCACACGAGGCAAAAGCTTCAAGATACAATTTTTTAAAAAATATTTTCTGATGCCAAAATACACATAACAAGAATTTACTATATTAACCATTTTAAGGTACAGTTCAATAGTATTAAATACATTCACATTGCTGTGCAGCCATCATTATACTTCATCATTTTGCCATCCCCATCAACAGCGCATAAGCATTGTGACCTGCCTGCAGTATCACCAACACTTGGTGATATTATATTACGGTTCTTTGTAATGAGTATGTTAGTGGGTTTGAGATGGAATCTTATTGTATTTTTAAGTTTTTCTACTTGAAGTATAACTGACTTACAATATTCTATTAGTTTCAGGTGGACAACACAGTGACTTGTATTTATATAAATGACAAGGTGATCACCACAACAGGTCTAGTTACCCTCTAGTCACTCTGTAAAGTTATTACAATGTTATTGATTACATTCCCTGTGCTGTTGGTACATTCCATAAATATATTTATAAGTGGAAGTTTGCACCTTTAATCACTTTCACCTCTATTTACTGTCCTTCCATCACAACTTTCTGTAAACTACCAGTTTTTTTTGTTGCATCTATGAGCCTATTTTTATTTATTTTTGTTCATTTGTCTAGCTTTTTAGGTCCCACATACAGTTATATCATGCAGTAATTGTCTTTGTGAGACTATTTTCTTAACATAATACCCTCCAGGACCATCTATAATATTTTGTCCCAAATGACAAGATTTCACACATTTTTATGGCTGAGTAATACTTTTCATATAAATGTGTATTTACAATATATGGTTAAGATATTATTTTCATTTTATTTATTCATATATTTATGAACACTTAGGTTACTTCAGTATTTTGCCTATCATGAATAAGGCACAAGCCTATAATCAATAGTGGTACATACAACTTTTTGAATTAGTGTTCATATTTTCTTCAGACTAATGACCACAAGTTAAATCACTGAGTTGTATGGTAGTTCTACTTTTAATTTTTGTAGAAACCTTCTTGCCCTTTTTGATTAGCATTTTCATGAAACTTAATTTCTTATCACAGTTTCTGAACTTAATACACAACCCTAGGCTGTGGATTCCATGCTAAACTCAACTGTCTTGGGCATATTGAACTAATCCTCCTTCCTTTAGAAAACCTTTGCAGTCTGTGTCTCACTAAGTTCCGACAGCAACCCCTGTCTGTGGTCTGAGTGCCCAACACTGCAGGAGCTGTTGTGCTAGGTACACATGTTTGGGTGTACAGAGCCATTACAGATTTTTGAAATCACAGGGTAAGAAACCCCTGAATGGGTAAAAAAATACAAATGTTAAAAAAAAAAGACATAAAGGGAACAACTATTTGTGAACATTTTTTCTGGGCTCAGTTGGAAATACCTCTCCTCATGCAAAATAGAGAGTATAAATGTCAATCTCTACAGCAACAATAAATGTGCTGCACCTATAAAAACAAAACAGAGGGATCCTGTCCTGAACTCCTTTCTTTTTCTCCTGGAGTCTCTGCTCCAGTATTTTCAGCACTTTGTTGTGGCTGTTAGAGAAGAGCACTATGTGGGTGAAAATGTAATAGAACTGGATGAATCAGGGCATGATTGTTACAGGGTGCAGCCAAGAGGGTGGCCCTAAATAGGGATTTGGAATGGAGTCTAGAACTCATGTGTCCAGGAAATATTAGGGTGTCCTCACCCCTTTTCACCCCTTTCCCCATAGGTGTGGGTTGGGGAAAAAGACAAATGCAGCAGGGCCATTGAGAGCTGTTTTGCATAGCAACAGCTTTGCAGCTAACCTCTGGTGTGGTCATTTAACATATCTATAACCTTTAACTGGTTGCATAGATATGTTAAATAGCTGTGGTCAAGCTTTGAGCCAGGGGGATGGAAGTAACTTCCCCATCGAGATGTAACTTGAGGCAGGTTCCCTGAGTTACAGTGCCTGCATGGGAGCTTGGAGAAGATTGACTCCCTGACATGGGGCCACGCCTGCCCAGACTCACAATGGCAGCCCAGTAAAGCTGGAAGGATATGAGAGTGATGGCAATTGTAGCCAATTGTGGGAGGAGTCAGAAATGGGGCTGCAGAGGAAAATTGGCATGGGAATTTAAACCCAGTAGCCCCGGCCATTGTGCAGGGAGAACCATGAAGCTGTGGCAATAGAAAGGAGAGCCACGTGGCTTTGCCAGAGTGGGAACCCCTGTAGCTTTAAAAGGGAGAACCACCACCCAGGTTTAGCAGAGATCCTGGTGACACAGCTGATGGTGCCAGGAACTGAGGGAGGCCTACCAGCCAAGATGGACTACTGGGAAGAACTGGGGGCTGTCTGAGCCACAGACTTCTATTTCTTTTCCTGAAATATGGTACCCCAGACTGGGCAAAGGGGGAAGGAAGAACTGTGTGTGTTTGTGGGTGTTTTAAGGGACTTTGGGATTTTGATGAAGACAATTAGGTCACTACTTTAAGTTTGCATAGCATTAAATAAACATTTCCTTTCCTTTTCATGAATCTGTGGCATTGAGAGATGTTTTTCCTATAAGGCGGCTGACATAACAAACCTGGGGGGTTCCTTTCAGTATCGGGGCATATTGCCCTTTGCCCCCACCTTGTTGTTCTGTAACATGATGATATCATACAAAATTTCTGAGTCTTATTGGGTTTAGAGTAAAGCTATTCTGATGGAAAAATATGTCATAAACGGGGCAGTTCTTAGTGTTTAAAACAGCACTTCAGTTAGCCTTTAATTTCTGAGGAAGGAAAACCATGTTAATAGTTCTGAGGCCTACAAAATGTGTTCTCTCTGATTTGGCTCTAGTGTTAGATGGGTATTCTCCTTTTTTTTTTTTTTTTTGGTGCTGCACAAAATCTAAGGTCAACAGGACCTTAAACTCTTTGCACCTGTGTACAACTCTTAGTTTCTAAGCTCTTTGTTAATAGTTTTGGGGCCATAATCAGTTTATAAAATTTAAATTATGGCAAGAGGATGACCTGGTTAAAAAAGTAAAGGAATATAAAATAATATTTCAAACAAATAACAATGACAAGAAGTGAGGGAAGTGAGGGCAGCAAGTCCAAGAAGAAGGAAAAATTCCAAGCTGAATTTATGAGGCAAGCATTATCCTAATTCCAAAACCAGATAATTACACTACAATAAAAGAAAATTATAGGCACTTATCCCTCATGAATGTAGATGCTAAAATCCTCAAAAAATTAACACTCCAGACTCAGCAATAGATTAGAAAGATCATACAACATGATCATGTGGCATTTTCCGGGGATGCAGGGTTGCTACAATATATGCAATTAAATAAATACAATAAAACTCATAAACAAAAAGAAATATAAAACCACAAGATCACAACAATAATCTCAGAAAAAAAAAATTATAAGATCCAGCATCCACATATCAGAACAAAAATCAGCAAAGTAAGAATACAGAAAACAAAGGTCATATATGAAAACCCCACTGCCACCATCACATTCAATGGGCAAAAACTAAAGGTGTTATCTATAAAATCAAGAACTGGACAATGTTATCCACATTCACCAGTCTTATTCAACATAGCACTGGAAATGCTATCAACAACAATCAGAGAAGAAGAAAATATGCACTGCAACCAAATTAGAAAGGAAGAAATAAGACTCATTAATCATATTTTACCTGATGTTCTAGGTAGAAAACCTTACACTTGCACCAACAAGCTTCTGAATCAAAAAATGACCTCAGCAGAGTAGAAGCATACAAAATTAATATTCAGAAATTGGTAGCACATCTATACAGCAATACTGAGCTATCATAAAGAGAAACTAAAATACAGCCCTATTTACTACTGAAAAAAAAAAAAAACAACAACAAAAATCTAAGGTAAATAGAAAACAAAAAATCAATTAACCAAGGAGATAAAGACCTGTACTGTGAAAACTATGGGACACTGAAAAAGAAATCAAGACAGATACAAATCAGCAGAAGTACATATCATGTTCATGTAATTGAAGAATTGACATTATGAAAATGCCCAGGCTGCCCAAAGAAATCTAACCATTTAATGGAATTCTTATCACAACACCAATGGCATGTTTCATAGTTCTAGAACATATATCCTAAAAATGTATATGGAACCAAAAGATAAAAAAATACAAATGGCTTTCAAAAGCACAAGAAAAAAAAAGGTGCAGAGATTACAGTGACTGAAATGAAACTGTACTAAAAGGCCTTTTTAAGCAACACAGCTTTGCACTGTCAAAAGAACAGACAGATACATTAATGGAACTGAAGAGAGAGCCCAGAAATCAACCCTCTCCTCTGTGAAGAATTAATATTTAACAAAGGATGCAAGATCATGCAATGGAGTAAAGACAGTCTTGTTTAATAAGCGATGTTGGGAAAATGGAACAGGTACAGGCAAAATAAATAAATAAATAAATGAAACTAAACTACCAACTTACACCATACAAGAGTAATCTCAGAATGAATAAAAGATTTAAATGAAAGTTGCAAAAACATAAAAATCTAGAAGAAAACATAGGCAGTGAAATCTCAGATATCTCCTATAGCAATACTTTTTCCAACCTGTCTCCTAGAGCAAGGAGAAGTAAAAAATAAACAAATGAAACTGCATCAAATTAAAAAGCTTCTTCACAGCAGAAGAAACCATGAACTAAATGAAAAGAGAAACTACTGTATGGGAGAACATATTTGGCCATGATATATTGGAGAAGGGGTCGATTTTCTAGCTACATGAAGTCCTTACACAACTCAACACCAGGAAGACAAACAATCCAATTAAAAAATAACTGACAGACTTGAATAGACACTTCTCCAAAGAGGACATGAAATGGCCAATAAACATATAAAAAGGCTCAATGTCTCTAATCACCAGAGAGATGCGAATTAAAACTACAAAGAGATACCACCTCACACCTGCCTGAATGACTACGATCAACAAATCAACCTACAAGTGCTGGTTAGGATGGCCAGAAAAGAAAATCCTAGTTCACTGTTGTAGAATATGCAAATGGGTGCAGCCGCTGTCAAAAACAGCGTGGAATTTCTTCAGAGAAAGTGAAAATGAGGGTGATCCAAGATGACAGAAGAGTGGAAATTATACTAATTTCCTTCCAGGACCAATCTGGAATTACAACTAAATTGTGGAGTAATCACCAGGAACAAACAACTAAACAATAGTGAGAGGGAAGCCTTATAACCAGCGATGAACAGAAGAATAAGCTTCAGCACAATTTCATCAGTAGGGAGAGCAGTGGAGACACAATTGGGCAGGCTGGATGCCCACAGGTGGCAGCTGAAGTGCTGGAGGGATATTTAAGCAGCCAGTTGGATCACCCTCAAGAGTGTGAGCTCTAAACTTTAAGGTGGGATCCCCAACCTGTAGGACCAGAGCTCAAAAAGTACACAGAAAACAACCAGTGGTGAAAAGTGGCAGCATTGTTCTCTATCAGAAATGGATGGCTGGAGATGCAAAGAGCCATTTAGAGAGCCAATGCACAAATTTTCATTTGCAGGCACTTATCTTGGGCTCCTGCAAAGGCATGGGCAAAGTGGGCTAGAGACACCTGAGGAGAGACTGACAATGGTAGCTTTTGAGAGAGAACTGAGAGAGTAGCCACCAGGATCCCAGTGCTGAGTCATTTCCTATATGGCAGTAGCCATCATGCTCAGGCAGACCATTCCCCTCCCACCAGCAGCAGCCTGAGCAGAAATGATACCCCCAAACCCAAGAGGGATTCTGCCCTGCCCTATGGTGCTTAAGCCTTACTGCTGAGTGCAGAGCAACTAGATTAACAACAGCTGAAAGAGGCAGCCACAGACAGTAGATCCCTGGAAGTCTTGAACAGGATGCCTAAGTTGAGATAGGGTCAACATCTAACATCACCAGAGGCAGATCCAGAAAGAAAAAAAACAGTGGTAAAAACTAGAGGCTTCTGAGACAAAATCCACTGTGGTCTTCTCCATGATTTGCGATAGTTTCTTTTCTGCATAGCTTTTTAACATTCATTTCTTGTCCATTATGTTTGTGCATATTAAGTTACTAGATTTTGTACTGTAGCTTATTCAATTCACACATTTTCCCCTCCCTTCTCTTAACCCATTTTACCTATTTACGATCATTATTTTCATTTTAAATTTCTGTTTTCCCTCTTGCTACTTGTACCATTTCTCCCCTGGCCAGCCTCACAAAACCAATTTTATTGTCAATAGACATCTCACATCCTATTTCCCTGCACTTAAAACACCTGCAATCTCTCTCCACCTTTAGCAATCTTTACTAAATCATTGTGGGTAGGGTAGTTGTCACATTTCTTCAATTTTATCTCTAGATCTTCACTAAATTTGTATTTCAAATCTCAAGTTTTACTGGTCACATCTCCAACTCTTTTTTTTATATCTCAAATTTGTAATTTTGCTATGTCTTAACCTGTTCTTTTTCTTTCTTAGTTTTCTCTTTCATCCTGCCCTTTTATTTTTTCTTCTTTTTTTTCTTTTTCTTTTCACCTCAAGTTATAATTTTTCCCTCTCTCACCTTGTTTTTTTTTCCTCACTGTCAGTATTCTTTCTCACCTTGTCATCTCAAAATGACTAACTATTCCTCTAGACATCTCTTAGCTTTTCTTTCTTTCTTTTTTCCCCTCTTATTCCTATATCATCTATATTAATTTTAGCTCATTTGTTGTCGATAGTGTTGTAGTTGATCTTTCTCTTTAATTTGGCTCCTATATTTTATTATTTATTTACTTTTTTCCTCCATTTTTCTTTTTCTCTCCGACTTATTATCTTTTTAAAAAAAAATTCTGTTTAAACCTAATACCATATATTTCCCTTCAGTTACTCCATTCTGGCTTCTACCTTCCTTTTTTTTTTTTTCATACATAAATTTTACTTTCTCTCTTCACATTACTCCAACTCCTAACTCTTATTAGTGATCCTCCATCTACCCTCTGAAAATCATATTTCTTTCAGTTAGTCATCTCATATTTGCTCTCCTTTCTTATAATAACCTTAATCCCTCTACACCCTTATTTATACTGGATCATTTGCTGTTGATAGTGGGATTGCAGAGGGGAGTTATTTTTCTACATGTGGGATTGTTTCTTGGGCTTTGTGATTTTGTTCTGGCAGCACCTGCACAACTACACACAAGACGTGGTTGGTGGAGTGATCCTCAGTCAACCAAGTGGAGGGAAGGACTCACCAAAGAATGACGAAACAACAGTCAAAACCCAATTACATCCAGAGAGCCAACATAAACAGCATAAAGGGCATCCCAAGAACATCAGGGTCAGGAGATTGGGGAGATTGCACCACTAAAGGAAAGGAGGAAGCTGCAGAAAGAGTGTGAAATGAAATAGAGGGAAGTAAACTATCAGATATTGAGTTCAAAACAATTGTTATATGGAAGATTAATGAGCTCAGTGAGAATTACTAAAAACTACAGGGAAGCTCGGAGAAACTTACTGCAAAGGATAGGAGCATGAAAAAGAATATTAAAAAAATCAACAAGGTCCAAAAGGAAGTGAAGAATACAATTTCTGAATTGAAGAACACAGTAGAAAGAAATCACAATAAGTCTAGATGAAGCAGAGGTTCAAATCAGTGAGCTGGAAGACAAGGCAGAAAAAAACACAGAAAGTGAGAAAAAAGGGAAAAATAGACTAAAAAAGAACAAAGAGGCATTGAAGGAACTGCAGAACAACATGAAACATAATATACATATTAGGATACTAGAAAGAGAAGAAGAACAGCAAGGGATAGAAAACCTGTTTGATAAAGTAATGATGGGAAACATCTCTAATTTGATGATCCAAAATCTCACACAAATCCATGAAACACAGAGGGTTCCAATCAAGAGGAACCCAAAGAGGCTCACTCCAAGATACATCATAATTAAAATGGCATAATTCAAAGGTAAAGACAGAATCTTAAAGGCAACAAGAGAAACACAGGAAGGAATACATAAAGGAGCACCAAAAGGGCTGGCAGTTGCCTTCTCAACAGAAACACTACAAGCCAGAAGAAAATGGGAAAATAAAATATTCCAAGAAATAATAACAAAGATCTGCAAACAAGACTACTTTATTCAGCAAGACTCTCAATTAAAATGGATGGTGACATAAGGAGTTTCCCAGAAAAAAAGGCTAAATTAATACACCTCCACCAAAGCAGCATTTCAAGATATTCTAAAGTGCTTTCTTAAGAGATATGAAGACAAAGAGAAAGAGAGGAACACAAGTACAGAACAGGTAAATGAAATGAATAAGTACCTATCAATAACAACCTTAAATGGAAATGGTTTAAGTGCTCCAATCAAAAGACAAAGGGTAGCTGAATGAATAAGAAAACATAACCCGTACATATTCTACCCACATGAGACTCACCTAAGAACCAAAGTGCTACACAGACTGAAAGTGAAGGGTTGGAAAAAATATTCTAGGTCAACGGACTGGAAAAAAAAAACAAACTGAAGTAACAATACTTATATCAGAAAAAAATATTTAAAGCAAAGGCCATAAAAAGAGACACAGAAAGACACTTCATAATACTCTAGGGAGGAATTCATGAAGCAGACATAAACATTCTAAACATATATGTACCCAACATAGGAGCACCCAAATATATAAGAAAAATCATGGAGGACTTCAGGAAAGATACAGATAGCAACAGAATTATAGTAGGGGATTTTAACACCGTACTGTCCACAATGGATAGGTCTTCAGGACAAACCATCTACAAGGATATTGTGGAATTGCATGACACATTACATTAAGTGAAATAAATTGATTTATATATAGAACCTTTTTTTCCCCAAAGAAGCATAATACACATTCTTTTCAAATGCACATGGAACATTTTCCAAGATAGACCACATGATTAGACACAAATGAAGCCTCAACAAATTCAAGAATATTGAAATTATGTTAAGCACTGTTTGAGACCACAAGTGCTTGAAACTATAAATCAACTTCAAGGTGAAAAATCTCTAAAATATTCAAAAGCATGGAGACTGAATAGCATTCTATTAATCAATGAATGTTTTAGTAATGAGATCAAGGAAGAAATCAAATAGTTTATGGAAACAAATGAAAATGGACACACAACAGTCACAAACCTATGAGACACAGTGAAGGCAGACCTAACAAGAACTTCACAGCAATATAGGCCTACCTAGTAAAGATAGAAACATTTCAAATAAACAGTCTAACCCTACAACTACAAGAATTGGAGGAAGAACAAAGAAAGCTCAAAAGAACTAGAAGGAAGGAAACAATAAAGATCAAAGCAGAATTAAATAATATACAGAATAAAAGAACAACTAAAAGGGTCAGTAAATCCATGAGCTGGTTCATTGAAAACATCAATAAAATTGAGAAGTCTTTAACCCAGATTCATAAAAAAAGAGAGACAAAAAGAAAAAGACAAAGAAAAAGAAAAAGGGAATGTGCCCAAATAAATAAAATCAGAAATGAAAAAGGAGAAATTACAACTGATACCACAGAAATAAAATGGATTGTAAGACATTATTATGAATAAATAAATGCTAAAAAATTTGAAAAACTGGGTGAAATGGACAAATTCCAGAAAAATATAATCTTCCAAAACTGAATCAAGAAGCAACAGAAAGAATGAATAGGCCGATAACACCTGGTGAAAGTAAAACAGTAATAAAAAAACTCCTGGCACACAAAAGACCTATTCTGGTTGAGTTAACAAGAGAACTTTACAAAACATTTAAGGAAGAGCTAACTGTGATATTTTCAAACTATTCCAAAAAAAAAAAAAAAAAAAAGGGAGGGAAGACTCCCAAACTCTTTTTATGAAGCCAGCATCATTGACATCTCAAAATAGATTAAGACACAACAAAGGAAGAAAACTACAGGCCAGTATTGCTGATGAACATAGATACAAAAATCCTCAACAAAGTATTGGCAAACCACATCTAGCAATACATCAAGAAGATCATGCAGCATGATCAAGTTGGATTCAATCCAGGGATGCAAGGATGGTACAATATTTGCAAATCAATGCACATAATACATCACATAAACAAAGGGAAAGGGAAAAAACACATGATTATACCAATAGATGAGGAAAAACTATTTAAAGTTACAGCACCCATTTATGATGAAAACATTCAGCAAAGTGGGAGTAGAGAGAGCATACTTCAACATGATGTAGGCCATATATGATAAACCTACAACCAACATCATACTCAAAGGCAAAAAATAAAAACTTTCCCAATTAAGATCAGGAACAAGACAAGGATGCCTGCTTTCACTACTTCTATTCAAAACAGTATTGGAAGTCCTAGCTACAGTGATCAGACAAGAGAAAGAAATCAAAGGCATCCAAATAGGGTAGGAGGAAAAAACACTGTTATTGTTTGCAGATGACATGATAATGTACATAGAAAACCCTATAGACTCCACCAAAAAGTTAATCCACCTGATAAGTAGATTTGGCAAAACAGTGGGTTGCAAAGTCAATATTCAGAAATCAAGGCATTTTTGTACCCAACAACAAAATATCAGAAAGAGCAATCAGGAAAAAAATATAATATGTTCTAACAAAAAGAAATAAAGTACCTACAAATAAACCCAATCTGGAGATAAAAGACCTATACTCAGAAAAGAGCGAACACAAAGAAAGAAATTAAGGAAGACACAAGTAAATGGAAGCACCTACCATGTTCATGAATTGCAGGAATTGACATAATCAAAATGTCCATATTACCCAAAGCAATTTATATATTTAACTCACTGGGCATTAAAGACAAACAAACAAACAAACAAACAATGATATATTTCAGAGATATGGAACAAACATTTCAAAAAGTTGTATAGAAATATAAATGACCCTGAATGGCTACAGGAATTTTGAAAATGAGGAACAAAGTAGGAGGAATCACAGTACCTGATATTAAACTATATTACAAGGTCATTGTAATCAAAACAGTCTAATAGTGGCATAAGAATAGACACATAGACCAATGGAACAAATAGAGAGCCCAGAAAAAAGCCCATGTCTCTATGGTCAATTAATATTTGACAAAGTGGGTAGAATCATAAAATGGAGTATAAGTAGTCTCTTCAAAATATGGTGTTGGTTGACCTGTACAGCTACATGCAAAAAAGAAAAAAAAAGAAACTTGACCACCAATTCGCATCATACACAAAAATAATCTCAAGATGGGTAAAATAATTAACTATAAATCATTACACAATAAAAGTCCTAAAAGAGAACATAGGCAAGAAAATCTCAGATATTCCACTCATCAATATTTTCACCAATATATCCCCTAGAACAGGGGACATAACAGAAAGAATAAACAAATGGGACTTCATCAAAAAAAAAAAAAGAAGAAGAAGAAGAAGCTTCTGCATGGCTAAAGCAAACATCAGCGAAAAGGAAAGGGGAGCAACCATATGGGAAAATATATTTGCACATGAAATCTCAGACAAGGTATTAATCTCCAAAATATATAAATAACTTACATGACTCCAGCCCAGGAAGGCAAATAATTCAATTAAAAAATGGAAAAAGGATTTGAACAAATACTTCTCCAAGGAGAATGTACAGAGAGCCCAGACACATATGGTAGGGTGCTCAGCATTACTACCCATCAGAGAGATTCAAGTTACAGCCACAGTAAAATATCACTTCACACCAGTCAGAATCACTGACATTAACAAGTATACAAACAAGTGCTGGAGAGGTTGTGGAGAAAAGGGAACTCTAGTCCACGGCTGATGTGAGTGCAGACTGCTATAGCCACTGTGGAAAATAGTATGGAATTTCCTCAGAAAACTAAAAATAGAACTGCCTTTTGACCCTACAATTCCACTGCTGGGATTACACTGTAAGAATCTAAAAACACCAGTTCAAAAGAACCTATGCAACCCCATGTTCATAGCATAGCATCATTTTTCTTTTTTTTTACAATAAACAAGTGCTGGAAGCAACCTAGTGCCCATCAGTAAATGAATCAATCAAAAACCAATGGTACATTTACACGATGAAATACTATGCAGCATAAAGAGAGAAGGAGCTCCTACCCTTTGTGACAGCTTGGACGGATCTGAAGAGCATTTTGCTAAGTGAAATAAGCCAAGCAGTGAAAGACAAATACTATGTGATCTCACCTCTAAGTGTAACCTAATCAACAAAAGAAACAATCAAGCAAAATATAACCAGAGACATTCAAATAAAGAACAAACTGACAGTAACCATAAGGGTGGGTGGCAGGGATAAAGGTGGAAAGAGGAGAGTTGTCAAGGAACACGTATGAAAGACACGTGGAAAAAGCCAACGGGAGGTAGAATTGAGGGTGGGAGGTGGGGTTTGGTGGGGTGGGGAAAAGTCGTGGCAGGAAAATGGAGACAACTCTACTTGAGCAATAATAAAAAGTAAATGGCTGAGCAAGTAGAGCAACAAAGCATTTGGTTTCCTTCTTACCTGCAAAATGGTAAGCTCTGCTTATTTGACTAGCAGCCCAATTAGCATATTTTATGTTGTACTTTTTGTTTTTGTACTTACTTTTGAATTAGAAGCAATACGGCTTGCCCATATGTAAAGTTCAAATAAGGCTCTCAGATTACTGTTGTTCAGTTTGTGCAAAATACCTTCTTAAAAGTAAAATGTTTCCAAGTCCACCTAGGGTATATTTAACCTCATTACAATGCTAACAGGATAAGTGGCTGTGTCAAAAAGCCATTATAAGCTTCTCCAAACAAAAGGTTGCTTTGACAGAGTAATATTCAGTGACATAAAGCCCTGCAAGTTCATGCCAGGCTTCTTGTTGTCCAACAAAGTGTTCTAGACCCTTATTCAGCTGCTCACTGGTCTCCAAATTTTTCCCCTGAGCATTTCAAATAGCAATTTAAAGTCTTTTTTTTCCAGCTATGTTTGTTGAATTTTCATGTACAATTTGATCATATAGCTGTACAGTATCATCTTCTCTCTCCATGGCCTCAAACTCATGCCACTTGGTTAGTTGACTCTGGGACTGCCAGAGAACTATACTTTCAACTCCTGCAGACAAAACAATGCTAAGTCATCCAGCCGCAGATTGGGCCTATCTATAATCATCACTTATTCATATATGATCCAAACACATCTCCAAGCTTAGCAGCATATTCCTAATTGATTCCTCTATGGCCTTCACAATTTGATCACTATTTCATGAGATTTCTTTTCTTTATATTTTAACTTTTTCTTGAATTTTTTCCTGAGACATCAGAAAGCCCTGAGACCTTTCCAGTATTCTCAGAATATTAAATGTTTTTAAAATGAAACAATCAGGTCATTAGTTGTGTCTCTCTGTATAGATGTCTGTATGTCCACCTCTTCAGGAAATAATTAGAATTACTTTATAAAAATTTCTCAACTTAATTGGCTCACATAATTTAAATATAACAAAAACTAACTCAATTTCTGTTTCATTAATGGGCAATAATTTTCATCAATAAAATGATGCTATTTTTGCTAAATCTATTAATAACATATCTAAAGGATGAGTCAAATACATACATAATGTTGATGTGCACATATACAATTGAAGTACTTTTATGTTTCTAATGAGAATGATTGTGGTTGGAATGGAATAGGCTTTATTGTTCACACTACAAAAAAAATATCCAATGCTTCTTTAAGAAGGTGCTTCATGAACCAAGTGTGCAAATGTAATTTAAAAAAAAACACTAAGTATGTATAATCAGTGAATTGCTAGCCTTTTGCCATACTAATGAATGGAAATATGATTATACATTGAAAATACATATAATTCAAAAATTACTTCAACAGCCATCTATTGATATATAACATCCTATGGAGTGGATAGAATAAATTTAAAAAAATAAAAATTAAAGAAATATCTTTAAAACCCCAGTAGTCTATGTACTGTTTCTGTGGAGAGGTCTGTGTGATTTCATGCCCAGGGTCTTTGCCCTGGGCCCAAGAGGATAGCTAGGGTAGTTGAAGAAAGCCCACCAAAGGTAGCAGAGTTGGGAAGATAATTTCTCTGAAATAGAACAGCTGCCACCTAGGCACTTCAGTCTGGATTGATAATAAGAAGGGGTAAGGGTGGGAGAAAGTGCAGTCCAAATGCTAAAACAGTAAAGTTAAGATCCTGAGAGGCTTTGATGATCACCTGCCTCATAGGACAAACTCCAGGGAGACTGAGTCCACATTGTGAATTGTTTGAGGGGATAATGGTTCACCTGAGGGAGGGACATGGAAAGAGATTAGAGTAGAACTGAGAGCCTAGTGGGTAAAGCAGTTGGATGACTAAATCCAAGAGAGACCTCCCAACACTTTCCTGTTTGTGATAAGCCCTGTAAAGAAGAACAAGGTGGGAGGCAGTAGACAGAGAGTGGATGGGTTAAGTGGTTACTTTCCCATGTAAGATGATCAGGGAAAACATCCATGTCTCTGTGACATTTGAGGGAGACCTAGAAAGGAGCACATGGGGTCAGGGAGGACTTGGCTCATGACACCTGATTTCACCTGATTAGTTACCTAAGTGCAGAGGAATTGACTTTCACCACATAGTTTTCTCTGATAAAGTTTTTTTTTTTTGTATAAAACATAAGATAAGATGAGAGTTTTAATAGTCACCCAAGTTTAAAATGCTTCACCCTGAGAATTCACCTACATTCTCTCTAGCTCTGGGTGGTGTTCTCTACTCAAAGAGATACTAAAAACAAAACAGGTAAAACTTAGTTTCACAAGGCCAGAGGTCGTTCCTAATTCCATGAGCATTGGTCTGAACTAGGAAATGTGAGCTAAAGTGTTGGTATCATTACCAAAGCTTCCAAAGATATTACTAACAAAAAGCAGAAATGTATTGAAGTTATGGCAATAATTTAATTGGCATATTCATAAGAATACTCAAGGCTTTAGAAATCTTTTGAAAGAAAGAGAAAGACAAAGATCAGTGCTGCCATTCACATGAGTCTCCTCTTGTCCATTCCTGTTGTCTACAAAGTGTCCAGGTGCCTTCCACATGTTTACATGAAGAACAGGGCTCAGATTCTATGAGCTCATCACCTGCTCCCACTGGTTATCACAGGACCACTGCTCATCCTCTGAAGGACAGAATGTCACCTTCACTGTGAACATGGTACAAATGAGACCAACCTGAGATAGGAGTTGTCTAAAATATGACCTTAACTCAACAATAATGACAATGTCTGCTCATATTTTTGAGTGTTTATTGATTCAATGCAAATCATTTAAGGACTATTTATCTTCAAAAATCTATTATAATATTGCAAAAATTTTTATTTAGAATTTAATAAAATATAGGAGGAAAGAAGGGTCACTCAAATTTCACATGCAGCTCAACAATCCAACTTGCAGTAGACTTGATGGGGTTGGAGACATCACACCAGTAAATCCCAGCATCTTCCCTCTTCACAGGGTCTATGGTGAGGATTCGGTGGTCTGTGGATAACTTCATGTGCTCATTCAGCTGCAGCTTCATGCCATAGAACAACCAGTGGATGTAGAGTGCATTTGTGTTGCATGTCAAGATCATGGTATCCACATTCTCTGTGACTGTGGTGTTTCTGGCTATGAGGGAGACCACTAAATCAGGCTCTGTAGAGAAATAGGGAGTGTGACTGATTAAGAATGGGTTTGAGACCTAAAGCCATGCAACTCACTCAGATCTCAGCCACTAACAGCCCACAGTGAGATAGGTAATGGCCACCAGAGTATGTTCCCAACATTTACAGAAGGACAATTATCTAAGTTCAGGTGAAATTATGTAAGGAGAGAGCTGGAGCTCTACTGTGATCCCACATAACCCCAGGCTGATTCCACACATACTCCTTCAGTCATCTCTGTTAGCAGCTCACAAAACTGCTTCCCACCCCATGTGCCCTATAACCTCATCATGAGATAGAATTTTTCTTTCATGAGGTTTTATTGATCTTTTCTTGGAACTTCCTTTTTTCAAAAAACATCAGGTCCCACTCCTTATTAAACTTTTATCCATGTTGTGGAATACAGGCTTACCACCATGTTCATTTCTGAAGCCAAGGGAGTTTACAGTAAGTGAAAAAGCATTTAGCTTTTGTTAAATAATGTATTAGGCAATAAAGACTGTTCAGTAAAGACAGTCCTTTTAATAAATGGGTTGTACAATGATATACACATGCAGACAAGTGACATTGGTCATTGTCTGATCCCACACACAAAAATTCATCAAACATATCAAATTCTAAAGGTTAGACCCAAAACTATAAAATGCTTAGAAAAAGTATAGGGAGAAGAATGATGACATTGAGTTGGAAATGATTTTATGAATATAACACTAAGAACACAGGTAAAAAATAGTCAATTTAGGTTTTGTCAAAATCAAAATGTTTTCTTCATCCAAAAATACAAGTGGAAAGGTGAAACTGGAGAAAATATTTTGCAAGTTATATGAAAAATAAAAGGTCAATGTCTAGAATATAAAAAAGGACTTCTAGAACTCAAAAGTAACCACAAAACCACATATAAACTGACTTAAAAATGAATAAAACTTGAATAGACATTTCTCCAGAAAATATATGCAACAGGCCAAAAGTCACAGAAAAAGTGCTCAACCCCAGTACTATTCACAAAAATGAAAGTCAAAATTCTCCAGGTTGCATTTGTTGCTGGTGATGTTGGGTGTGTTTAACTTTGCTCTGCAGGTAAGAGAATAAAAATTGCCGTGGGTAGTACTTTCCCTTTCTCCAAAAGCTTCTTCAATGAGAGTTGACACCTCTCACATCTCTGTCAACTTGAGTCTTTGAAAGAACCCAGGAGAAGGGGGAAAACTCTACTTGAACAATTATTAAAATAAAAAAAAATAAAAAAAGAACCCAGGAGGTCTGTGCATCACTAGAAAATACATGGGAATCTGTGTGCTCAGGGAATATATAGCCTCCAGCTATATGTATGGGGGAAAGTACAGACTTTCTCAGGTGTAATTTAAGTGTTTGGTTAAGGAAAGACATAAGACTGGGAGTCAGGTACACCCCTGTAATTCTTATTCTTCACAGACAACCTGACTGCCTGGTTAACAAGGAGTTTTTCCTTCCAGCTGCACAGACTTCTATCACCCAACTGATGTGTGTTTCTATGAGACACCATTTCCCAGGGGATGCTAGAGACTGGGGTTTGTGCAATATTAACAAATAGACACCAGGGGAAGTGAGAGGTAAGATGGCTACTCAGGTCTCTGGGCCAAGAGGTGGATCAGGTATTTTAAGGTGAGTGTGAACCAAATTAGTCAGCAAGTCAAATGAGTCAGTGAGCCAAAAGAAAGATACAGCAAAGTCCAAGAACTGATTTAAGAAAGAGGAAAAAGGACAGGCAGAAGCTGTTTAAGGCAGCAGAATCAAGGGCTCTGCCCTTGACCATTAAAGTCATTCTCTCTCCCCTGATGGCAGGTAAGGACTGGTGCAGATGCAAAACAAGAGTCTCATAGCAAGTGGTGTCATGGACTTGCTGAAATTCTGGCCTGTGTGGGCAATATGTGTCAGGTGGCTATGAGAAAGAAATTTGGAAAAAAAACAAAATTTTTCTGTAAATGAAAATTTTTATTTACAGCCCAGGGCCTAAGAGCAATTGCAAGAAAGACTATTTTATTAGAGAAAAGAAACTGATCTGTGATGATGGTCTTGGTTCTTGGAGGCACAGAAAGACTGTCCCTCATGTCAAGAATTTAAAGGACTCTGTATCCAGGTTCCAGGCTCCAAAGTGATTTTGGATCATTCATTCCTTCATTCAATCACAATTTATTCCTTCCTATTTCATCTAAAGCCACTGAATGTTTGTTACATGTTAGTCCCTAAATTTGTATCAGGGATAGAGTGGGGAGTGAGAAGGCAAACTCCTTTCTTTGTAACTGCTGGGTGTGACTCCACCAAAATAAGAAGCAAATGAGTAAGTGATGCAAAGTCCAATGTAGGGAGGTATGGATAAGCCACCTGAGGGGGTGGGGTGTGCCGTGATTCTGATTGTTACTGCATGTAATTTGGTTCCAGAGTAAAAATACATTATTTCTTCTTCTTCTTCTTCTTTTTTTTTTCTATACAGGTCAAAATGTATTCCTATGAGGTGGCCATGGCTAAGACAAAAAAGTCTGCACAAGTTCATTGGTATAAAAATAAACACCACCTTCATAGAGTCTCTAAGGTAGAGGAATTAAATCTGAGGCTAAATTAGATCTGAGGCTACAAACAGACATTGAAAGACTCTGATCAGCTGCTCATGGTCTATGTGACTCTACTCTGGTAATTGTATCTCTGGGTGCCTCAGTTCATTCTCAAGAAATATTTGAGTGTACAAACTACAATATTTCCAGCATCTGACTTTAACCAGGGGCAGAAGAGCTGTTCAAATGAGGCATTTCTTATTGATTGACTCCAAGAGAGAATCCCCTGGGCTGATCTCTGATGAGTAAGGAGCTATCAGGAGCATCTCTTTTTCTCAGTTTCTTTCTGGGGATGCTGACTTTCCTCTGAATCTTTCTAACACCCCCAGGATAGGAGATTATACACAAAGACATTGTCTAACTGTGCCCTCCACACAGACACAGGTGAGACCAAACTCTTTTTTGCCAAGAAGTGGCTCTTGGGTCTGAGCCCTGATGGGTGACCAGCTCAGGATTGTTGTGTCTTGGGAACCCATTAAACCATTTTTCACTCAGCCTTTCCCAGGAGCCCAAACACAACTCAACACAGGTTCACCACAGTCCCTAGGTTCAAGATCTCTGGGACAAAGTACTGGAGAGGAGATTCTGAGCTGAGCTCTCCAAGTATATCAGGGGGCTTCTCAGACCATACTTTGACCTAGCACATCAAAGTCATTCTCAAGGTCAAGTTCATAAGAAGGTGTTGAGGAGGCTGAAGTGAGATGGGACTCCCTCTACTGAGTAACTTCCATCACAGTGATCTTCCATCTACAATGACTCTCCACAGGGGTGCAAGTTGGTAAGGGAACCGACAGCTTAGGAAATTTGTCTACACAAAATGCAACCTGAAACAAAATGTGGAGAGTAATAGAAGTAGAATTCAGGGATGTCTGTCCTGTGTGTGAAGTAGAATCTACCCCACCCAAAACCTAGTGTTCAGAGAGCAATCACTCACCATATACGTTAAGCCTCCCAAATACAATTTATTTTATTTCATCTGTAATGTAAACTACCATAGTGTACATTCCTGCATCATTCATGGTGATGTTATCCATCAGCAAGGATCCATCAGCAGTTATTCTCTCTCTACCACTGTACACAGGACCTTTTATATCATATGTTAAAAATGTGAAAAGAGCCCTGGCTGCTGTAGCTTAGTGGATTGAGTGCAGGCTGCAAACCAAAGCATCACAGGTTCGAATCCCAGTCAGGTTACATGTCTGGGTTGCAGGCCACAGCCCACAGCAACTGCACATTGCTGTTTCTCTCTCTCTTTCTCCCTCCCTTCCCTCTCTAAAAAAAAGTTAAAAATGAATAAAACCTTAAAAAATGTGAAAAGAAATGCAATAATACCATTTTTGCTTGTTCCTTCTCCCTTGTACCATATGAAGGCTAGAACTTCAGGAGGCGTATTGCGGAGAGGTAGGAGTGCAGCCTCCCCTTCAGCAATATTGGTTGACACAATAGTGAGTTGACCTGTGGTGGGCTGGCACCAGAAGTTGAAGAATGAGACTAGGAAATAAGAAAAAAAAATCTATGTTTGCATGTATACATTGGGATGGAAAGATGAGGTCTTGAATCCTGAGCGGGTCTTTTTATTTCTCAGCCCTGATCTACAGGTGAGTGCATGTCTCCCATGGTCAAGGTCCACAGCATGGACCCCATTATTTTGGCACCTCCAAAACTGTTACTTTTTCGGTCTAAGCAGTCTACTCTAGGTGTTTTCTTGCTCATTCCCTCATTATGCTCAGACTCCTTCTTAGAGTCAGGGGCAGTTTTGGAAGACACTTTGATGACCACCTTCTCTAAAAATCCTCTCTCTTCACTTCTTTTTTTCCCATGGGTCTCGTGCATACCTCACATAACATTTAAATTTTTCCTTTTCCCTCTATCCTCTTGAATATGGGCTAAATTGAATCAGGGCTTTGTTGGGTGTTGCACCTCCAGGGCATCAACCAACTGCAAGTACATGGCATTGAATGAATGGAGAAACCCAGAGTTTTACCTTATAGGGTATATTTGACCATTTCTGAAGTCAATGGTAAAGACAATGCCTAGCACACCTCATTATATTTTGTTTTTTCCTGCTGTTTTCTGACATAAATCATTATTATTATAATTATTATCAGTTTTTTGTCCATACTTAATGATGAGTAACAGGAAAAGAAGAGCAATTGAGGTTTTCCTGTCTCTCACCACTTCCAGATTATGAGACTTTCCTTTCTCTGACCTTCTTCTCGCTCCTACTCGGCTCCTTGTCTGTCCTTTCCCCTCAGGTCCAAATGGAAGCCTTCCCTCTTTTCTAAGAGCACTGGTCTCTTTAGCAGATCCCAGCCAGTCTCTGTGTCAGATCCTTTGTCTACCCCAAGAAATTTTCTTCTACTTACTGGCCACTAGGAACCCTTGCCAGTGGACGAGTCCTCTGTGGGTAGAGACACTGACAGGGATCCCATGGTGTATGTTGTCTACTCTGTGGCTCTCTCTCTGAGAGAAGCTTGGGGTTCTGTAAGGCTCACAGGTACCACTGTCCAGAATGGTGCAATCTGCTATGTGTCCCACCTGCGTGCTGAGCTGTATTCTGGGGAATCTTTACTATTCTTGTCATGTGGGCTGGGGCTGGGTCTCTGCACAGGATCCTCCCACTCCTTGCCCTTATTCTACCAGTGCAGTGCCTACTTACCAGTACTTTTCTCCTATATTGTGGTTTCCTTGGAACTCCCAAGGTTTCTCGACACCACACTCATGCACACATGCATATAAACACACACAGAAACACGCACTCTCATGCTGTGTTGGAAAGCACTAGAGTGAATTGTCTGGATTTCGGACATTCCCAAGAATTTCCTGTCAGCTGCACATAGGCCTTTCCCACATCCCTCTGCCTATCACAGTTGACTTTTACTTTCAGAGCAGGTGTTCTGAAGTTAAGTCAGAAAAACCTGCCAGGAGGATATCAACCCTGCTGTACATCAGATCACCCATGAAACTTATTAAACATCACAATGCCCAGGTGACACCTTAAAAATGCAGATTCAGCAGCTGTCCAGCTAATGTGGGTGTCCATCGAAAATGAGATGTCTTGATGTGAATGTTGAACCCTTTCTCCTGCTCTCCTGTCCACAGGGAAAGTCTCCAAATATTGTTAAATTGCAGATTCTGAAGGGGAGGCAGTGCATCAGAGCCTCTGCATTTGACAAGCTCTCAGGAGAAAGTGATCTTACTGGCCTGAAGGGTACACTTCCAATACCAAGACTGATGAGGGCTCATTTACCCCTGAGAGGAGGACTCACTCATGACAGCATTGATCACAGCAGTGTTGTGTCTTGGTCTGTGGTTTGTCAGCACAGCACACAGAGCCTCAGGTGTCCTCAAAATATGGGGATTATTTTGTTTGTGACACAGAAACCCAGATGGGAATCCAGTCTTCTTCATGTACTCCAATGCTCTGAGAAGGTTTTATTCCCTCCCAGCAGAAAGGTCACAGAGATGAATTTTGCAATGAAAAGGGCCAAGCATGGTGAGAATGGCATAGAGGACCCTCTTCCTATCTCACATTGTCACCAGACTACATTTTACTTCTGGGGACAAAGATTCAAAACCAGAAGTCACAGTAGGACATTTAGTTTTTGGCTATGAAGTGGGAGGTGACCTGTGTGTCCTCGGAAGAAAGTAATGTGTGGAAAGATCATGTACCTGTGGGTTTCCTGGTCCTCCAAAGAGAGTTTCACGTCTGTTTATTGGATCTGACCTTCTGTTTTTGGCTGGGGAACAACCTCTGATTTCTGCCTGAGAGACTTTCTTGTGGTCACCAAACTTGCCCATAGATGATGCCAGGCATAAGGTAGAGAGCAGCACAGAAACCCCTGAGGTTGGAGGTGCTCTGAGGCCCTGTCAAAATAAGAAACTCTCAAAGCTGGAAACAATGCAGTGAGTTTATATGAGTGTAACTGACCTCATATGCTTGGGAGAAAGAACTCAAATCCTTTGAAGAAAGGCATTTTTGCAGCTTGTTTTATACATGATAATCAAAGTACAAAGTGAAAATACTACACAGAATACATCAGGAGGTGAGAAATAATCTAGCAGGGAAATCTCCAGATTTGATACAAAGGCAAAAGGGAGAAACATATTTTTTTACATTGATGAGTATAAGATAACTAACTTTTACATGACATAGAGAATGTGTGCAGGGGACCAGAAACATAAGCAGTCTGTGGTCTCATACACTTATTCCAGATTCTGGGCCTTCAAATTGTCCAGCAAAGGAAGTCATTCTAATGTGTCAAAGTTATTCCATTCAAGGTGGAAAACAAAAGGATCAGGGTTCACTCAAGTTAAAGACTGACTTTTCCTAGGGAAAATATAGCCCTGGGATGTGACAACCTGCCATCATCTGCCCAGCTAGAAATTTCTAGTCAGACTATCTTGTGAGGATTATCAGGCCTGCCCAATGGTCCCCTGAGATTGTCAGGGTTGCTGCACAGCCCCTTTTTGTTAACAGTCTCTAGAAATAGCAGGTGGGGCAGAGCAGTCAAGAGGGAGGGCCCAAGAAAAGTCTGCTGAAGAAGTGGATGAAAATCAGCCTCTTTCATCTTCTTAGCCAAAGCCTAGTTCCTGAGTCTATTTCTTGTGTGTCTCAATGTTTCCCCTGGAGGACAGAAGTAGAACTGCAGCCAATGTCAGGGGCTTTCCAGGGACCCTGATCAGTGCAGAATGAGCCCAGTGAAAAGGCAGGCATTATATTATTGAGACTACTGTGAGTCCAGCGTTAGGAGAACAGTCCCACCAGGGAAATGTGCTATTTCACACAGAGATTTCTGTTTACAAATGTTCAAAGGAAGGGACTCGTAAAGGTTCTCCTAAGGCTTTTGGAGAGGGTGATGGCCTGGAGGGTTGATCACAAATATGTCCTATGTGTCCTCCATCACTACATTGAGATGTTGCATATGAGTCATTTCTGTGCTCCTGTCTTCCCAAAGGGCCTAGGAGATGAAGCATCTCCATGTAAATACTCAACCAGGGTCCTGTGTATAGTTTTGTTAGGGGAAGAGAGGTTCTTGTGGAAACCTCAGCACCTCTGAGATAGAAACAACCACAGATGCTGGGTTCTCCTGTCCTATTCTGCACAGAAAGTTCCCCTTGTTTTTCAGGACATCATGACCTAGACAGATGTCTTCACAAACAACAGGCAGGTGCCCCACACACAGGGATTCTGGGAATGAAAAAACTTCCCTGGTTCTTATACCGTCAGGGTATCCTCTTTCCTTACCTGACAGTAACTCTTCCAGGGGTTGAGGATGCAGAGTTTCTTTCAGATCGGGTTTCTGTGAGAACAGGAAGAATGCAGGCCTGTGGTGATGAGATGTACCTCACAAGGTGGGCCTGTGGAGGGCTGTGACTTCTGAGGAATAATATGCACCGCAACCTGTCACTGTTAGAGAAGGATCCTTCCGTTCCTCCTGAATGTATGAGAAGTAAAAGCCTGACCTGAGGATGTCCTCAAGGGGGTGGTGGCCTCCTCTCATGCTGACACCAAGTATTTCAATTTTTGAGAAACAATGTCACTACAAGTGTCACACAGAGTGACAAGCTTCCATCATGCAGTTTCCCTTATTGATTTAACAAATGTTTACAGAGCATATGTCATGTGTCAGGCTCTTGGCTGGGCCCTGGAATCTCCAAAGAGAATAAGACTTGTCCGGGCCCTGTGCTCATTGAGTTTACCTTGTAACAGCAACCGGCTCTCAGATAAATCATGGCTCTAAGGAATTAACCATAAACAAGTGAAGGGTCATAAAGGAAAACCTCTGGAGCATTTACAACACAGACTTTAGTCTCAGCTGGTCTGAGGATCACGGAGAACACTCCCGAGAAAGGACTCTTGGATAAGACCTGAAGAGTTAGTGACCATTTTCTCCTTCATAAAAAAAGTGTGTTTTAAAAAAGTCTTGCCTGCAGAGGACTGGCTTTTGGAGGGCTGACCCTTGGCTAGATGCAGGAGTGGACACAGTCCATGTGGGGAGCTGGAAGAGTTAGGGAGATGGTGGAATGATTGATATTGGTGAGGTTGGTCCCTACTGGGCTTGTGGGTGCTGCTGATTCAGGGAGATCATCAGCAATGTCCAGAAAGGCTCCCGCATGTAAGGTAGTTCTTCTGCCCCCAGCTGGACACACAGAAAATTGGGCAAGAAAATGTCATGTTACTGTTAGGTATTGCTCTGTTTGGTTTTGTACTTCCCACTCAACTTATACTTTAGGCGATATTTAATTCATGCATGTAACATTTTAAGGTATTTATTGAGTTGTAGTGGAATATCATCAGCTTAACTTATTGAAAGTATGCAATTTTTGAAGGGTTTTCAGAAACATCCACCAGAGTGCAATGAAAATGAAGACCATGTTTGTTACTATTAAATTCTCTCATGCCCTCTTGTAAGCTCCTATTCCTTCACCTCTCCAGCTCCTATTTTAGTGTTAAGAGAACACTTTTCAGTTTTTTTCATTATAAATTCATAGGAGCTTTCTGGAATTTTCAAAATTTTTATCATGAAGTATTTAATTTGTGGCCAAATTTGGCTATTTTCACATAGTTCTCTCTTTTTATTCTCTATTTACATCTCATTCCAGGGTTTTTTTAATCTTGTTTATCTATTCACCCTTTATGGGCATTTGTGTTGTTTCCAATTTTGGGCTCTTACAACTAAAGCTGCCATGAACATTTGTGCAGAAAAGTCTTTAACACAAAGAATCACAGAAAGAATTGGTTGTAAAACCATGGAGTAGCTATAGAAATAGAAGTTAGAGAGTTACCCCTGAAAGTCTGGTTTCAAGGCCCCACTGACACAGCCCCACCCAGAGTTACAGAAACACCTGCTTCTTCACATGAACCTGTGTCTGCTGCTACCCACCATCAGTCAACACAACAACAGAAATAATGATTCCATCTGAGTTACAACTTCTAAATTATGAACCAGTACACCTCAGAAAATGGATTTAATTCACATCTGGATTCTCAATCACTAAGACTAGGGAAAAGGTAGTGTTTAAGTTTTCAATCCCTCTGATATAAGTGGGAACCCCGACAAAAAAAAAAAAAAAAAAAAAAAAAAAAAGGAGAACATATGCCAAGTACCCACTGATAATACAGAGCATTTCTGAGCCCACCTGCAGGGTGTGTGACTCTGGGTGAGTGACCCTACCAGCAGAAGTCTCAGGGTTCTCATGTGATTTCATGAAAATATGTTTGGTCTTTCTTGGATTTTAGAAAATGGTAGCTAACTCTTTTGGAATTTTCAAAAGAAGTGATGAGGGTAATAAGAGTGCCTTTTGTTATGATGACACAACTCTTGGCAGGCCTCTGGATAGTTGCAGAGTGAGAGAAGGTCACCAGAAAGACCAAGGTCTGATGAGAAGCTTGGAATTTTCAGCTGTCAATGTAAAAGATGTTTCAACCTGACAGAAATTTTTATGAGTCTACTTGGGACAAACATGATGAAAATTGTAGGAAACAAAGCCACAATGCACTGAGAGAATGTTCTGAAACATGGCAGTATCACCCCTTATTTTATACAGTACAGTGAAAGCTGGAGACCTAAGGGGTTACACGGAATTCATGGGCTATCCATGAAGGAGTTGGAGGATGCAAAGTGCAGAAATCTCTGAGACTGGGTAAAAAGTAAAACAAATGGGCACAACTGTGAGGTTGGTTGGTACAGGAAAGATAGCAGTTAAGAATAAACACAATACTAATAGTAATGAGAGGGTATGTAGGTTCTCCTATGGTGCAGTGAGGGATCTGGAATAAGGAAAACTACCCTGACATTTTAAACTTACCTTATGTTAAAAGAAAAAAAAAATAACATAAACACCTTATTTAAGGAAAAGATTGACGTTCATCAGGAAACATATTGGCCGTGGACATGACTACACCCCAATACTCACTTTTGGTTAAAAATTTAATTTCAGACCATCCTCTGTGGTTACTTCACATCTCTGAGTTTGTGAGTCCAAGAGTACACACAGTTTTATTTGTGTTGAGGAGTTTTGTTGCTTTCAAAAGGTGAAAATTTTAGGTGAGGTTTCAGGGAAGATCTCAAGATAATATTCATCAGCATTTTCAGGGGTGCCCATTCAGGGTGTGGTCTCCACTACTTGGTCAGTACCAGGCCAGAAGGTCTAAATTGCATGAGCAAGTATATTCCAGAAGAGGGAAGGGCACCCTGTAAACAAGGTTCAGCACACTTCATTTATTGCAAGGAACCTGGGTCTTTTTACCTGGGTAAACTTTTGTATCCAGCTGTAAATTGCTCTACCACTTTGTTAGGCCACCTTTCTCAGTTTCCCCATTTCACTTGCAAAGGAGTATTTCCAGCTTCTTACTAACCTGCCTCAAAAGAAAAAAAAAATAAAAAGAACATTTTTGGTAAAATAAAAGTTATCACATACACCTTTAGAAATTATTAACAGTTGTGCTATATACACACTGTTTGAGAAAAGCCCAAAGAACATCTCTAATTATTATTATGACAAATATTAGCAGATACGTAAATACATTCAAATTTACATGTTCAACATCAATTTGTAGTTACAAAGCATTTGTCAATGTCTTGGCATAGCTGTCTCTGATTTCAGCAATTTCTCATCCTTGAAATATGTTCAACTGTGATGAGTAGAGGCAAGCATCAGTCAGGGGCAAGTGTACTTTTGCTGTTGGGTCCCTGATAAGGTTTTTTTCCAACAATGTCTGTGTGTGTTTTTAACTGATGTCTCTCCTCCATTAGACAAAATGTGTCATTTTTGTAATTGGTCATCAAAGCCTAGCAGTGCACCTGTGAAATGGATATCACTAATTTATCATGTGTTATAAGTTGTTTAACAAGGTTTTGATAATAGAATGAGACAATCTACTAATGCAGAATCTCTCATTTCAGTAAGGTTGATCTTTGGGTCCCTATGTTTAGATGTATAGGGTGACCAGTGACTATTAAATGAGGAGAAAAACTATGTGTTTACCAAGAGGAGTAAATTTTGGGTTAAAAGGCTTTTAGGTTAATGAGGGTTAAAAGAGTCTAAAAATTTATTTAGATAAATTTTAATTGCACATTTTGTATGTTTCAACCATCCAGAAAATTATGGTGATGAGTGCAATGAGAATATTATAAATAGGCCATATATTAGAAGTGCATTACATGATTTTCCCAGTGAAATTGAAACCAGAAAAGACACTGGCATTCCAGATGCCTGTCACTACCAAACCCAATAAGCAATGACAGTGATTGAAACAAAAGCTTTAACATATACATTACTTGCCTGGTTTATAATTTTTTACCTTAAACTAAAAATTTTCAACTCTTGAGTCCCCTATCATCCCCCGCTGTTAGTATTAAACTATCTAATTTCTATGAGATCAGCTTCATATGTAAGTATTCATTTTGTTGTTGGGCATGTAACTTGGCATTGGACTATCCTCTGGGGGGTCTAGAGAAACACCTGATTGAAGACCTACAGAAGGAGGAACATTGTATCAACAAAAGGCTATGATACTGAAGAAAATGACAGGATAAAAAACAATAAATGCTTCTTGAAGACTAGGTATACTAGGCAGCCAAGAGGTTAGTTTAGACAAATCAATACAAAAGAATCCCTCTCTCTGTTTTATATTGGACACCAGATCATTTAATTGCTTTACTTTATGCTCTATGAGCTGTGAACTATCAGTTAGTTCAAACAGCAGAGTCCTTTAAATTCCTCGCACCCATGATTATGTCTTAAAAGAAGGTAGACTATAGCTCCATGGTTTTCCAGTACTGTCTCTCTGACTTGTCTTAGTTTTTAATTAATGGCTCTGATGGCTTGGGAGGTGGCATTCAAAGCCTTTGCCAGAGTGCAGGCTAATCTGCTTATTTCTACATTCAAATAGGTTATCATGGCTAGCATTACAAATATAGTTAAAGACACACATACTGCAGGGCTAAAGGTGCATAAGTCACTGAAACAATAGGGTGTAAGGGAGAGATCCCACCGAACCTGGGTCAAGTGGGACTTATGAGGCATAAATACTGTCAGTCTTCCCAGATAGCATGGTCCCCCAGAACTATTTGCCTGAACATAGGAATAGATGGTCATTCCACATAACAGAGACCATCCCTTTGGCAGTTTAACATGAGCATAAGGATAAGATACCTTGGTGAAGGTGGTGCATTTCATCTTCACGCCTGCTGAGAGCACAAGACACTTTTAGTACAGTTGACAAAATTTGCATTCTCCAGTGGGGGTACATTAGTGACCTTTAAGGAAAACATTTCCCTGTCTTTTATAGTTACCACTGATCCCCAATTACAAATATCAAATTAAGTCATTTTCTTTTCGATATGCTCAAACACAGTATAATTTTGAAGGCTTTCCAAGGGAGTACAAGCACATACAAAACATGAAGTGAAAGTTTGCTCACCCTAAGCTCCTCCTGTAAAGCAAAAGTCAGAAATATTCAGAATAATTTTTGTTAAATATACCCAAATATTTCCAACTTGTTTGAAACGAATTAGCTGTCCATAACAAGAGGTTAAACAGGAGGTAATGAAGAGAACTTAAGTCATTCTTTTCCAAAGATGACTTTCAGATCTTCTTCTAGGACTTTCTTTATTCTGATGTGATGAGTCCAACCAAATTTTTATTTCTGCAAGCTTCAACATGGTGGGGGTGGTGAGGAGTATGTCCAAAGGTCCAGCTCACTTTCCTCTTAGTTTGCTTTCTAGAGATGCTCTCATGCAAATCTTGAGTAGCACCTTGTCTGCAGGCTCAAAGGAATGCAGCAAACCTGTGGGAGAGAAGAGTCTAATACAAGCAACGTCATTCATCACAGCTAAGGTCTGAATTAAATGTTGTACATTTTCTTTACCTTCATTTTTTTAATCGACATACATATCTCCCACCCCAATTGTGGCCTGAAATTGCCACCTGTACACAATTTCATAGGGACTCAACTGAATCCCACTTCCAGGAACCACCCTTATACTGGGCAGGGCAATAGGCTAGGATTTCTCCCAATGGCGATGAGTTTCTTGACACTGCTTAGCTGTATTTTTCTTCAAGGTGTGATTCATCTTCTCTGCCTTCTCAGAAGGCCCAGATCTCCATGCTTTGTGGAGTCTCCACTTGATTCCTAAAACTTACTAACCTCCTTTGCAATTTCTGAAACAAAAGCAGGTCCATTATCACTCTGGATGCTGCCAGGGAGACTAAAGTGAGGGATTAGTTCCTTCAGTATGACTTTCACTGCGTCCAAGGATTTCTCCATTCTACTAGGATAAGCTTCTACCCATCCTGAAAAAGGTGTCAACAAAGGCTAACAAGTATTTCCACTCTCAGACTCTTAACAGCTGAGTAGTCTATTTGCCAGTTTTCAGGTAGACACTGTCCTTGGTATATTGCTTTCTTTTTTCCTTTGATGAGGATGTGTCTTGAGGTTGGTCTTCTGGCACACAACACAACTAGCAATAACTTTTCTTATGGCTCTTGAAATTCCAAGACCTGTGAGCTAGTTTGATGTAGGTGTTAGTGAATCTCTTCCATAGTGTGACCTCATGCAAATGTTTCATGACTGGCTCTACTAAATGTTCAGGAAAAGAGTATAGCTCCTGTCATATTCTTTTTCTATCTGCTATCAGGACCTTCTTCATCAAAACCTAAGCCCTTAGCATTCTCTAAGTGTGTAGTCGAATATTCAGGGTCAAACTGTGACAAGTCCAGAACAGGTACCAAGGGCATTATAAACATTCCTTTAGCAGCCTCTTTTGCTACCCATTCAGCCAGATTGCTTCCTCTAGGCACTTTAGTGTCCTCTTTCTGATGCCCTGGGCAGTACATAACTGACACCTGTAAAGGTACCTGAATAGCCTCTCATAATTTTAAAATTTCTGCTGCATGCCTACTCTCCTTTTTATTGGAGGTTAATAGTCCTCTCTCCTTCCAGATTGAGCCGTGTGCATGCACACCCAAGGCAGGGTATCTTGACTCGGTATACACATCCACTCTCTTTTCCTGTGACAATTACAGGGCTCTCATCAGTGCCATCAGTTCGGTTTTCTGAGCAGAGGTTCCTGGTGTCAAGCCCCTGGCCTCCACTACTCCTTCAAGAGTCACAACTGCACACCCAGCCTTTCTGCTTCCTTTGTCCATATAACTGCTTCCATCCATATAGAGAGTCCAGTCTACTTCTTCTAAAGGATGGTCCTATAAATCAATTCTGTTAGACTATACTTCATCAGTTACCTCAGCATAGTCATGGTTTAGGACAGCTGAGTCAGACTCTGGGAGAAGAGAGGCAGGGTTTAACTTACAGTTTTGAGAGAGACATTGGGAATGTCAGGGAGAATGGCTTGGTACCTACCCCTTCTTCCAGCAGTGAGCCACATATTTCCCTTTTGCTCCAGCAGACTTAACACTGGCTGGAACACATAACTGGTATAGGCTGTCCCAAAGGAAACTTTCAAGGTTCCTGCAAAAGCTTGCAGGTGGCTGCCACTCTCAACTAGGCTGGCCACCCCTGGACAGTGTAGTCTAATTTCCTTGACAATTATATGATGGGCTGCAAATGTCACTAAGTATTTGGGTGAAGAATCCTAGGGCAATGCCTTGTCTCTCACCCAAATATTATTGAAAGGGCTTCAGTAGGTTTGGAAGCCCCAAGGTCAGTGCAGAAGGCAAGTGAGCTTTCAAGACTCATAAACCTTAGTGCACTCCTTTGTCCACAACTTTAAAGGGCTATCATGTGGTCTTTTCAGAGCCTCATACAGTGTTTTAGCAATGAGCCCAAAGTTTGGAATGCAAGTGCAGCAGTCCCTTGCCATCCCCAGGAGTTTCCTTAACTGTTTCCTGGCGGTGGAAGTGGTCTTTTGTGGACTTTTGCTGTACCACCTTCTCCATACTCAGACTTTTCTGCTCAGGGACACCTTTCCCATTCCTTCAAGGGGGCATCTCTTATAATGCTCTAAGACAGGAAGGCCATACCCATTCGGGTCCAGGTTTGGGTCATTTACAAGTATTGCCTTGGAAAGGATGAGAGCCCCATCTGCATTTTCTTGGTGCAACCTCTGAGCTTCTTTACTTCCTTTACCAAACATCGGCCTATGCTCCTCACCTGTAAGCACATAATTCCATAAGGCTTGTATGTCTGTCCAGTTGGAATAATGAGTGACAAAGACTAATGCAATCAAATCAGTTGTTTTAGCAGGATTATCTCTATAAGAAAGGTTTGATCTTATTCAGCTTTGCATATCTGATGTAGAAAACAGAGTATGTGCCCAATAGTATCCAGCAGGCTGGTCCTCTGGCTCTACTCCCACTGGAGGTCTCTGAAAAGGATATTGTCCCATCCCAGTAGGGGCTTTTCCTCCACCAAATTTATTTTCTTGACCAATTTGAGACAGCAATGCCAGTTCAGGCACACCTTCTCCATTTCCCTCATCCGAGTAGATCCCCTGGGGCTGTGGGAACTCTGAGCATCTTGTAGAAGTCAGAATATCTACATCTTCCTGGTCCCTCTCCCAGATACGAGCTTCTATGTTTCACATGAGAATTCCTTTTTCTGCGAACCATTAACTTATTTCCTTTTAATTCTGCCTCTTTATTATGTAAACTAAAAAAAAAAACTGTCTAGGTAATGCATTTTGTCTCACTTCCCTGATTTTTGAAAAAAACAACTCTAGTTAAACTATAATAAGGTAATTTAAAGGTCCATTCAGTGAACAGCACTCTCCTGAGTCTAAATTATACAGGACACAAGCAGAACAGTACTACAATAAAACCACATATGCTCCAGATAAATGCTCATAAGTTGACGATTTAGCCAGAACTGACACCAAAGTGCTGTTTCCTGGAACAAAGGCTTTTGCACCCATTACACCAGATGGACCTCCAAACAGAGAGCACCAAAACCAAATCAAAAGACGTCCTTTTCCAGACAGAGCTCCTTTAAACAGAGGGTACCCAAACCAAATTGGACACCATTTTTTTCAGACCAATCTCTGTAACCCAGAAATGTACCTCTACTGGACAACCTAAGTCATGACTTGGGATTTTATCCTGAACCAGAAAGTGCAAAGATTCAATCAAACATGATCAACAATGAGAAGTGACGGCAGTGAGGGGGAGAATCCCCAAGTGAAATCACTTGGCAGCTGCTTCGGATTCTCTGAATCCAAACTCCTGGGGCCTCTCAGCCCAGGCAGCCAATGGGACTCCCTTCCAAATACCCAGACTTACCAGAGAGTCCCAAAATCTGTCCCAGAACAGAGTCGCCAAAATATGAAACCAGAAAATACACTGGTGTTCGGGCTTCCTGTCACTCCCAAACCCAATAAGCAATGACAGCAATTGAACCTTTATGGGAACTTTATTCAGATGGCTGGGGATCTGAGAAGATGGTGGGTTCATACCCTAACAGACCATCCTGTCTTTTCTTTCTATGCCAGACATTTTATAACAGGGAATAGGGGAATAAACAGGGTGCAGTGAGTGCCCTGAGATTCTGGGAGGATCAGGTGAAAGAAGTTGCAACCTTCCTGTCCTGGGCAGTTCGCAGTTCCCAGGGGCAGGTGGTCATCTGTCTGTCACTGGAACACGAAGGCAGGGATTCATCCACTTGTCCCTAGCTGGTAATTTTCAGCAATGCCCCAGGTGGATGGCTATTTTCCCAGGAGCCAGGATGGGCCTTATCTATCTGTAGTTTCTGAAACAAAAGCTTTAATGTATACATTACTTGCTAGGCTTACAACTTTTTTACCTTAAACTAAAATTTGCAACTCTTGAGTCCCCTATCGCTATATTATCCACAGATGTTCAGGAAGAACTAGTCCTGTGACCCCGACTCATGTCCTAGTTTAGTCTTAATGCTATCAGTACTTATTACTGAATAAGATCTTTTGTTGTGTTTCAGGATCATTCAAATATTTTTATATTAACTCTGATGAAGGTTTTTCTATGAAACATATGATGGGAGTTTTGTTCACTGAAGTCAAGGAGCTTCACCCTCACACTTTTCCTGCAGTCTCTAGCTTTGAGTGATTTCCTCTTCTCCAGGAGGTACCAAAAGACCAAAAGATCAAACTTATCTTCATAAATAATGGGTTCATTTCTAATGCCATGGACATTTGTCTGAACTAGGGCATTTGAGCTAAAGTCCTGGCTTTATTACCAAAGGTTCCGATTACATCTTATTAACAAAGAGAACAGAAATGTACTAAACTTATTCAAATAGTTTTTTCATGTTGTTATTGTTTTTATTATTGTTGCTCAAGTACAGTTGTCTGCCTTTTCCACCCACCATTCCCCCCACATCACAGCCATCCCCACTTCCCTCTCCTGATCCCATGCACTCTTGGTTTTGTCAATGTGTCATTTATAATTCTTTCTGAAAACCCTTTTCCCCATTATCCTCTCTCACCTCCCCTCTGGTTACTGTCAATTCGTTTTTAATTTCAATGCCTCTGGTTATATTTTGCTTGCTTGTTTGTTTTGTTAATTAGGTTTCACTTAAAGGTGAGATTAAGTGGAATTTGTCTTTCACTGCTTGGCTTATTTCATTTAGGCTTATGCTCTCTAGTTCCATTCATGCCATTGCAAAAGTAGGAGCTCCTTTCTTTCTGCTGCATAGTATTCCATTGTGTAAATGTACTATGATTTTTAGATCCATTCACAAATAGTTTTATTGACATATAAATAACAATACTGGAGACTTTAGAAATCTTTTGAAAACCATCTAAGAGAAACACTAAGACCAGTGTTGCTACCTACAGCGGGGTTCTCTCATCCATTCACATTTTCTACATCTGTGACCAGGTGCCTCCACATGTGTGCATGGAGAAGTGACAGAGCTCAGGTTCTGTGAGCTCATCTCCTGCTCCCATTCACTATGATGCAACCACTGCTCATTTTCTGAGGGACACAATGTTAACTCCATTGTGGACATGGTACAAATGAGACCAAACCAAAGCAGGGGTTGGTTTGAACTGTGACCTTAAGTTAACAGTAATGACAATGTCAGCTTATATTTTTGAGTGTTTATCGACTTAGTATAAATCTTTTAAGAACTATTTGCCTGCAGACAAATATATTATAATAATGCAAATAATTTTAATTTATAGTTCAATAACACAGAGAAAGAAAGGAGGATCAATCATAATACACATTCAGCTCTATACCCAGGCTTTCAGCAGACATGATGGGGTTGGACACTTTACACTTGTAATCCCCAGCATCTTCCCTCATGACAGGGTTTATGGTGATTCTTCTGCCATCCAAGGTTAGCTTCATTCTGTCTGTGAACTTCAGATCTGTGCCATTTAGAAACCACTGGGGGGATTGTCCACCTGTATAGCAGGTCAGGACCACATCATCTTCATTTTCTCTGACTCCATAGCTGCTAGCTAGGAGGATGGGTGCTCTCAGATACTCTGTGGAGAAACAGATAACCTGAATCTTTGAGAATGTGCTTGAGACATGGAGCCATGCTGCTTCCTCAGAGATCTCTACCACTCACAGTCCACAGTGAGCTTTGTAAAGGTCACCAGTGTGTGGTCCTGATATTTGCAGAAAGAAAATTGTCTAAATTCAGGTGACAGTATGTAAAGTGAAAGCTGCACCTCCTCTCTGAGTCCATATAACCTCAGGGACATTCTATACCTGTTCTCTCACTCTTCTCTGTAGTAGCAGCACACAAAACCCCTTCCCAATGCATATGGCTCATAACCTCATCATCAGGTACAATTTTTCTCTCATGAGATTTATTGATCTGGTCCTAGAACTTTTTTTTTTTTTTTTTGATTTTACAAAGCATCAAGTTCCACTCCTTATGAAAACATTTATATACTTTGGGGAAAGCAAGCTTACCACCTTTGTCCATCTCCAGGGCCAAGAGAAGTTTACAGAAAGTGGAAAAAGCATTAAGGTTTTGTTAAAAAAAAATCATTAGGCATTAAGGATGGCCCAATCCAGTGTTCAGGGCTATACACCTTGAGGATTTCTATCTGAAAGGCTTCTCACTCTGAATAAGACTTTATTTCCTTGGCAACTGAGTCAATATCATGGTATAATTAATCTCTAGAGGGAAGTAGTTAAGGTTTTAACAAAAGATATTGACTGTAGGAATAGAAGAAAACTATTCATATACTAACGGCCATACATAACAGCCCAGAGCTCACACAATATTCCCCAGACCACCTGACTTCCTGGTTGACCAGAAGACTTTCCTTGTAGCTGCATAGACTCCTGTCACCCAGCTGAGGTGTGTATCTATGGGGCACCATTTTCCAGGACATCCTATAGACTGGGATTTGAGTGAAATGACACATGAAGTACAGAAACAAGCAAGCTGATAATGGCAGCAGAATTATGTGCTCTGCCCTGGACCATTCAATGTCCTGGGTCATTCGTTCTCCCCTGAGGGCAGGAGGGGACTTTGCAAATGCAAAATGACTGTCTTATAGCAAGTGTGGAGCATGGACTTGTAGAAATTCTGGTCCTTGTGGCCATTTGTGTTAGGTGGCTAAGAGATAGAAATGTAAAAAAACTTAAAAATATTTTCCATGTGAAAATGATGATGAATACTCTAGGGCCTAAGACTAATTGCAAGGAAAACTATTTTCTTACAAAAAAAAAAAGAAAGAAAAGGGTCTGAGATGATGGTCTTAGTTCCTGGAGGTGCAGAAAACCTGTTATCTATGGACAAAATTTAAACAACTTTATATCCAGGTTGCAGGTCACAAGTAATTTTGGACATTCATTCAGTCATTCACTCATTCCCCATATATTTATTCCTAGTTCATCAACAATAACTGAGTGTTTGTTATTTATTGGTCCATGAGCTGGTTTCAGGGGTAGAGTGGAGAGTGAGAAGACAAAGTCCTTTCATTTATATCTGCTGGGAGACACTTCACTCAAACAGGAAACAAATAAGTGATGTCAAATCCAATGCAGGGAGGTGTGAATAGTCCACCTAAGGGGGATGCCTGGGAAATCAATACAGTGATTCTGATTGTTACTGCAGGTTGTTTGGTTCTAGAGTAAAAATACATTATGTCTCCATTTTTTCACCTCATAGACCAAATTGTATTCCTGTGAGCTGAGGACACTTGATAAAAAAGTCTCTGAACCAGTTTTTTTGTTGTTTGTTTGTTTTTGTTTTAGAATTCAAAGACCCTCTTCTATGGTCCCCAAGGTAGAGCAATTAAGTCTATGGCTACAGACAGCCCAAGAGTGACTCTGATGAGCTGCTCATATTCTATTGACTCTGCTGTAGTGACTGTATCTCCCTGTTCCTCAGTTTATTCTCAGTGAAGAAGGTTGTAAGTGTGTTAACTGTAAAGTATGGTCAGTATCTGACTTAAATCCTGAAATAGAAGAGCTGCTCAAATGAAACAGCCCTTATTGATGAACTCCCAGATCTCTTATTGTTCTGGGCTGATACCTGGTGAATGGGGACCTTCCAAAAGCATCTTTTTTTCTCAGTTTCTTTCTGGAGATGCTGACCTTTTTCTGAACCTTCCTAAGTCCCCCAGGACAGTCAACTAATATCCAGAGACATTGTCTGACTGTGCTCTCCACACACAGACTCAGGCTGTACCAAATTCCGTTTATATCAAGAAGTGACTCTTGGGCCTGAGCCAGGACTGGTGACAGGCTCAGGAGTCTTGTGACTCAGGCCCATTAAATCGTTATACACTCAGCCCTTTCAAGGTGCCAAAACAAAACTGGAACAGGCTGCCTTGTGTCCATGGAGTCAAGAAACCTGGCACAGAGCTCTGGGGAAGGGTTCCTGAGCTGAGCTCTGTATGAATATCAGGAGGCCTTTCAGACCATGCTCTGACCTATTATAGCAGGGTCAGCCTCAGGTCAGGTTCATAGAGTCATGCTCAGGGGGATGAACTGAGATTGCTTTCCCTCTGCTTAGTTACTCTCATCAGACTGACCTTTCTGTCTCCAGTGACTATCTGCAGAGCTGAAAGTTGGGAGGGGAACTGAGATCTTAAGAAGCTTGTCTCCACTCTGTGTATTCTGCTTTAAATGTCAAAACCGACCCTGAAACAAAATGCAGAGGGGAATGGAGGTAGTGTCCAGGGCTGTCAGTCCTGTGTGTGAAGTAGGAGTCACCCCTCCCAACCCCCAGTCATCAGAGTGATCACTTACCATATACATCAAGTTGCCCAAATGCTATTTCTTTTTTTGAATCTGGAAGGTGGGCCACTACAGTGTATGTTCCTGCGTCCTTCATGGTGACCTTCTTCAACAACAAGGATCCATCATAGGTTATAATCTCTTGTCCATTGTTTTCAGGACCAGTTAAATGGAAACTTAATGTCATAACAGAAAATGCAATTACATTATTTTTGTTCACGCCATTCCCCCTGTACCACACGAGGACTAAAACCTCAGGAGGCTTATTGCGGATATGCAGAACAACATCTTCCCCTTTGGCACAATGGGTTGACACAATACTGAGTTGGGCCATGGTGGGCAGGCTCCAAAAAGTTAAGAGTGAGACTAGGAAAAAAGAAAATAATGGATCAATATTTGTATCTATATATTGGTACTTGAATTCTGAGCGGGTCTCTTTATCTCTTAGACTTTGTCTGCAGGTGAGTGTGTGACTCCCATGGTCAAGGTCAACAGCATGGCTCCCATTACTTCAGCACCTCTGAAGCTGTTATTTTTTCTGTTTCACATACTATTCTCCAAGTGTTTGTCTTGGTCACCTCCATACTGTGCTTACACCAATGCTGACACTCCGGGGCAGTTTTAAAAGGCACATTTACTGACCATCTTCTCTAAAGATCCTTCACTTTCTGACTTGTCCTGCTCTGTTTTTTCTTCATGGTTCTTGTGGGTACCTGACCTCACATCTACATGACTTTCCTAGTCCCTCTCTCCTCCATAGAGCATGGGCTTTTTGAGAGCAGGGCTTGTCTGAGTTAGTACCTGCAGTGACTACAGCAGCTTGAAAACACATGGGGATAAATGAATGAGTCCTGTACCTCCTGGGGTTCGTTTGGTCATTTCTGAGGTTAGCAGTAAAGACAATGTTTAGCACCCCTGATTAAATTTTTCTGGTGTTTCCTGACCCCAGAAATGATGTCAATAATAAATCATTATTATTATTACCAGTTTTCATAATTTAATACTCAGTGATGGATAATAGGAAATGAACAGCAATCCAGGTTTTCCTGTCTCCCACCACTTCCAGATTATGAGATTTTCCTCTTGCTGATCCCCTTCCCCATCCTAATCTTTCCTTCTGTCCTTTACACTCAGGTCGAGACAGAAGTCTTCCCTGTTTTCTCAGAGCGCTGGTGTCTTCAGCAGACTCCAACCAGTCTCTGTGCCAGATCCTAGACTATCCCAAGGAATTGTCTCCTACTCACCAACAAGCAGGAGCCTTTGCCATTGCAAAAGTCTTCTGTGGGTAGAGACTGACAGGGATCCCATGTCATATGTTATCAGCTCTGTGGCTGCCTCTTTGAGTGAAGCTTGAGGTTCTGTAAGGCTCACAGGCACCTCTGTCCAAAGTAGTGCAATCTGCTGTGTGTCCTACCTGTGCATTGAGCTTTATTCTGGTTCAAGTTTACCATTCTTGTAATGTGAGCTGGGGGCAGGGAGTATGCACATTACCATCCCACTTCCTGCTCTAGTTTTTGCCAACTTTTCCCCTTCTACCCAGTACTCCCCTCAGGTAATTTGGTTCCCTGGAAACTCCTGAGGCCTCTCAACACCCCACAAAAACACATGTAGGCACATGTGCACATATATAAACACACACACAAACATCCTTTCTCGTGCTGAATTTGGAAAACCACAAGCCTGGGGTTTCTGGGTTTAGGGGTTTCCCCACAGTTTCCTATCAGGTGCCCAGTAGTCTTTCCCAAAGCCTCTCTCTCACACATTTGACTATTCCCTTCAAAGCAGGAGTTCTTGAGCTAAGTCACAGAAATCTGTCACAAGGAATTCACTCCTGCTTTACATCAGATCACCTGCAAAACATTGCAATTCCCAGATGACACCTTAAAAATGCAGCTCAAACAGCTGTCCAGCTAATGTGGGTGTCTATTCAGAATGAGATCCCTTCTTATGAAAGTAGAACTACCTATATTGCTCTCCTGTGCACAGGGGAAGTCTCCAAATTCTGTTAAACTGCAGATTCTGACAGGATGCAGTGGACAGAATGCAGTGGACAGAGCTTGTCGGTATCTGACAAGCTCTGTTGACAAGTTGATCTTAATGGCCTGTGGAGCTCACTTGGAACTACAAGGCTGACGGGGACACAGGTGTCTTGAGAGGGTGACTCACTAAAGCCTGCATTGACCTCTTCTGTGTCTTTATCTTGGGTCTGTCAGCACCAGACAGAGAGGCCCAGATGTTATAAAAAATGGGGATTATTTGTTTGTGACACAGAAACCCAGCTAAGCACCAGGTCTTCCCCATGTTCTCAAAAGGTCTCTGGTTTTATTTTTTCCCATATGAAGGTAACAGAAATAACTCTGGTGATTAGAAGTGGCCAAGCTTGGTGATAATTGAAGAGGGAACCCTTCTTCTATCTCAGGTGGTCACCAGACTGACTTTTGCTTCCAGGGACAAAAACTCAAAATCAGAATTCTCAGTAGGACATGCAGTTTTGGGCGTGAAGTGGGAGATGTGCTCTCTGTGTCCAGGAAGAAGGAACTGTGGTGAGAGGTCAGGTGCCTGTGGGCTGCCTGGTTCTCAAGAGACAGTTTCAGGTGGACCATTCCTCTCCAAGTCTGTTTGTAGGACCTGTCCTTGTGCTGCTGGCTATTGAGACAACCTCTGAGTTATCCTTGGACAGATTTCTTGTTGTCACCAGACTTGCCCATGGATGATGCCAGGCATGGAGTGGAGACCAACACAGAAACCCCTGAGAGAGGGGGTGCTCCTAGGCTATGTCAAGGTAAATAAATAGCCCAAGCTTCTATAGCAATGCAATGAGTTTATCTGAACCAAACTGACCTCATATGTCTTGGAGAAAGGACTCAAATCCTTTGAAGAAAGGCAGGTTTTCAGCTTATTTTATACATTACCATCAAAGTAGAAGATAATAAAATTTTGATAAAACTCAAAAGAAGGTGAAAGGGAAATTAGCAGAGAAATCTCCAGAATTGGGAAAAAAGGCAAAATGGAGACACATATATTTTTCCCTTGGTGGGTAGAGGATAATTAGCATTTAAAGAACACAGATAAGGTGTGCAGGGTGCCAGAAAACATAAAGGATGCTGTGGTTTTATACACTTGTCCCAGACTCTGTGGCATGAATGGTCCAGAGAAGAAAATCACTCTGATGTGTCAAACTTATGCTGTCCTAGTTACACATAAATGGATCAGGGCTCACTTAAGATAAAGATTGACCTTTCTTAAGGGAAATATAGGCCTGGAATGTGACAACCTGCCATCACCTGCCCAGCTAGACATTTCTGATGAGACTATCTTGTGAGGCTTTTCAGGCCTTCCATGTGGCCTCCTGAGCTTGTCATGGTTGCTGCACAGCCCATTTGTGTTAAGAGTCTCTAGAAGTAGCAGGTGAGGCAGAGCAGTCAAAAGGGAGGACCCAAGAAAGCCTGTTGAAGCAGGAGATGAAAATCAGGCTACTTCTCCATTTTAGCCAAAGTGAGGTTTCTATATCTATTTCCTGTGTGTCTCACTGTTGCTGCCTAGAGGACAGAAGTAGACCTACAGCCAATGTCAGGCGCTCCATAGGGTTTCTGACCAGTACATGGTGAGCCTAGTGAAAAGGCAGGCATTGTCCAGAATATTATGTGTCCAGTGTCAGGAGAAGTGTCCCACCAGGGGTATGTGCTGAGTCGTACAAACCTCTCTGCTTTCAAGTATCCAAAAGAAGAGCCTGGAGAAGGCTCTCCTGAGGCTTTTGGAAAAGGGTGCTGGATTGTAGGGTCCATCCAAAGTATGCCCTGTGTGTCTGCCATCACCACATTGTGGTGTTGTATATAAGTCATTTCTGTGTTTCTGTCTGCCCACAGGGCCCAGGGGTAGGAGCATCTCCATGTGAATGAATACTCAATCAGAGGCCCTGTATGTTCTTTGTTAGGAGAAGAGAGGTTCTTGTAGAATCCTCTGCCCCTCTGAGATGGAAGCAACCACAGGTTCTGGGTTCTCCTTCCCCATTCTACACAGTAAGTTTCCCTTGTTCCCAAGGACATCATGATCTACACAGATGTCTTCAGAAACAATAGGCAGGTATCCCACACACAGGGAATTTTAGGAATGAAAAGTAATCCCTGATTTCTATAAGATCAGAGAATGCTTTTTCCTTCCCTGGTAGTAAGTGTACCAGGGATTGAGGATTCAAAGTTTCCATCTGGTCAGCTATCTGTGAGAATAGGAAAAACACAGGCCCTTGTTGATGAGACATAACTCACAAAGTGGGACTGTTGTGACTTTGGGGAAATGAAATACAGTCCACTCCCACTGTTAGGAGGTTCTTTTTATTCCTCCTGAATGTATGAGAAATAAAAGCCTGACCCTAGCATGTCCTTACAGGGGTGGCGGCCTCCTCTCATGCTGACGCCAGTGTCTTTGTGTGTATAAGTAATTTAATTTGACTGCAAATATCACACAGAGTGACAGGCATCCACTGGACAGTTTCTCTTATTGATTTAATGTGTGTTTACAGAGCATCTGTCCTGTGTCAGACTCCTGGCAGGACTCTGGAAACTCCAAACAGAATAAGGCAAGTGAGGGCCCTGTGCTCACTGACTTTACCTTGTAACAGAGACAGGCTGTCAGGTAAATCATGTCTCTAGGAACTTAATTATAATCCAGTGAAGGGCCCCCAACTTCTGGTACCTCCCAAGTATGTAATTGAGTCTTAGCTGGTCTGGGGAGCATGAAGAACACTTCTGACAAAGTAACCTCTTGGTTGAAACATGAAAAGTTTGTGGACATTTCATCCATAAAGAACAGAGGGTGTTAAAAAAAAGCTTCCTGGGGGGACTTCTGGCAAGATGGAGGAATAGGTGGATACACCGTACCTCCTCGCACAACCAAGATTAGAACAACAATAATTTACAACAATAATTTACAGATAGAATAATGCCCAGAACCAGCAGAGGATTTATCTGAATGGAAGCTGGGCAGCCAAGAAGTTGAAGTAGACGTGTTCATCCGGACTGGTAGGAGAAGAGGAGCCAGGCGGGAGCAGGGCTGGCATGGGTCGGCAGCGCGAGGAGGTCGGGGAAAGTTTGGCGTGAAATTGGCAGCCATCCAGGGCACAAGAATGCAGCAGTGATGCCTGAGTACGCAAGCTGTGGCTGGCAGACCCAGAGGGGTAGCTATTGTGGACCAGGGCAGAACTCGCAGCCCGGGAGCCCAGAGAAGGGTCTGAGCCCAGGAGAACAGAACTACCGCCATTGTTCCCTCCCGTCCCCACTCCCGCCCCCGCCCCCACATATAATGTCACAATCTAGCAACTGGGGTGCCCAGCCCCGGTGAACACCTAAGGCTCCACCCCCCACTGTAACAAGAACAACCAGACCAGAAAAAAAAAAAAAAAAAGAAAAAAAAAAGGAGAGACAGGGAAAAATATGTTTTCAACAGAGCAGATCAGTCCCCCAGGACTCATCCTTTTGAGCGACCAAGAAATAGCCAATCTATCAGATGCGCAGTTCAAAACACTGATGATCAGAAAGCTCACGGAATTGATTGATTTTGGGCGCAATTTAGATGAAAGGATTCAGGTTACCATAAAAGAGATTCAGGAAGATATGCGGAGGAGAGCCAATAGTGAAAGGAAGGAATCTGAGTCTCAAAACAATACAGTGGACCAGAAGGAAGATAGAATCAACCAAGCAGGAAAGCATGATGAAATAAGAATTCAAAAAATCGAGGAAAAGCTTAAGAGCATCCAAGGCACCTTTAAATGTTCCAATATTTGAATTATAGGGGTACCAGAATCGGAAGGGGAAAAGCAACAAATTGAGCACGTATTTGAACAAATAATAAAGGGGAACTTCCCCAATCTGGCAAAGGGAACAATCTTCCAAGAAATCCAAGAAGCTCAGAGAGCCCCAAAGAAGTTGGACCCAAGAAGAAACACACCAAGGCACGTCATAATTACATTAGCCAAGGTAAAAACAAAGGAGAATCCTAGAAGCAGCAAGAGATAAGGGGACAGTAACCTACAAAGGAGTTCCCATCAGACTGTCAGCTGATTTCTCCAAAGAGACCTTACAAGCAAGAAGGGGCTGGAAAGAAATATTCCAAGTCATGAAAGACAAGGACCTACACCCCAGATTTCTCTATCCAGCAAAGCTCTCATTTAGAATGGAAGGGAAGATAAAGTGCTTCTCAGATAAGGTCAAGTTAAAGGAGTTCATCATCACCAAGCCCTTATTTTATGAAATGCTAAAGGGACTTACCTAAGAAAAGAAGATAAAGAAAAGACATGTATAGTAAAAGGGCAGCAAACTGACAAATATTAACAACCACACCTAAAGCAAAACCAAAAGAAACTAAGTAAACAATTAGAACAGGAACAGAACCACAGAAATGGAGGGCACGTGGAGGGCTAGCAGTGGGGGGGTGGGAGGAGGAGAGAGGGGGAAAAGGTATAGAGAATAAGTAGCATAGAATGTAGGTTGAAAATAGATAAGGGGAGGGCAAGAATAGTATGGGAAATGTAGAGGCTAAAGAACTCATAAGTATGACACATGGACATAAACTAAAGGGGGGAAACATAGGTAGGAGAGGGAGTACAGGGTGGAGGGGAGAGAAGGGGGGAAATGGGACAACTGTAATAGCATAATCAATAAAATATATTCAAAAAAAAGAAAAATGGGATAATGGCATCATGGAAACACTTTTTTATTAAAACATTTTTTATCTTTTATAGTTCAAAAAAAAAAAAAAGTTTCCTCAAAGATTGACCTTTGTAGGGATGATGCTTGGCTGGATGGAAGAGTAGACAGAGTCCATTGCGGGAGCTTAAAGAGTTAGGACTGTGGAATAAATGATGCTGTTGATGTTGGACCCCTGCTGCACTATGTATGGTGCTGAAGTGGATTCAATGGTGTCCAAGAAACGCTCCTTCTGCTGAGTAATTCTCCTGCCCCTTGTGGACAAGCAGCAACATGGGCAAGAAAATGTCATGTTACAGTTGGGCATCTTTTTTTTTTTTCAGTTTTGGATTTTGTATTCAACTTATACTTTAGGCAATATTTCATATACTTATACATAATTTTAATATAGTTATTGAATTATGATTGAATATAATGAGCTTAACATATTGAAAGTATGCAATTTCTGAAGTGTTTTCAGATGCATGCATAAGAGAAGTTGTACAATGAAAATAAAGACCATGTCCTTACTATTAAAGTCTTCTCATTCCCTCTAGTAATCTCCTTGTTCTTCACCTCTCTACCTCCTTTTTAAGTGTTAAGGGAACTCTCTTAAGTTTTTTTTTTTTCATTGTAAATTCCTTGGCACTTTCTGGAATTTTCAAAATTTTTATCATAAAGTATTTAATTTGAGGCCAAATTTGGCTATTTTCACATAATTCTCTCTTTTTATTCTGTATTTATATCTCATTCCAGGATGCATTGATTTTGTTTACCTATTCGCCTTTTATGGACTCTTGTATAGTTTCGAATTTTAGGCTCTTACAATGAAAGCTGCCATGAACATTTGTGCAGAAAAGTCTTTAACACAAAGAATCATTGCTTGTAAAATCATGGAGAAGCTATAGAAATAGAAGTTAGGAAGTTAGCCTTGGAAGTCTAGCCTCAAGATCGCATGGCTACAGCCCCACCCAGAGGTACAGAAACACCTGCTTCTTCACATGAACCTGTGTCTGCTGCTACCCACCATCAGTCAACACAACAACAGAAACAATGGTTCCATCTGAGTTACAACTTCTAAATTATGAACCAGTACACCTCAGAAAATGCATTTAATTCACATCTGGATTCTCAATCACTAAGAGTAGGGGAAAGGTAGTGTTTAAGTTTTCAATCCCTCTGATATAAGTGGGAACCCCCACAAAAAAAGAAGAACATATGCCAAGTGCCCACTGATAATACAGAGCATGTCTGAGCCCACCTGCAGGGTGTGTGACTCTGGGTGAGTGACCCTACCAGCAGAAGTCTCAGGGTTCTCATGTGATTTCATGAAAATATGTTTGGTCTTCTTTCTTGGATTTTAGAAAATAGTAGCTAACTCTTTTGGAATTTTCAAAAGAAGTGATGAGGGTAATAAGAGTGCCTTTTGTTATGATGACACAACTCTTGGCAGGCCTCTGGATAGTTGCAGAATGAGAGAAGGTCACCAGAAAGACCAAGGTCTGATGAGAAGCTTGGAATTTTCAGCTGTCAATGTAAGAGATGTTTCAACCTGACAGAAATTTTTATGAGTCTATTTAGGACAAACATGACAATAACTGTGGGAAGCAAAACCACAATGCACTGAGAGAATGTTCTGAAACATGGCAGTATCACCTTATTTTATACAGTACAGTGAAAGCTGGAGACCTAAGGGGTTACACGGAATTCATGGGCTATCCATGAAGGAGTTGGAGGATGCAAAGTGCAGAAATCTCTGAGACTGGGTAAAAAGTAAAACAAATGGGCACAACTGTGAGGTTGGTTGGTACAGGAAAGATAGCAGTTAAGAATAAACACAATACCAATAGTAATGAGAGGGTATGTAGGTTCTCCTATGGTGCAGTGAGGGATCTGGAATAAGGAAAACTACCCTGACATTTTAAACTTACCTTATGTTAAAAGAAAAAAAAAATAACATAAACACCTTATTTAAGGAAAAGATTGACGTTCATCAGGAAACATATTGGCCGTGGACATGACTACACCCCAATACTCACTTTTGGTTAAAAATTTAATTTCAGACCATCCTCTGTGGTTACTTCACATCTCTGAGTTTGTGAGTCCAAGAGTACACACAGTTTTATTTGTGTTGAGGAGTTTTGTTGCTTTCAAAAGGTGAAAATTTTAGGTGAGGTTTCAGGGAAGATCTCAAGATAATATTCATCAGCATTTTCAGGGGTGCCCATTCAGGGTGTGGTCTCCACTACTTGGTCAGTACCAGGCCAGAAGGTCTAAATTGCATGAGCAAGTATATTCCAGAAGAGGGAAGGGCACCCTGTAAACAAGGTTCAGCACACTTCATTTATTGCAAGGAACCTGGGTCTTTTTACCTGGGTAAACTTTTGTATCCAGCTGTAAATTGCTCTACCACTTTGTTAGGCCACCTTTCTCAGTTTCCCCATTTCACTTGCAAAGGAGTATTTCCAGCTTCTTACTAACCTGCCTCAAAAGAAAAAAAAAATAAAAAGAACATTTTTGGTAAAATAAAAGTTATCACATACACCTTTAGAAATTATAAACAATTGTGCTATATGCACACTGTTTGAGAAAAGCCCAGGGAACATCTCTAATTATTATTATGACTAATATTAGCAGATAGGTAAATACATTCAAACTTACAATGTTTAACATCAATTTGTAGTTACAATGCATTTATCAATGTCTTGGCGTAGCTGTCTGTCTCTGATTTCAGCAACTTCTCATCCTTGAAACATGTTTGATTGTGATGAGTAGAGGCAAGCATCAGAGTCAGGGGCAAGTGTACTTTTGTTGTTGCGTCCCTGATAAGGTTTTTTCCAACAATGTCTGTGTGTGTTTTTAACTGATGTCTCTCCTCCATTAGACAAAATGTGTCATTTTTTGAATTTGTCATCAAAGCTTAGCAGTGCACCTGTGAAATGGATATCACTAATTTATCATGTGTTATAAGTTGATTAACAAGGTTTTGATACTAATACAGAATGTCTCATTTCAGTAAGGTTGATCTTTGGGTCCCTATGTTTAGATGTATAGGGTGACCAGTGACTATTAAATGAGGAGAAAAACTGTGTGTTTACCAAGAGGAGTAAATTTTGGGTTAAAAGGCTTTTAGGTTAATGAGGGTTAAAAGAGTCTAAAAATTTATTTAGATAAATTTTAATTGCACATTTTGTATGTTTCAACCATCCAGAAAATTATGGTGATGAGTGCAATGAGAATATTATAAATAGGCCATATATTAGAAGTGCATTACATGATTTTCCCAGTGAAATTGAAACCAGAAAAGACACTGGCATTCCAGATGCCTGTCACTACCAAACCCTATAAGCAATGACAGTGATTGAAACAAAAACTTTAACATATATATTACTTGCTTCGTTTATAATTTTTTACCTTAAACTAAAAATTTTCAACTCTTGAGTCCCCTATCATTCCCTACTGTTAGTATTAATCTATCTAATTTCTATGAGATCAGCTTCATATGGCAGTATTCATTTTGTTGTTGGGCAGGCAACTTGGCATTGGACTGTCCTGTGGGGGGTCTAGAGAAACACCTGATTGCAGACCTCAGAAGGAGGCACATTGTATGTAACAACAAGCTATGATACTGAAGAAAATGACAAGGATAAAAAACAATAAATGCCTCTTGAAGACTAGGTATACTAGGCAGCCAAGAGGTTAGTTTAGACAAATCAATACAAAAGAATCCCTCTCTCTGTTTTATATTGGACACCAGATCATTTAATTGCTTTACTTTATGCTCTATGAGCTGTGAACTATCAGTTAAGTTCAAACAGCAGAGTCCTTTAAATTCTTCACACCCATGATTATGTCTTAAAAGAAGGTAGACTATAGCTCCATGGTTTTCCAGTACTATCTCTCTGACTTGTCTTAGTTTTTAATTAATGGCTCTGATGGCTTGGGAGGTGGCATTCAAAGCCTTTGCCAGAGTGCAGGCTAAACTGCTTATTTCTACATTCAAATAGATTACCATAGCTAGCATTACAAATATAGTTAAAGACACACATGCTGCAGGGCTAAAGGCATGTAAGTCACTGAAACAATAGGGTGTAAGGGAGATATCCCAACCCACCTGGGTCAAGTGAGGCTTCTGAGGCATAAATACTGTCAGTTTTCCCAGATAGCATGGTCTCCCAGATCTATTTGCCTGAACATAAGAATAGATGGCCATTCCACATAACAGAGACCATCCCTTTGGCAGTTTAACATGAGCAAAAGGATAAGATACCTTGGTGAAGGTGGTGCATTTCATCTTCACACCTGCTGAGAGCACAAGACAGTTTTAGTACAGTTGACAAAATTTGCACTCTCCAGTGGGGGTACATTAGTGACCTTTAAGGAAAACATTTCCCTGTTTTTTATAGTTACCACTGGTCCCCAAACACAAATATCAAAATAAGTCATTTTCTTTTTGATACACTCAAACACAGTATAATTTTGAAGGCTTTCCAAGGGAGTACAAGCACATACAAAACGAAGTGAAAGTTTGCTCAACATAAGTTCCTCCTGTAAAACAAAAGTCAGAAATAATCAGAATATTTTTGTTAAATGTACCCAAATATTTTCAATTTGTCTGAAATGAATAAGGTGTCCCTAAAAAGGGGATAAACAGGAGGTAATGAAGAGAACTTAAGTCATTCTTTTCCAAAGATGACTTTCAGATCTTCTTCTAGGACTTTCTTTATTGTGATGTGATGAGTCCAACCAAAATTTTATTTCTGCCAGCTTCAACATGGTGGGGGTGGTGAGGAGTATGTCCAAAGGTCCAGCTCACTTTCCTCTTAGTTGGCTTTCTAGAGATGCTCTCACACAAATCTTGAGTAGCACCTTGTCTGCAGGCTCAAAGGAATGCAGCAAACCTGTGGGAGAGAAGAGTCTAATACAAGCAACGTCATTCATCACAGCTAAGGTCTGAATTAAATGTTGTACATTTTCTTTACCTTCATTTTTTTAATTGACATACATATCTCCCACCCAGTTGTGACCTGAAATTGCCACCTGTACACAATTTCATAGGGACTCAACTGAATCCCACTTCCAGGAACCACCCTTATACTGGGCAGGGCAATAGGCTAGGATTTCTCCCAATGGAGATGAGTTTCTTGACACTGCTTAGCTGTATTTTTCTTCAAGGTGTGATTCATCTTCTCTGCCTTCCCAGAAGGCTCAGGTCTATATGCTCTGTGGAGTCTCCACTTGATTCCTAAAACTTACTAACCTCCTTTGCAATTTCTGAAACAAAAGCAGGTCCGTTATCACTCTGGATGCTGCCAGGGAGACTAAAGTGAGAGATTAGTTCCTTCAGTATGGCTTTCACTGCGTCCAAGGATTTCTCCATTCTACTAGGATAAGCTTCTACCCATCCTGAAAAAGGTGTCAACAAAGGCTAACAAGTATTTCCACTCTCAGACTCTTGGCAGCTGAGTAGTCTATTTGCCAGTTTTCAGGTAGACACTGTCCTTGGTATATTGCTTTCTTTTTTCCTTTGATGAGGATGTGTCTTGAGGTTGGTCTTCTGGCACACAACACAACTAGCAATAACTTTTCTTATGGCTCTTGAAATTCCAAGACCTGTGAGCTAGTTTGATGTAGGTGTTAGTGAATCTCTTCCATAGTGTGACCTCATGCAAATGTTTCATGACTGGCTCTACTAAATGTTCAGGAAAAGAGTATAGCTCCTGTCATATTCTTTTTCTATCTGCTATCAGGACCTTCTTCATCAAAACCTAAGCCCTTAGCATTCTCTAAGTGTGTAGTCGAATATTCAGGGTCAAACTGTGACAAGTCCAGAACAGGTACCAAGGGCATTATAAACATTCCTTTAGCAGCCTCTTTTGCTACCCATTCAGCCAGATTGCTTCCTCTAGGCACTTTAGTGTCCTCTTTCTGATGCCCTGGGCAGTACATAACTGACACCTGTAAAGGTACCTGAATAGCCTCTCATAATTTTAAAATTTCTGCTGCATGCCTACTCTCCTTTTTATTGGAGGTTAATAGTCCTCTCTCCTTCCAGATTGAGCCGTGTGCATGCACACTCAAGGCAGGGTACCTTGACTCGGTATACACACCCACTCTCTTTTCCTGTGACAATTACAGGGCTCTCATCAGTGCCATCAGTTCGGTTTTCTGAGCAGAGGTTCCTGGTGTCAAGCCCCTGGCCTCCACTACTCCTTCAAGAGTCACAACTGCACACCCAGCCTTTCTGCTTCCTTTGTCCATATAACTGCTTCCATCCATATAGAGAGTCCAGTCTACTTCTTCTAAAGGATGGTCCTGTAAATCAATTCTGTTAGACTATACTTCATCAGTTACCTCAGCATAGTCATGGTTTAGGACAGCTGAGTCAGACTCTGGGAGAAGAGCGGCAGGGTTTAAGCATTTGGGTGAGTTTTGAGAGAGACATTGGGAATGTCAGGGAGAATGGCTTGGTACCTACCCCTTCTTCCAGCAGTGAGGCACATATTTCTGTTTTGTTCCAGCAGGCTCAACACTGGCTAGAACACATAACTGGTATAGACTGTCACAAGGAAAACTTTTTCAGCTTCCTGCAAAAGCTTGCAGGTGGCTGCCACTCTCAACTAGGCTGGCCACCCCTGGACAGTGTGGTCTAATTTCCTTGATTTTTATATGATGGGTTGCAAAAGTCACTAAGCATTTGGGTGAAGAATTCTAGGGCAACACCCTATCTCCAACCCACATATTATTGAAAGGGCTTCAGTAGGTTTGGAAGCCCCAAGGTCAGTGCAGAAGCCAGGTGAGCTTTCAGGGACTCAAAACCGTGAGTGTACTCCTTTGTCCACTACTCTAAATGGCTATCCTCAGGTCTTTTCAGAGTTTCACACAGTGTTTTAGCAATGAGCCCAAAGTTTGTAATGCAAGTGCAGCAGTCCCTTGCCATCACCAGGAATTTCCTTAACTGCTTTCTGGTGTTGGGAGTGGTACTCTGTGGACTTTTGTTGGACCACCTGAACCATATTCAAACTTTTCTGCTCAGGGATGCCTTTACCCTTCCTTCAAGAAGACATCCTTTGTAATGCTCTAGGAGAAGAAGGCCATCCCATTTTGGGTCCCAACTGGGCTCAGTCAGAGGTATTGTCTTAGGAGGTCCTAGAGCCCCATCTGTATTTTCTTGGTGCAACCTCTAAGCTTCTTTACTTCCTTTACCAAACATCAGCCTATGCTCCTCACCTGTAAGTACATAATTCCATAAGGCTTGTATGTCTGTCCAGTTGGAATAATGAGTGACAAAGACTGATGCAATCAGTTGTTTTAGCAGGATTATCTCTATAAGAAAGGTTTGATCTTATTCAGCTTTGCATATCTGATGTAGAAAACAGAGTATGTGCCCAATAGTATCCAGCAGGCTGGTCCTCTGGCTCTACTCCCACTGGAGGTCTCTGAAAAGGATATTATCCTGCTCCGGTAGGGGCTTTTCCTCCACCAAATTTATTTTCTTGACCAATTTGAGACAGCAATGCCAGTTCAGGCACACCTTCTCCATTTCCCTCATCCGAGTAGATCCCCTGGGGCTGTGGGAACTCTGAGCATCTTGTAGAAGTCAGAATATCTACATCTTCCTGGTCCCTCTCCCAGATACGAGCTTCTATGTTTCACATGAGAATTCCTTTTTCTGCGAACCATTAACTTATTTCCTTTTAATTCTGCCTCTTTATTATGTAAACTAAAAAAAAAAAACTGTCTAGGTAATGCATTTTGTCTCACTTCCCTGATTTTTGAAAAAAACAACTCTAGTTAAACTATAATAAGGTAATTTAAAGGTCCATTCAGTGAACAGCACTCTCCTGAGTCTAAATTATACAGGACACAAGCAGAACAGTACTACAATAAAACCACATATGCTCCAGATAAATGCTCATAAGTTGACGATTTAGCCAGAACTGACACCAAAGTGCTGTTTCCTGGAACAAAGGCTTTTGCACCCATTACACCAGATGGACCTCCAAACAGAGAGCACCAAAACCAAATCAAAAGACGTCCTTTTCCAGACAGAGCTCCTTTAAACAGAGGGTACCCAAACCAAATTGGACACCATTTTTTTCAGACCAATCTCTGTAACCCAGAAATGTACCTCTACTGGACAACCTAAGTCATGACTTGGGATTTTATCCTGAACCAGAAAGTGCAAAGATTCAATCAAACATGATCAACAATGAGAAGTGACGGCAGTGAGGGGGAGAATCCCCAAGTGAAATCACTTGGCAGCTGCTTCGGATTCTCTGAATCCAAACTCCTGGGGCCTCTCAGCCCAGGCAGCCAATGGGACTCCCTTCCAAATACCCAGACTTACCAGAGAGTCCCAAAATCTGTCCCAGAACAGAGTCGCCAAAATATGAAACCAGAAAATACACTGGTGTTCGGGCTTCCTGTCACTCCCAAACCCAATAAGCAATGACAGCAATTGAACCTTTATGGGAACTTTATTCAGATGGCTGGGGATCTGAGAAGATGGTGGGTTCATACCCTAACAGACCATCCTGTCTTTTCTTTCTATGCCAGACATTTTATAACAGGGAATAGGGGAATAAACAGGGTGCAGTGAGTGCCCTGAGATTCTGGGAGGATCAGGTGAAAGAAGTTGCAACCTTCCTGTCCTGGGCAGTTCGCAGTTCCCAGGGGCAGGTGGTCATCTGTCTGTCACTGGAACACGAAGGCAGGGATTCATCCACTTGTCCCTAGCTGGTAATTTTCAGCAATGCCCCAGGTGGATGGCTATTTTCCCAGGAGCCAGGATGGGCCTTATCTATCTGTAGTTTCTGAAACAAAAGCTTTAATGTATACATTACTTGCTAGGCTTACAACTTTTTTACCTTAAACTAAAATTTGCAACTCTTGAGTCCCCTATCGCTATATTATCCACAGATGTTCAGGAAGAACTAGTCCTGTGACCCCGACTCATGTCTCAGTTTAGTCTTAACGGTATCAGTACTCATGACTGAATATGATCTTTTGTTCTGTTTCAGTATCATTCAAGTACTTTTATGTTTAACTTTATTTAGGTACAGTATTGCCTACAGCAGTAATGCTACTGAGAGGTCCCGATGTGACTACAACAACAATGGGTTTATAAGGGGCCCTGCAGTCATGGTAACCTTGTGGAATTGCTGGATTTTCTTTGTCAGTGAATAAGAAATATTATGTATGAGCCTTCAGGAGACATTTTGATCATTCATTACTTGTTAATTTGTAGATTTTTAAAATGTATAATGAATTCATAACATAAACTGACTGAATGTGGTGTTGAGCCAGAGGTGCTCCAAAATGGAGAAATCCCGTAAAAACCTGGATTGGTGAACAGAGAGCTAACCAATCCTGAGTAAGAAGCAGGAAGAACCAGGAGAGGTAGGAGGCTCTGGGAGAAATAGTGAAGCCTGAAAAACTGGTTTTCGTGTGGCCCGTCACATACTGAACCCAATCAGCAGAGACAGGGATTGAATCTTTATGGACCTTTTATTCAGATGGCCTGTGATCTGAGAAGACAGTGGGTTGATAACCTAACAGATCCTCTTATATTTCCTTCCAAGTGAGCCTCTTTATATCAGACGACAAAGTGCAATTATGAGTTTTGAAATTCAGGGAAAATTAGATTAAACAACTGCAGTATTCTTGCCCAGGGCAGTTAGCACTTCCCAGGGGCTGGTATTCCTCTGTCTCTCCCTGGAACACAATGGCAGGTGTGCCTCCACTTATTTCCCAGGGAGTAATCTTTAACAGTGCCCCAAGAGGTCAGCTGTCTCTCCCAGGAGTTAGGATGGGCCTTATCTGTACTTTCTGAAACAAAACAATAGCTTTAACATAAGGATTACTTACTAGGCTTATTACTATTTACATTTAACTAAAATATTTCACCTCTTGAGTCCCCTATCAATACCATACATTAATATTGTTGCTGTTGTTTGCATTATACACACCCACCAGCAAGTCAGGTCTATGAGGACTGAGATTATGTCTGTTTTCTTTCTAGTGATTAGAAGAGAGTCAAATAGATGGTGAACACAGGGCTAGTGTTTCATGATAAATGAGTTAACTAGAAATGTGATCATGGTTAAAAGGGTAAATTATGGAGCATTATGACCTCACATAACTAGAATTCTGACTGAGATGAAGGGCCAGTTAGTGTTTTATAAAATGAAACATCTGATAGAGAATGAGCCCAGGCAAACATAGAGCTCATGAATGGGCAGGAATGAGAGTTCCAGGCAAAGGACCTAGTATGTGCAAAGGACAGAAAAAAGGGCCCTTTAGTGAAGTAATAAATTTTACTGACTCATTTTGTGGATGAAGTGAGCTAATATGCCTGAGGTACCCAATACACAGTCAGTACTAAACAGTGGCCAGTATTGTCATGATTGCATTCCTCTGGGTACCCATTTCAGATCTACTTGGAAATAGCAGTAATAGGAAAACAATATCTTCTCATCCTGACCATACAAGCAATTCATGTCATTAAGCACTGACTACAGCTTGACTGATGTATTAGTGACAAGCAATAAAATGCATATATGAAGTGTACAATCTGATGAGAGTTGGCATGTGCACACACACCATGTGAATCCATTCATCCAAAAGTTTCTCATATGCTTTTGTAATCTCTTTCTCTTACCCCCACTCAATCCCCAGAGTTTGCAGGAAATTGCATATTTTCTTTGTTTCTCCATAGATATGTTTCCATTTTCTGAAGTTTTATATAAATAAAACCACGTAGGATGTTCTCTTTTTAATATGGCTTCTTTAATTCACCATAATTATTTTATGAGGTAAATTTTGTACAATAAATTTAATCAGTTTAAGGTGAACAATTCAGTGTGATTTACTGTAGTCACAGTGTTGGGTAGCCATCATATCTACCCAGTACTGAAATGTTTCAATCACATAAAACACTATACCCATGGAGAGATTGCTCCTTCATTATCCCACACACAAACTTGTGGACAGTACAAACATTAATTCTGTCTTTGTCCCCTCTTTGTTTTTTTGTCCCATACAGTCTGTGTCAGGACTCTGTCAGCTTGGACATTAGGTGCTCCCACTCATCCCAATGTCAGGAAACTATTCTGAGTTTTCAAAACATTATCCTTTTTCCCAGCTTTGTGTCTTATACTCATGCTCATCCTAGTCTAGGAGAATGACACCCTCGCTTCACTGCAGGAGCTCCAATGGCTCCTCTCTCAACAGGTAGACCAGACACTCACTCATATTATTCAGCTTCATTCTGGGCCTCCAAAGCAAACCCTCTGTATGGTAGCATTAGGGCCCTTGTAAACTTAAAATGCCTAACACCCTAACCCATCCCAGGCTTCACAATTTCTCATCTGTCTCTGGGCAGACTCCATTCCTCCATGACTTTGGTCTGTCTTCACTGCTGCTTACACACAATTCACTTCTGGCCAGGTCCCCAAGGATCTCTCAAATATACCTGAGGCCACCAGGAGCAAGAAAGGAAATAGAAACAGAAAAGAGATTTATTAACCATTTCCTATTTCTGGTTGCAGGCTCTTCAAGGATAGGCATGTGGAATTTGTAAAAACAACAAACAAAGAATAAGGACAATGATGTCTGCCCTGAGCTGCATGTCAAAGAGGGCTTGAGAGAGGCTCATTCAGTACTTGCCTGTGGGTGGCTGATGTAACAGAGACCTGCATGTTCACTAGCGTAGTTGAAGTTAATGGCGGAATGTCTTTTAAAATCTGTGATCTTGTTTCTTGAAGGTGCAGGGAAAATGTATGTGGAATGAGAACCCTGTTGATGGTAATGGTGCTGTGGAATTGTGTCCTTTCATGCTGGCATGTCTTCATGGATTGTGAGGCAAGGCTGCACTGAAGCAACCTGGGGCCCCAGGAGTATGTGTGAAGTCAGGTCATCTCCTTTTGGGAATATCAAGTCAGAAGAGGGAGATGATGTAAACCTTTTTTTCTTTTAATTACAAGAAAATGAAAAATTGTAAGATTTAAACTATATTAAGGATCAACCGTTTAAGTAAGAGAACATGATTAGCTACTTACTGGGAACTTATATTAAAATAAAACATGCATGAAACAAGTTTAAAACTAAAAGTAAGACTATATTAAAGACCATGAATTAGGGAAACAAGTCAGAACTCAACTACCCTGATTGAAAGGCTGGGGAGATTTTAGAACAGAAGGATCCATGGGCATCTTTGTTTGTTATTTGACTTTATACAAAAGAAAAACAAAACTGAATACAGTCCTGACAGGAAATCCTTACATTATGTATGAAAAGGTCCCCAACCAAGGTTGGTTTCCACTCTTCCTCAGAAACAGGGCAGAGGTACACCAAGGATAAAATTCAAAGTAATGTGTCCAGATATTTGAGAAATATTCTTTGGTGCTTAACACTGTCCAAAATTTCTCAGAAAGGTTAGCATGTGTTTCACAACATCAGACAAAGAATCAGGAATTACAAATTGCAATCATATTTCTAAAGGAATTATCTGAAAAATAGATGTCAGAAGCCTATAGTCAGAAAGAAACTGTCTAAAGGTTTCTGACTCTTGGAAGTTTGAGGCCTTTAACTCATAACCAAATTGCTTTCTTCACAGTGGAGGGAAACACAACAAAATCCCTTTCAGGGAAGACTCGGTTTGCATCTCCATCAGTTCCTACAATAATGGAAGAGAAAGAGGGAAGGGTTTTCAGGAAGAAGTATGAAGGACACATGGACAAAACCAAAGGGGATAGGATCAGGGTGGGATGTGGGGATGTCTGGAATTGGGAGGCAGTCATGGGGGAAAACAGAGAAATTGTATTAAAAAATATTTTAAAATGTGGAAAGAAGACTTGTCAGTTCCTAGCAGTGTAGGCACAAATTCAAACTTGCTGAGTCTGCTTGAATTGAGCCAGGATTGCATCTCCCAGGAGGCTACACTTTTATATCTCTCTGCACTCACCTTTTATTGTTTTTTTTTTTTTTTAATAAAAAAACATATGAGACTAACAAGGATATTCTATGTCCTACAACATGTCTGGTGTAATTTACTTTGCCCCAATTAGTAACTGAAGTAAAAAGAAACTGACATTAACTATATAGTTTGCTCTGATGAACTTAAAAACAACAACAACAACAAAAAAACTAAGATGGGAGTTTTAACACCCTCTTGAAGTTAGTAGGCTTCACCCTCACATTTTACCAACAGTCTTCCCAGATTTAGGTGAATCCCTCTTCACCAAGAAATATCCAAATAACCATCAAGTCAAACTCAGCTTCGTAAAGAGTGGTGTTATTTTTAATTTTGTGGGCATTAGTCTGAACAAGGACATTTGATGCAAAACTGTGTTTGTGTTAGGGATAACAGGGACAGAGTCATGCTAAGCTTATGCAAATAAACCTACTTCCATGAAACTAAGACACTCAAGAAGACATTTGAATTTATGGAAAGAAGTCACACTGAGAGAAAGAGATCAGAGTTACTATGCACACAGGTGTCTTTTAGCTGCTTCTTGTCCACAACAGTGTCCAGGTGCCCTTCACATGACCCCTTGAAAAAGGACAGAAACTGAATTTTTACAAATCTATCACTTCTTCCACTGGTAACCACATGACAAGTACATGTAGTTGAGGGACACTTCGTCAACCTCACTGTAGAGATGGTGCATCTGAGACCAACCAATGGTGGGATCTGGTGTAAAATGCAACCTTAAGTCAACAACAATGGCAATGTCAGCTTTTATTATTGATCATTGATGACTCAGAGTAAGTCCTCTAATGATTTCCCACTTTCACAACATATCTACTTGAAAAATGCAAAAGATTTATTCAGGGTTTAATAACAGGTGAGGAAAAAAGGGTTAGTTGTATTTTACACCCATATTGAGGGTCTCACACTTTCAAAGACACTATGGTTTTCATGAAATCACACTGAGAATTCCCACACCCTTTGTCCTGACAAAAGTCCATGGTGAAAGTTGTGTAGCCACAGGAGAGCTTCATCTTCTAAAAGAGCTTCAGGCTCTCCCTATTGTACAACCATTGAGTGGAGGAGGTCACAATTGTATAGCAGCCAGTACCACAGTGTCCTTATGCTGTGTGGCTGGTGCTGTTGACTGGAAAGTTAACATGTTCACAAGTTCTGTGGGAAACAGAGGATGTGACAGCGAGAGAGTGGTCTTGGGACCTGGGGCCACTGTGTACCTTCAGAAATGTCAGCCACTCACTGTCCATATTTAAGTTGGCAAAGGTCACCTGAAGATGATACTGATATCTGCAGAAAAATGATTGCATTTGTTGAGGTGACAATGTGTAAAGGGAGGGCTGGACATCTTCTCTGACCCCAGATTACCCCAGAATGAGCCCTGAAATGTTCTCATGGACATCTCAGTACTATCAGCACAGAGAACCTGTTTCAGCTCCTGTGTTCTATAACCTAATCATTAGGTGAACCTTTACTCTCTCATGAACCTGGCAGGCTTATATCCCCTGTGCAACTCTGGGGCCAAGGGAATTTTATAGTTAGTTGGAAGGCATTTACCTGGTGTTAAATATTTAATTATTCCATAAAGATAGTCCAACCTGGTTGTTTTGACCTTGTATTTGAAGGAGTTTTTTGTAAATATTTTGAAAGATGAGCAGGACATACTTTCTTGCCTGAAAGCTGAATAACATGCTGAAATAACTCTCTAGGGAGACATTTTTATGGTTTTAACAAAAGACAGGGACTGCAGGAATAGAAAGCACCTACTCAAGACAGTAAAAGCCACACAGAAAAACCCATACTTAACACAATATTCTGTGGAGAAAAAACAAAATGTTAATAAAATATAGAACAACGTGAGAGTAACTTTTCCTCCACCTATTCAAAATAGTACTGGAATCCCTGGATGGAACAATTAGTGAAAAAGATAACATATTTGGTATTTAAATTGGAAAAACAAAGAGAAGATAGTTGATCTCTTCAACAGATAACTTAACCTCAAAAGTAAAAAGGACTAGAGATTCTGCCCTCCAAACACACACACACACACACACACACACACAAACTGTGAAAACTGGTAAATTCAGTGAGTTGGAAAGGGCAAAATCAACACTCAGCATCATTCCCACTTCTTTGCAACACTAATGAACAAACCCCAAATGGATTTAAGAAAACAGTTTCATTTCCAACAGCACCAGAAAGAATGAAATACTCAGAAAGAAATGATCCAAGTATGTGGAAGAATTATACACTGAAACTACCAAAGTATCTGGCAAACAATTAAAAATTAAAAACAAATAAGTAGAAAAACATCTACATTTATGGATTGAAAGACTTCCAATCATAAACATATTTGATGCAATTTGTATCAAAAACATCACAATGCAGGAAGCTCCAGACACCCGGCCTCTATCCTTCATTCAGGGACCCCAAAAGCAACAGCCAGGCTGTTCCTCAGCCCCACTCAATGGGATTTTGTGGGCCCAGATTACCTGTCTGGTAATAAATCAGCATAAGAAGACTTGGGGTACTGAAGAAACAACATTTTGCATTTATATGGAGCTTCTGGGCAAAGCTCAATCTGCCTGACCCAGACTCGTCTTGGGAGAAGAGCACCAACAACCTTGCCCTGGTCTAATACAGACACTGAGAACTTTAGCTTACACTCTGAAAACTGACATCCCTGGACTGGAGCCTGTGTGCACACCCACACACCATCCTGTCAACCTTTCTTACCATATTGTCCTCCTTTGATCTGCCTCTGTGCCCCTAACTTCTTCAGCTTTTGATACCATTTTCCACCTTCTCCCCAGCAATCAGCCAGACTGCAGAGACACATGCCCTCTTCTTCCTGCCTTTCTAGAAATTTCATCCCTCAGTGGCTGCTAGTCTTTTTCCAACCCTGGGATCACTTCTTATCCCTTTCCCCGCATCCCATGTCTCATTTCCTTGGGGCCATCAAGCCCTACAACTTGGGCTACTGTGCCCTTAAGAATACATGGGAGCATATCTCTATGGTTACCTCTGTTTAGGAATGCATTCTCTCTTCTCAGGATCCCTACACAGCCACCTGCTCTACAAAATTCTGTTCTGACACTTTTCAATGCCTTTTTTTTTCACCTCATGTATAGAAGAGCATACCTTCTGTCATTAATTCCCCAAATCAAATATTTGGTTTCAGTATCAAAAACACTTGTGAGATTTCAAGGACCTTATTCTTTTTTCCCACAAAGCCATCTTACTACTCAAGACCATATCCACATTTGGAAGAATTGCTCCCTCTTTTTCCCCACCCAAACTTTCCAGCTCCAATGGCTCTCTCCTTGATGGGAGGGCTCTCCAATCTGACTTTAGCCAAGGTTGTGTTCTGTATTGGGGATGTATCCCAAAAGTTTCTGATTGGTCACAGGACAGTGAAGGCTTTGGGTGCACATGACCAGGAACTGGGGACTGCACCCCATTTCCTTTTTAAAAATCCATTATATTTCAAAGAACATAATCTGTGGTGAGAGTCAAGGTTCTACTACAGAATATCTTGGAAAGATCTATGCATCAGCTCCTTTACATATGAGGTGAAAATGCATGTAGAATAGGAACAATTTTGGTGGTTAGGGTTTGTCATTTTCACACATGAAATGTGCTCAGTGTTCCTGCCAATGTTAGTGAGAAGACCTTAATGATTCCCTTTGTCCTGATGTGTCATCTTGTGAGGGCTGTGGGGGAAATTGCAGACAAGGGATGAAAGAATGAGCAGATGGTCACCTGTGTGTCTCCAAAGTTCATTTGGGTGGATAAGGCATTCAGCCTGTCTACACACTCCCTAAGGGTGCTGGAGACCAGTTTCCCGAATGCATATCACTGTGCTGAAATCCTGCTGTGTATCTGCAGGGCCCTCCTACTTTGTCAGACTCTCTGGAGAAATCTGTTTTTGCCTTTCTATCCTTTGGAAGCTGTTTTCTCTTTTGTCTCAGGTTCCCCTCTCATGGGCACCTTTCCTTCTTTGCTCTCATGGTCACATTTCCCTTTTCATTTTATTATCCAATCTTCTACTAACTGTTTCTCTAAGTCATCAAAGTACAAATAATTACCTGAAGGGACCCCCCCAAAAAATCCAAAGTAGTCTTTCCATCTTACCACCTGTAACATCACCACACATGGAAAGTATCTTCCACAGAATACAACTCTCATAGGATCCAGTATATGACTCAGAACATTTCAGGGGCCAATGACTGTCTTCACCACCATATTCAAAGAACTTCAAAATGTACATATATTTTCTTCATATTTCAAAACCTTTCTAAATTTACCCTGTTGCTGCCCTGTGTACTTTAACAAAGTAAATATTATTTCTCACAGTTGCAGCTCCTCATTACCCCCACCCTGAATAAGTGTCCCGTTGCTTACCTTTCTTTTAAACATTTATGCTGTCAAGCATGTCCCCAGACACTCTGATTCCACGGTGGTGACACTGGAATGAAAGTGTGGCTGGGCACTGGTGCCCAGGCTCCTCAGCTCGGAGCAATTTCTAAGAGTATAAAATTACTTCATCATATCTGTGACTTTGCAATTAGCCCGGCCTTCACATCTGATGTCATTCCTGGAACAGTGATGCCATCCTACGTCTTGAACAGATTCTGTTATTTCAGTTATGAAAGACAAAGCTTTAAATTTTCTAATGGACAATTTGACTATATTTCTCTTGGATGACTTTCATATAGTTATGACAAATTAGTGATGTGTCCAATGAACCAGTCACAATTTTTTAAAACAGTGTATTATATTGAAGACGAGTCTTGTCTGTTACCTAATCAAATGGTTTCATTGAGCTGGAGTCGGCAGATAAAAGAGGATGGACAACACAATACAGTCAACTACGGCTTTATCAGACAGTTGAACCAGACAAAACAAATGCTGTCAAAGAGTCTAGCTCCCTTAATCTTCTCTCATAGATCCTGCATATAAAGTCCAAAAAGCCCCATCTTGTTCTTACCTCAGGGAGTCTGAAGTGAGGTGTGAAAGCAGTATCAACCCCCTCAGAGTGCTGAGCATGAATATATCATAGGAGAAAAATACCACAACAACTGCTCTTTGAAAAGCCATAGTCTTTAGTACAGAAACCATAATTTACATGTTTAGTATTGTCAAACAGTCCATCCATACTACTAAATACCATCTACAGATTCAATGTACACATTGTAATCCCAATGCCATTTTCTAAGGAAATAAAAAATATTATTCTCAATGTATATACTATTTCAAGAGACCCTGAGGAGCCCAGTCTTTTAAATAAATCAAACTTAGAAGCTTGTGTTTTCAGATTCCAAAATATTATAAACCTATAGTATGTATAAAGTCCCTCACATATTCAGATTTGAAGAAACAAGGATTGTTCATTAGGGTACTTGGGGAAGGCAAAATGGGGTGTTGTTTTTTAATGAGTATGTATTTTCAGTCTTACTGATGAAACATTGCTAGAGAACTCTTTTGCTTTGAGAAGAATATATATATATATGTATGTATATATATATATATATATATATTCTCTATATATACATATATATATATATATATATATATATATATATATCACTACTGATCTGTGCACAGATTCTTGGTTCATGATAATAAATTTAATGTTATGTGTTTTTAGTATAATTAGATAAAATATTTGAAGGGAAAATATTGGGATAAAGAATGCCAAGACTTTTGAGAAGGGACATAACTGCCTCAACAGAAGAAGTTCTAGGCATAATAAATATAACATATATGTGGTTTGTAGCTTAATTTACTGTTTCAAACATTTTATTTAAATTCAGTTTTTGATGGAGTCTCTAAGCCCCTCAAGAGCCCATGATGGCAAAGGAGGCTTAGAGATTTATTGATTCACAGTAGCTGAAGGGCCCAAATGGGAGGGGAAAGGTCTGAGAGATGTGGAAAGACTGGTCAAACAGTTTGAGTGTGAACGGTCATACACATTAAAAATTCAGGGAACTTAAGAGTCTACAATATAAAATAATGGACCACTAATGTCAGGGATGATGAGGATGAAGATAATTTAGATGGGCTGTGTTGGGAAATTCCAAAGTCATTTTACCTTTGTGGCGATTAAAGTGCCTTTTGTGTTTAAAAAACTCATGCCTCTTTTGGAGATATCAATAGTTAGAACCTAATGATGAAGCATGTAGTCTACAGCAGAAGTGGAGGAAGGAGGAGAGTTTCCCATGGCATTCACTGGTTTTTAAGGCAAAGGGAACATTTTTAAGGGGCACGAACAATGTCTCTCATGATTAACTCCCTCCCATGAGCGCGCCTCACCTCAGGGCAGAAATCAACCTTCTCAGAACACCTGAAAGACATGAAGTCACAAAAATAAAGCCAGGCAACAAGTTTTCTTTTCTTTCCATTTATATTTTTGAAAATCAATCAAAGCCAAAGGTGCACTTAGGACCCTCTTTATTCTGTATTCAAATGTACCATTCACACTCACATTAAAATTAAATTTTAAAAATGTTATAATCTTAAAATACACATGATATAAATTCACTCTTTTAAACATTTTAGGATACATTTCAATGATATTAACTACATCCACATTGCTGCGCGGCCATCATTGTACTTTCACATTTTGCCATTCCCATCCACAGTGCTCAAGCATTCAATCTGCCCACAATTTTATGGACACTTGTTATTTTCTGTTGTTTTGATAATGGCTATTTTAGTGGGTATGAGATGAAATTATATTGTATTTTTAATTGTTTTTTCTAGTTTAAAAATAACTGACTTACAATATTCTATTAGTTTCAAGTGGACAACATAGAGCCTTTTATTTAAGTAGATAGCAAGGTGGTCACCACAGCAGGTCTAGTTTCCCTGTGTCACTCTATGAAGTTATTACATTATTACTACATTCCCTATGCTGTTTGGTACATCCCACTGACATATTTATTTTATAAGTGCACATTTGTACCTTTTATTCCATTTAACCTATTTTTTACCTGACCTTCCACATACAAATTTCTGGTTCTATCAGTTTTTTCTTTGTATGCTTGAGCCTGTTATTATTTACTTTGGTTTGTTCATTTCTCTAGCTTTGTAGATTCTACATATAGGAACATCTTACTGTATTTGCCTTTGCCTGTGAGACTGATTTTACTTAATATAATACCCTCCAGGGCTATCTGTAATATTTTCCCACAAATGAAAATACTTCATACATTTTTATGGCTGAGCAATATTTTCTTGTCTTTTTAGGATTTTATTTATTTATTTTTAGAGAGGGAAGAAAGGGAGAAAGAGAGAGAGAGAGAAACATCGATGTGTGGTTGTTGGGGGCCATGGCCTGCAACCCAGGCATGTCCCCTGAGTGGAAATCAAACCTGCGATGCTTTGGTTTGCAGCCCACACTCAATCCACTGAGGTAGGCCAGCCAGGGCTAATATTTTCAATATAACTGTGTATATACATAGATATCTGGTATATATATATTTCTTTTATTTATCCATCTTTTGATGAACACCTAGGTTACTTCCATATTTTGTCTATTATTAATAAGGTACAAGGCTGTGATGAATAGAGGTGATTATAACATTTTGAATTAGTATTTACATTTTCTTCAGACTAATGACCAAAAGTTAAATTGTTAAGTTGTATAGTAGTTCTAGTTTTAATTTTTAAATGAATCTCACTGTCTTTTTGATTAAAATTTTTAATGAGACATATATTCTTATTGCAGTTTCTGAACCTAATCAAAGGACTGGACCATCACCCCCAAGCTACACTCAACTGCCTGGGTCATATTGAACTCATTTTCCCTTTTTGAGAAATCTTTGCAGCCTGTGTCTCATTAAACTCCAGCATTACCACCTGTAGGTGGTCTGAGTGCCCAGTACTGAAGGAGTAGCCACTAGGATCCCTGTGCTGAGTCCTTCCCCAGACTGCAGGAGCCATCTTGCTCAGGAAGAGCACTCCTCTCTGAATGGCATCCACCTGAAGGGAAGCAATATCCCTACTCATAGGAATAAGCCTGCCCAACCCTGTGGTGTTTAAACCTGACTGCAGATTACGGATTGACCCAATTAACAATTGAAGGAGACTGCCATGGACTGTGGATTGCTGATAGCCTCAAATAGGCTACCTAGGGCCAAACTGTGACACCAATCAATGTCATCAGGGGAGGATCCAGAAAGAAAATATAATGGTAAACACTAGTTTCTGAGATGAATTCCCTTCAGCCTTCTTCATGATTTCTGTTATTTTGTCTCCTGCAGAGCTTTTTAACATTCACTTCTGGTCTTTCAAGTTTGTGCATTTGAAGTCACTAGTTTTTACGTTATAGTTTATTTAAAATCTCATATTTTGCTCCTCCCTTCTCTTATTCCATTTTTCCTTCTTCTTTCCTTCTTCTTTTTAGTTTAAATATTATTTTCTCTCTTGATATGACTTGTTTCCATTCCATGCTTTCACTAATTGTCCCCCTTCAGCTTCTCAAACAATCTTGCTTGTAATTAGTAACCTCACATTTTTTTCTGGTTTTAACATACACTTATTCTCTCCACATCTGTGTTAATCTTTGCTTGTTGGTGGTTATTGGTGCATTTATTCAATTTTATTAGTGGTTATTGGTGCATTTCTTCCATTTTATTTCTAGACCCTCACTATTTTTGTATTGCAAACCTCAAATTTTACCTTTCTCCTATTCTACTCCCATTTAATGTTTGATAGAAAAATCAGCATCAGAGAAAACTATGTGGTGAATGTCATTCCCTCTTCACTTCTGTATCAAATTAGGACAAAGCAAATTAAAGCAGTTGCCTTAGCTGGTGTTGCTCAGTGCATTGAGTGCCAGCCTGCCAACCAAAAGGTTGCCAGTTCAATTCCCAATCAGGGCACATGCCTGGGTTGTGGGCCAGGTCCCCAGTTGAGGATGCACAAGAAGCAACCAAACACTGGTGTTTATCTCTTTCTCATTCTCCCTCCTTTCCCCTCCCTCTAAAAATAAATAAATAAAATCTAAAAAAAAATAATAAAGCACTTGTGTTGGGGCATCAATAAAATTCTTGCTCATTTGATATGATGTTTGAGAAAAAAAAAAGGTGACTTCATAGAGATATATAATTAGTCTTCTGGGAGATGAAATGTTGGCTCTTTCCAAGGGCTTTCAACTATTTTGCCCCTGTGCCTACATTGCTCAGATCTGACACCTCTTTATAAAATTCAGGAGCTGATGGAGATGCAAACTAGGTCTTGGCTGAAAGAGATTTAATTGTGGGTCCCTCCACTGTGATGAAGGCATTTTTGTTATGACCTGGAAGGCTAATGCTTCCTCAGAGTCAGAAACCCTTACACAGATTTTTGTGAATATAGGCCACTGACATCTGTTTTTTATACCCCTGCATTAAAAATGAAATTTCAGTTTTGTAATTGCTGATCCTTTATCTGGTCCGTTGAAACATACATAAGTCTTTTTGAAAGTTTCTCGCCAATGTTTATAATAAAAAAAAATATATCTGTCTCAAATACCTGAATTTGAGGTACCTGAATACCATTACTTAGAATTTTAACCTTCCTGGTGTTCTCATGTCCTAGTAGAAGCACACCTTTGTTGATGACCTTTAGAGCCAAAACATAAATTACCTTATCAGAATTTTATGAGAAGTTTTGCTCTTATTTTGTGTAAACACAATTAGCAAACGCAGATCCCCATAGATTCTTCTAAAATCTCTCCAGTCTTTTAATCAGGGGTATTGTGTTCTGTTTCACTGCCCTATGGCATGGTCTTTAATAAAGTCTTACATTTATTTTTAAAAGAATGTAATTCATGTTTTACCTTAACATAACATATCTGTAAGTATCTAATCATGTTTTCCTATCCAAAAGTGTCTATTCTTAGTATTCTTTCAATCTTCAAAATTTTTCCTTACCTCCTTAATTGTTCTTAAAAATGTTTCCAATACGCATGCCTCTCTTCTACTTGGATCTCACAGCGGGAGATGACCTGACTTTCTGGGTCCTCTTATGGACCCAAATTGCTCAAAGCAACCTTTGCTGAAAATCCATGAAGACATGCCAGCATGAAAGGGCACATTTCCACAGAGCCCTTACAATCAACAGGTACTCATTCTACACCGATTTCCAGTGCACATTCAAAACAAGATCACAGAGATTATAAAAGATATCCTATCCCAAAACTCAACAACTGAAGTGAACATGCAGGTCTCTGTTAGGTCAGCCACCCACAGGCCTGTATTGAATGATCCTCTCCCAAGCCCTCTTTGATGTGCAGCTCGGGGCAGACAGCACTGTCCTCATTCTTTGTTTTCTTTGTTCATTTTACAAATCCCACATGCCTGTCTTTAAAAGGCCTGAATCCAGAACCTGGGAAATGGGAAATAAATCTCTTCTCTTGTTCCATTTCCTGCCTGGTTCCCTTTGACCTCTGGTGTGTTTGACTGAGATTTTGGGGGGACCTTTCCAGAGGTGGATTGTGTGTGAGCAGAGGTGAGTCCAGAGTGAAGCCATGGAAGAATGGGGTCTGTTCAGAGTCACATAAGAAACTTTAAAGCCTGGGAATTGGCAGGTTATTAGGCACTGTATGGTATGAAGGGGCCCTAAAGGTGCCATGAAGGAGGGTTTATTTTGGAGGCTCAGAATGAAGCTGAATAATATGAGTGAGGATCTTACTTACCTAATGAGAGAGGAGCCACTTGAGCTTGTGCAGTGGAGTGGGAGGGCCATTTTCCCATATTATGATGGGCATGATGATAAGACAGAGTGTTAGAAGAAAAAATAATGTTTTGAAGACCCAGATTAGTTTCCTGAAATTGAGGCAAGGGGCAAATTTCACATATGACAAAGACATATTTCACAGATATAGATCAAACATTTCAGAAATTTATGTGGAACCATAAACTACCCCCAAAAGCTGCAGCAATTTTGAGAAAGAAGAACAAAGCAGCAGGGATCACAATACCTGACATCAAACTGTATTACAAGGAAAATCTAATCAAAACAGCCTGGTACTGGTATAAACACAGGCACATACATCAGTGGAACAGAACAGAGAGCCCAGAAATAAACCCAAATCTCTACGGTCAATTAATATTTGACAAAGGGGGGAGAAGCATAAATTGGAGTAAAAACAGCCTCTTCAACAATGGTGTTGGGAGATCTGGAAAGCTACATGCAAAAAAATGAAACTCAATCACAAACTTACACCATACACAAAAATAAATTCAAAGTAGATAAAAACTGAAATATAAGTTGTGACACCATGAAAGTCTTAGAGGAAAACAGAGGCAGGCAAATCTCAGACATTCCACACAGCAACATCTTCACAAATATGTCCCCTAGAGCAAGGGACATGAAGGAAAGAATAAACAAATGGGACCTCATCAAATTAGAAAGCTTCTGCAGGGCTAAAGAAAACAAAATTAAAATGAAAAGATAACCAACTATATGAGAAAACATATTTGCAATGATACCTCAGACAAGGGTTTGATCTCCAAAATACATAAAGAACTCACATCACACCACTCCAGGAAGACACAAACCTAATTAAAAAATGGGCAAAAGGCTTGAACAGACACTTCTTCAAGGAGGACGTACATGGGGCCCAGAGACCTAAGAAAAGATGCTCAGCATCACTACGCATCAGAGAGATGAAAATTGAAACCGGTGAGATACCACTTCGCACTGGTCAGAATGGCCATGATTAACAAATCAACAAACAAGTGTTAGAGAGGATGTGGAGAAAAGGGAAGCCCAGTGCACTGTTGGTGGGAATGAAAAATGGTGCAGCCACTGTGAAAAACCATATAGAATTTCCTCAGAAAACTCAAAATGGAACTGCCTTTTGACCCAGCAATTCCACTGCTAGAATTGTATCTTAAGAACTCTGAAACACCAATACAAGAGACTCTATGAACCCCAATGTTCATAGTAACACAATTTACAATAGGCAAATGTTGGAAGCAATCAAAGCACCCATCAGTAAATGAATGGATCAAAAGACTATGGTACATTTACACAATGGGATACCATGCATAGAAAAAAAAGGAGCTCCTACCCTTCGTGACAGCATGAATGGTACTAGAGAGGATTATGCTAAGTAAAATAAACCAGGCAGTGAAAGACAAATACCATATGATCTCACCTTTAAGTGGAACCTAATGAACAACAACAACAACAACAAAAAAAAAAAGTAAGCAAAATATAACCAGAGACATTGGAAGCAAGAACAATCTAACAGTAACCAGAGGGGAGGTGGAGGGAATGATGGGGGGCGGAAATGGGGGAAGGGTTTTCAAGAACAACTATAAAAGACATATGGTCAAAACAAAGAGGGTGGAAGCAAGGGAAGGAGGTGGGTTTGGATGGGGTTGGGGGAGTGGTGGGGAGAAAATTCAGACAACTGTAATTGAACAATATTAAAGTAATTTAAAAATAGAACTAAAAAAAAATCACCTGATCTTCACAGGTCAGAATCACAATTCTGTGAGGTCATAATGCTCCATATTTTACCCTTTTAACCAATATCATATTTGTAATTCTTAATTCATTTATCAAAGAACATCTACCCTCTGCTCATCATCTCCCTCACAGTCTTCTAATCATGAGTAAGAAAACAGACAAAATCTCAGACCTCATAGACCTGACTTGGCAGTGAAGGAGTGACACAATAATCCACACAACAGTGACAAGAATATTGTATGACAGTGTGTTAGAATAAAATCAGGTATACTTGGCCTAATTTTCTTTGTTCAATTCAAATGTGTTGGCTCAGAACAGAGGATGTAAACTTATTGGAACAGAGAGACCAGAAGATGAAAGTAGATGAAGGCAGAAATAGTGAAGCCATCAGCTAGAACTTTGGCTTTGCTCTGAGTGAACTGGGGAGATACTGGAAGTTTGACAGAAAAAAATAGTAGATGTGAGTAATCTGTGTTAATTGAAGGAAACCATTGTTTTGCCACCCTAAAATTTTAGTTTAAGGATATTGCTTTTAGGCCATTTATTAGGAAACAAAACTCAGGAACAATTGTTGACCCTCTCCACATTTCTGCCAAGAGATTCAGATAGAAAGTGTGCTTCAGGAGAAAAATTGGGATGTTCACATTAAGCTAATTTCATTTTAATGTATGAAAAATAGAAGTGCTTGGGGAAGGCACCTGTGGGCTAGGTAATCCCTGTGCCCTTCTGATACTGACTTGCCAAGAAAACAATTGTGTTGCCATGTAGCATCTGGTCTTCTCAACTACCTGCAAAGCACTCATTCTGCCTTCTGAAACAAACAAACAAAAAAACACATTTTCCCTTTTTCTCTCCTTTGTCTAGAATATTTATAACTCAATGTTTCCTTACAGTCATTAGATTTTTATGCTTCTCTGAATTCTCTATGATTATGTATTAAAAACTTTATTTCCTTCTGCTGGTTGGTCTCTGTTAATCTGATGATTAGCCCAGCCAGAAAATTGTAAAGGGTGGGAGAGACAGTATTCCTATATTTAGTCTCCTCATTAGCCACGATTTGTGAATCTGCTGGGTTGCAAGTAGGGAGTTTGGTGAGAAAACAAATATAGTTATCCAGGTAATTGGTGAGGATAATTGGAGCAGTGTGAAGAAAAAGTGTCAGTTTCTGGATTTGCTCTGAGCACTGAGTCAAAGAATTTTCTGAAGAAGTTAATGTGGGGTGTAAGAAAAAGTAAGGAGTTGCAAAAGTACAAATAGATTAAGAAAAATCCTACAGGAAAACATCCAGGTCAATGATTTGACTGGGATTACAAGCCTTAATGCATCCTGAAGTGCCTTTGAAATATTAGTTGTCAGGTAATAGTCGGTCACCAACAATTGTGTCCAATGCAATGCATCTCTTTCATCCACTACCATTCCCCAAGTGCCTCAGCCAGTGCCTGGTAGATTTAAAATATGAGTTCGTTACATGTTTACAGAATCTACAAAGGAATGAGTAATGAGAAATCACAATGTCTCCTGAACAACCACACACAATATTTCTTATTTACAAAAAAACAAAACAAAACTGTAATACCACAGATTTACCATTAGAACAGGGGGCCCTTGTAAATACATTTGTTGTTGTAAATCATATGAAGACCTCTCTTGAGCATTTGTGCTGTACTTTTAGAAATAAATTAAGTTGAACATAAAAGTACTTGAATGATACTGAAACTGAGCAGGGTTCCTTATGGGAGACTTCCTGGTCCCAGTTTCTCAACAATGAATATGGGACTGGAGTGATTCAGGCAAAAAGAAGCTCAGCAAAATTCAATTGAAATTAGGGACACGTAAAAATAAACAATATCAATTATTAAGTAGTAGTTAATTATAGGCAGCTTTACTTCCTTCTTTTTTTTAAAGATTTTATTTATTTTTAGAGAGGGAAGGGAGGGAGGGAGGGAGAGGGTCAGAGAGAGAGAGAGAGCGAGAGAGAGAGAGAGAGAGAGAGAGAGAAACATCAATGTGCGGTTGCTGGGGGTTATGGCCTGCAACCCAGGAATGTACCCTGGCTGGGAATTGAACCTGGGACACTTTGGTTCCCAGCCCGCGCTCAATCCACTGAGCTACGCCAGCCAGGTACTTCCTTTTATTTAATGTGAATATGTTTTATTTCTTCTCTTTGTCTAATTGTTGTGGCTAGGACTTCCTATACTATGTTGAATAAAAGTGTTGAAAGCCCACACACCCTTGTCTTATTCCTGATCTTAGGGGGAAAGCTTTCAGGTTTTACCCATTGAGTATGATGTTGGCTGCAAGTTTCTCGTGTATGGTCTTTATTTTTTTGTGGTGCTCCCTCTAATACAACTTTGCTGAGTGTTTTTTTTTGTTTCTCAAAAATGGGTGATATACTCTAACAAGTGCTTTTTCAGCCTCTATTGATATGATCATGTGATCTTTGTCTTTCCCTTTGTTTATGTGACATATTACACTTATTGATTTCAAAATATTGTAGCATCCTTGCATTCCTGGGATGAATCCCAAATCATCATATTGTGTGATCTTTTTATTGTATTTCTGGTTGTGGCTTGCCAATATTTTGTTTAGGATTTTAGCATCTTTGTTCATAAGCAATATTGACCAGTAGTTTTCTTCTTCATTGTGTCTATATTTGGTTTGGGGTCTAGTCTGATGTTGAACTCATAAAAAGACCTTGGGTGTCCTCCCTCCATTAGAACTTTAGTATGAGAAGAATAAGGGTTAACTTTTTCTTATTTTTTTTTGTAAAATTATCCTATGAAACTACTATCTAGGGCTTTTTTGTTCCAGCAATTTTTTGCTTACTGCTTCAATTGGCCTGTTCAGGCCTTCTGCTTCTTTTTGATTCAGTTGTGGAAGATTTTGTTTCTAGAAATGTGTCCATTTTGCCCAGGTTTTCAAATTCTTGGCATATAGTTTTCAAAGAAATTTCTTCCAGTCCATTGTATTTCTGTAGTATCAGGTGTAATCTCTCCTCTGTCATTTCTGATTATGTTTATTTGGGTCCTCTCTCTTTTGGTCTTGATGAGTCTGCTTAAAGGCTTGTCAGTTTTTTCATCTTTGGAAGGAACCAGCTCCTGCATTTATGATCATTTGAATTGTTCTCTGAGATGCTATGTCATTTAATTCTGATCTGATCTTTATTCCCTCTCTTATGGGCTCTGGGCTTTGCTTGTTGTTGTCCCTCCAGTTCTTGTACATGAAGGGCAAGTTTTTATGTGAAATGTTTCTGTCTTTTTTATGTAGCCTGGATTGCTATGAAGTTCCCCCTCAAGACTGGCTGCGTTTGATATGTCCCCTAGGCATTTAGGCTCTTATGTCCTGATTTCCTTTGCTTCCAGAAACTTTTGGTTTCTTAATTGATCTCTTTGCTAACCCACTAATTGTTTAATAATATGTTATTCAGTCTCCATGAATTTGACTCTTTTTGTTTTTCCTTTGTAGTTGTCTTCTAGTGTTGAGTCATTGTGGTCCAATTTTTTTTTAATGTGATTTCAAATTTCTTAAATTTGTTGAGGCTTGTTTAGTGAGTTATTGTGTGGTCTATCTTTGAAAATCTTCCATATGTATTTGAAAAGGATGTGCATTTTTCTTCTTTGGGGTTAAAGGTTCTGGATATATATTTTAAGTCCATTTAATCTAGTGCATATTCAGTGCCAAAATATCCTTGTTGATCCTTTATTTTGAAGATCTAGTCATTGTTGACAATAGGGTATTAAAAACCCCCAGTAATAAATGTGTGGCTTTCTATAACTTTCCTGGAGCCCTCCAAGACTTTTGTAATAAATTTGGATGCTCCAAAATTTGGTACATATATGTTTACAATGTTTATTGTCTTCTTGATGGATTCTGCCTTTGAGTAGTTTGAAAAACCTTTCAGTGACTCTTATTATTGCCTTTGCATTGATATCTATTTTTTTCTGATTCAAGTATTGCTACCCTGCCTTATTTTTCCTGTCCATTTGCTTAGAATGTCTTCTTCTAACCCTTTACTATCAGACTGGGTAAGTCTTTTCTTCTCAGGTGGGTCTCTTGTAGGCAGCCATAAGTGGGGGTCCTGTTCTCTTATCCATTCAGCTACTCTGTGTCTTTTGATTGGTGCAGTTAATCCATTTACATTTAAGATTATTATTGATAGGCACTTACTCATTTCACTTATGCCCTCTGTACCTTTGTTCCTTTCTCACTCTTTTTTTTATGTTCTTTTTTTGCAAGTTTCTTTATTGATATTTAGAGAGCGGGTGAGAAGAGAGAAAGAGAGGGAGAGAAACGTCAATCTGTGGTCGCCTTTTGCACACATCCTACTGGAGATCTTGTAGGCAATGCAGGTGTGTGTCCTAGGCTGGGAATTGAACTGGTGACTGTTTGATTTCAGGCCAGCACTCAACCACTGAGCCATATCAGCCATGGTTTTCTTCATCTTTTTAAAGCAATCCCTATGCATGTCTTGCCATGATGGTTTGGTGGAGATGTATCCTTTTAGCCTTCTTTCTTTCCTGGGAAAGGCCTCGTTTCACCTTCCTCTTTAAATGAGAGTCTTGCTGGATAGAGTAGTCTTGTTTCCAGACTTTTATTTTATTACTTGCAATATTTCTTGCCATTCCCTTTTGGCTTTTAGTTTTTCTATTAAGAAGTCAGCTGCTAAGCTTATCAGAGCTCCCTTGTATGTTACTTCCTATTTCTCCCTTGCTGCCTTTAAGATTCTTTCTTTGTCTCTCAAGTTTACCAGTTTCATTATGATGTGTCTTGGAGTGGGTCTTTTTGGGTTCCTCTTGATTGGGACCTTCTGTGCTTCCTGGACTTTTTTACCATTTTCTTTCATCAAATTAAGTAAGTTTCCATGATTTCTTTTTTAAACAGGTTTTCTATTCCTTGCTCCTCTTTTTCTCCCTCTAGTATCCTTATTATTTGGATATTATCATGTTTCATGTTGCCTAGTAATTCTCTTAGCCCCTCTTAATTCTTCTGATGTCTTTTTTTTTCCTTTTCTTGCTCTTTCTGGGTTTTTTTTTTTTTTTGTACTTTCTTCTTCAGCTTAGTGACTTGATCCTGTGCTTCATTTAGACTGCTTTTGGCACCTTCTACTGTATTCTTCAATTCATATATTGTATTCTTCATTTCTTCTTGGCCCCTGTTGATTGTGCCCTTTTTCATGCTAATACAGTTTGCAGTAAGTTCCTTGTAGTTTCCCTGTAGTTGTTGGTAATTCTCTGTGAGCTCATTGAGCTTCCTTATAACCAGTGTTTTGAACTCAATATCTGATTGTTGAATTACTTATATTTCACTTAGCACTCCTTCTGAGTATTCCCCCTTTCCTTTCAACTGGGGGTTGTTTCTTTGCCTTCCTCTTATTTGTTTGACTCTTCTTGTTTACTTCTGCTTCTTAAATTGATCTGTTTTGACTTCCTGGTTTTGTGATGAGAAGTTCTATGATAGAAGGCCTGTGCCATTCAATCGTACAGTTTCCTTGGATCACCTGAACTAGATGCTCTCAGGATGCTCTTTATGACTCTTATGTTGGTTCTCTGGATGTAATTGGGTTTTGATTGTTTTGAGGTGTTTCTGGTGGTTCCTTCCCTCCAGCTGCTTGACTGAGGGTCACTCATCCTACCAGGTGTAATATGCTGTTGTGAAGGTACTGCCAAAACAAAACCACAAAGACCAGGAAACAAACACCCAGAAAAATAACTATCCCCCACCATCCCACTATCAACAGCAAATAAACTACTATATAATAAGGGTGTAAATAGATGAAGACTATTATAAGAAATGAGAGTTTATATGGGATGACTTACTGAAAGATAAATGACTTTGAGAGGGTAGAGCGAGGAGTCATTCTCTCTCCTCTGAGGGCAGGTGAGGACTTGGGCAAATTCAAATGGTGTAAGTTCCATCAGATAGGGAGCACTGACTTCCTGAAATTCTGATGCTAGTGGGCAATCTGTGTTAGGTGGCCATGAGATAGAAATTTGGAAAAAAACTTAAAATCCTTCCGTATGTAAATTGGGGCTCAAGACCAATTGCAAAAAGAACTATTTTATTAGAGCAATGAAGAGGATGTGAGATGATGGTCTTAGCTCCTGGAGGCACAGAAAGAATGTACTTTATGGTGAGAATTCCAAGGACTCTGAATCCAGGTTCCAGCCCTGAAGAAATTTTGGATCATTCATTCATTCAATCAATCAATCAATCAATCACCACTTATTTCCTCCTAATATATCAAAGGCAACTGAGTATTTATTACACATTGGTCCTAAACTGGTATCAGGGGTACAGTGGGGAATGAAAAGGCAAAGTCCTTTTTTTTTTTTTTAATTGGGTGGGAATGGCAACACCACAATGGGAATCAAATAATTGATATCAAGTCCAGTGTAGGGTGGTATGACTGGGCCTCCTGAAGGGGAGGCCTGGGTAATCCAGGCAGTGACTCTGACTGTTACTGCAGGAATTGGATTCTGGAGCAAAGTAGATCGTTTCTCCATTTTGCTCACTCCACAAAACAAAGGGTATTCCTATGATCTGAGGAGGCTTAGAGAAAAAGTATCTGAACAAATTCATTGGCGTAGGAATCCAAAGAGCCCCTTATATGCCTCCCGAGATAGAGAAATCAAGTCTATGCCTACAAGCAGCCCTCAAGTGACTCTGATCAGATGCTCATGGATTGTGTGTCTGTTTTACTGACAGTAACTTGCTGTTTATCAGTTTATTCTCTATGAATATTTGGCTGCCAGGTTGTCAGTGCAGCAACTTTAAACTATTTAGAGGATCTGACCTAAATCTTGAAATAGAAATGTACTCAAATAAGAGGCACCTCTTATTGATCGACTCCAAGAGAGAATCACCTGGGCTGATCCCTGGGTAATGAGGACCTTCCAGGATCATCTTTTTTTCTCAGTTTCTTTCTGGGGATGCTGACCATTTTCTGAACCTTCCTAAGTCCCCCAGGAAATTTGGCTACTGTCCAGAGACATTGTCTGACTGTACTTTTCACACACAGACTCAGGTGATATCAAACTCCATTTCTGCCAAGATGTGACTCTTGGGCCTGAGCTAGGACTCGTTGCTGCCTCAAGATCCTTCTGACTCAGGGGCCCATAAAACTAATACACACTCAGCCATTTTGAGGACGCCAAAACCAAACTGGCACTATCTGCCTTGTGTCCCTGGAGTGAAGAACCCTGGCACAGGGTTCTGGGGAGGGGTTTCTGAGCTGAGCTGTGTATGAATATCAGACCATGCTCTGACCTAGTATAGCAGGGTCAGCCTCAGGTCAAATTCATAAGAACATTTTCAGAGGGCTGAACTGAGAATGGTATCTTTCTGCTGAGTTACTCTCATCAAACTGATCCTTCTGTCTGTAGTGACTGTCTGCAGGGCTACAAGTTGGGAAGGGAAATGAGATGTTAGGATGTTTGTCTACACTCTGTGTATCCTGCAAGAGATACCAAAATCCAGCCTGAAACAAAATGCAGAGGGCAATGGAGGCAGAGTAAAGAATTATCAGTTCTGTGTTTGAAGTAGAATTCACCTCACCTGACATCTAGAGGTCAGAGAGCAATCATTCACGGTATACACTGAGCTGTTGATATCCTATTAATATTTTGAAATTTTGTTATTCCACTGCTATGGTGTAGATTCTTATGTATTTCATGGTGAACTTCTTTAACAGCAAAGATCTATCATAGTTTATTGTCAGTCATCCATTTGGAGGATCTCTTATCTGGTAGTTTGTAGTTTGTGCAAGAAATGCAATTATAAGATTGTTGTCTGGGAGTTCCCCTCTGTACCATATGAGGACTGTAGCATCGGGGGGCTTGTTGAGGATATGTAAATGCACATCTTCTCCTTTGGCAGCATTTTTCAATGACATCCTGTTGGGCTGTGGTGGGCAGGCACCAGAAGTTTAAGAGTGAGACTATGAAATAAGAAACAGAATTGATCAATATTTGTATTTATGTATTGGATTGGAAAGATGGGACCCTGAATCCTGAGCAGATCTCTTTACCTCTCAACCTTGGTCTGCCTAAGAGTGTTTGTCTCCTATGATCAAGGTCAACAGCATGGCCCCCCATTATTTCTGAAAGTAACTTCAAGCACCTCTGAAACTGTTACTTCTTCTGTTTCAAGTACTCTTCTCTAGGTGTTTGTTTTACTCACCCTTTCACTATAATCAGACCCCCTCTGACACTCAGGAACATTTATGAAAGACACCTTTGCTGACCACCTTCTCTAAAGATTCTCTACATTCACTTCCTGTGCTCCTGTTTTTGTTTTTGTTTTTGTTTTTTTCATGGCTGTTTTGGGTACCTGACCTCAAATTTGGACTTTTCCTTGTCTCTCCTCCACAGAACATGGACTTGATGAGAGCTGTTCTTCTCTGATCTAGTACCTCCAGTGACTCCAACCACCTAGAAACACATGGGGTTGAATGAATGTGTTTTCCTAGGGTCTTCTAAATCATGGGATACATTTAATGATTTCTGAGGTTTGTGGTAAAAACAATGCCTAGCACACCTGGATGTTTTTTTTTTCCCCTGCTGTTTCCTGACATAAATCATTATTATCATTATCAGTCTTCATAATTCAATACTCATTGATAAATTGAACAGGAAATGAACAGCAATCCAGGGTTTCCTGACTCCCATTACTCCCAAATTATGAGATTTTCCTCTTGCTGAGCCCCCTTCCCCATGCTACTCCTTCCTTTTGTCCTTTACACTCAGGACCAGACAGAAGCCTTCTCTCTTTTCTCAGACCACTGGTTTCTCCAGCAGATCCCAGCCAGTTTCTGTGTCAGATCCTCAGTCTACCCAAAGGAATTGTCTCCTACTTACCAACCAGCGGGAGCCCTTACCAGTGGACAAGTCTTCTGAGGGTAAAGACGGAAAGGGATCCCATGGTGTCTGCTGCCTCCTCTGTGGCTGTGTCCTTCAGAAAAGCCTGAGGTTCTGTAAGGCTCACAGGTACCTCTGTCCACAATGGTGCAATGTGCTGTGTGTCCTACCTGTGCGCTGAGCTTTATTCTGGGGCATGTTTAATATTCCTGTCATGTGGGCTGGGGTCAGTGTTTGCACACAGGATCCTCCAACACCCTGCCTTCAGTTTTTCCCACCCTTGTCCCTTCTGACCAGTGCTGATCACCTATATTCTGCCTCCTTGAGAACTCCTGAAGTTTTTCAAAACCACACAGAAACCCACAAGCACACATGCATATAAACACACACACACCCCCACACACCGTCATGCTGTGTTAGGAAAAGTAGAAACATGAGTTGTCTGGCTTTCAGCGGCCTTCACCCAGCTTCCTCTTGGGTGCCCAGTAGTCTTTCCCACAGCCTGTCTCTTTCACACTTGACTTTTCCTTTCAGAGCAGGTATTCTTGAGCTAAGTTAGAAAAATCTAAAACAGGGATATTACCCCTAATGGGCATTGGATCACCTGTGAGACATTGTAAACATTGCCGTACACAAGTGACACCTCAGAAATGCAGCTTCAGCAGCTGTCCAGCTAATTTGGTTGCCCAATCAAAATGAGGTCCCTTCATGGAAAGGTAGAATCAATTCTATTGCTCTCCTGTGCAGAGGGGATGTCTTCAGATCCCATTAAACTGCCAATTCTGACTGGGCTGCAGTGGGTCAGAGACTCTGCATCTGACAAGCTCTCAGGAGAGGTTGATCCTACTGACTTGTAGTACACACTTCCATTAGAAAGGCTGATGGGGAACATATATACCTGAAAGGGTGATCCACTTGTGCCAGCATTGGATGTTGCAGTGTCTTGGTCTTTGCTCTGTAAGCGCCACAAAGAGAGTCTCTGGTGTCCTGAAAATATCTGTAATATTTCTGTTTGTGACACAGAAACCCATCTGGGCACCTGGTCCTCCCCATGTTTCAAATGCTCTGAGAAACTTTTATTTCCTCCCAGCAGGAATGTCACAGATGAATCTGGCAGTGAAAAGGGTCAGCCTTGTGAAAATTTCAGTGGGAAAGCTTCCTCTATCTCAGGCTATCACTACACTGGATTTTGCTTCTAGGGACAAAGATTTAACACAAGAACTCTCGGCCAGATGTGAAAATTTTGGGTGTGAAGTAGGAGATGTCCTGAGTGTCCCAGGAAGAATGGCCTTTGGTGGAAGGTCATGTGCCTAAGGGCTTCCTGGTTCTCAGGGATCAGCTTAACGCAGACCACTCTTTGCATATGTGTTTGTTGGACCTGACCTTGTGCTCTCTGTCTGTTGGAACAATATCTGGGTTCTGCCTGGGTGGCTTTTTTGTGGTCACTAGATTTCCATGGATAGTGCCAGACAAGAGGGGCAGCACAGAACCCCCGGAGGCAGGAGGTGCTCACAGGCCCTGTCAAAATATAAAAAAATTCCAAACCTTTAGAGCAATTTAATGAGATTACTTGAGCCATAATGATCACATATGTTGGGTAGGTAGGTCTGAAATCCCATGAAAAAAAATTTGCAGCATTTTTATACATTATAATCAAAGTAGAAGTTGAAAACAGTTGCATAAACTCTCTTGGTAGGTGAGAGAAAACAGCAGGAGAATCTCTAGAATTGGGGAGAAAAGCAGAATAGAGAAACATGTATTTGTTTACATTGATGGGTACAGAAAAATTCACATTTACAGGACACAGAGAAGGTATGCAGGGGACCAGATAACATAAAAGATGTTATGTAAAAGAATGAAAAGTCATCCCTGATTCCTATAAGGTCAGGGCATGCTCTTTCCTCCCCTCATAGTAACTCCACCAAAGATGAGGATCCAGAGTTTCTGTCAGATTGGGTATCTGTGAGAACAGGAAGAACACAGGCCCTGGGTGATGAGACATAACTCACAATGTGGGTGTGTGGAGGGCTGTGATTTTAAGGGGAATAAAATGAGTCCAACGCCCACTGTTAGGAGGATTATGTCCTTTCTTCTGACTGCACGAGAAGTAAAAGCCTGAACCTAGGATGCCCCCAAGCAGGCAATGGCCTCCTGTCATACTGACATCAATGCCTTTTTGTCTATGAAAACATAATTTGACAGCAAGAGTCACTCAGAGTGACAGCCTTCCATTGTGTGCTTTCCCTTATCAATTTCATGAGCATTCACAGAGCTTCTGTGACGTGTCAGTCTCTTGGCTTGGCCCTGGAAACTCCAAGGAGAATAAAACATGTGTGGGCCTTGTGCTTATCAAGTTTGCCTTGTAACAGAGACAGGGTCTCAGATAAATCATGGCTGTAGGGGATTAGTTGTATTTCAGTGAAGGGACATGAAAGAAAACTTTGAGTGAGCACACAGCATGTGCATGAATCTTAGCTGGTTTGTGGATCATAGAGAGACTTTTTGACAAAGTGGTTTCTTTGATGACACCTGAAGAATTTGTGGGCATTTTACCCTTGAGGAACAGAGGCTCTTTAGGAAAAAAAAAAAAAAAAAAAACAGCTGCCTGGAGAGGGCTGGTATTTGGCCAGATGGAGGAGTGGACAGGGTCTTCTCCCCTGGATGAGGAGCTTGAAGAGTTAGGAAGAATGTGTAATGATTGATATTTTTGAGGTTGGGCTCTGCTGGTCTGTGGGTGCTGCCCTGTTGGATTCAGCCATGCCCCAGAAAGTATCCAGCCTGCAGAGTAATTCTGCCACACCCTGGTGGACAAGCAGAAAAATGGGCAAGAGGATGTCATATTACAGTTAATTTTCTTTTAATTTTGTCCTTCTGATTCAACTATATTTTAGACAATATTTCATGGGTGTATATAATTTTAATATATTTTTGAATTACAGTTGAATATAATTAGCTTAACATACTGAAAGCATACAATTTATAATGTTTTTCCTGATGCATGCACCAGATAATATGTTACAATTAAAGACCATGTCCCTTAGTATTAAAGTCCTTTCATGCTCTCTGGTGATCTCTTTATTCTTCATCTATCTTCCTCCTTTTGTAGTATTAATAAAACTCTCATCAGCTTCTTTTATTATGAATTCATATACATTTTGAGGATTTTCCAAATTTTTTATCATGAATTATGTAATTTTAAGCCAAGGTTGGCTTCTTGACTCAACAAGATTATTTTCACATAGTTCTTTCTTTTTAGACTGTAGTTAGGTGTTATTCTAAGGTTGCATTAGTTTGTTTTTTCCATTCAACCTTTATGGACATTTGCATTGTTTCCCATTTTGGGCTCTTACAAGTAAACCTGCCATGAACATGAATACAGAAAATTCTATAAAGAAAAAAGTAGTATTTATATAAAAATGAATAGCTAAAGAAATAGAAGTTAGGGGGTTACCTCTGGAAGTCTGGTTTCAAGGTCCCACTGCGACAGCCCCACCCAGAGGGAAAGAAACACCTGCTTCTTCACATAAAACTGTGTCTGCCACAGTCCACCCACCAGTCAATCCAGTAACAGAAATAATGGTTCCATTTCAGTTCTAGCTTTTAAATTATGAACCAGTGCACCTCAGAAACTGCATTTAATTCACATCTGGATTGCCAATCGCTAGGAGTAGGGGGAAGGTAGTGTTTAACTTTTAGTCCCTCTGATATAAAAGGAAATCTAATAAAATGAAGGACATATGCCAAGTGCCACATGACATTTCAGAGCCCACCTGCAGGCTGTGTGACTCTGGGTGAGTGACCCCACCTTGATAAGAGTGACTTCTCTCATGTGATGTCATAAAAATATGTTTGGACTTCTTTCTTGGATTTTAGGAAAGGACATCTAAAACTCCTGAATTTTTGTAAGTGATATAGGTGGTAAGTGGACTTTTGCTGTGATGATGCAACTCTTAGCTGACCTCTGGGTAGTTGCAGAATGAGGGCAGGTCACCAAAAAGACCAAGTTCTGATAAGAAGTTTGGAAATTTCAGCTATCAAAGTAAGAAATGTTTCAACCTGAAAAGAATTTTTAAGAGTCTTTTTTGAGCCAAACATGATGACACTTGCAGGAAGCAAAATCACAGTAGACTGAGAAAATGTTCTGAAGAATGGCAATTTGCCCCTTAGTTCATATAGTACCTTCAAAGGCTGGGGCCTATGGGGTTACATGAAATCCATTGGTAGTAGATTAGAGATGCTGGAGAAAGAAAAGTGGAGAAATCTGAGATTGTTAAAGACTAAAACAAACAAACACAATTTTGAGGTTGGTTCATCCAGGAAAGTCAGCAGTTAACAATGAACACAATAGCGAGAGTAATGAGAAGGTATGTTGTCTGTGCTATGGTGCAGTGAGGTGTCCAGAAAACAGAAAATTACCCTGACATTTTAAACGTATGCTATGTTTGAGGCAAAAAGACAATGAACACTCTCAGTTGGGGTAAAGATTGACCTTTGCCAGAAAAGATACCAGGCTAGGATATGACTACCCACCACGACTCACTTTGGTTAAGAGTTTTAATTTCAGACCACCCTCTGTGGTTGCTTAAGTTTATGTGTGTTTTTTTCCCACCATGCAGGCCTTCCCTGAGCTTGTCAGGTTTAGGGTGTGGTCCCTTTTTTTGTCCACACTGCTTTGGTGATAAATCAACCTAAACAATGCATTGGTGACTAAACTTTTGGTTACTCAATATTGTCTTCAGTGCTAGGAAGGGATTCTTAGGAATCTATCAGTGTTTGTCTTGCTGAACGATAAACCATCCATGATGCAGCAAGCCCTCAACCTTGGGTGGAATTCAAAGCTGAATGATCTCAAATGAGAAAAGCTGGTAAATGGGAGCAGTCAGTCCCACAGATCTTTATTTGACAAACACTCTGTATCACTTGTAACCTGTAAGCTACCATGATCTAAGTTTTTGTGTCTCATTTCTCTGTATTTTAAGCCTTGTATAACATTTACTTACAGTGTGAGGGTACACAATAGACCAAAGCACTTTTCACAACCTGACCATGTGATCGGTTCTTATTTACTATCGCCCACCTGTTATTAATTATTAATTAGTCAATATAAATTTGATTTCTGCTAGTTTTGCACTTGGAAGCTGTAACCTTAAGGTTTTGGGGGGGACCAGGTTGTGAGACATATTTGTATTTTTGAGAGGGTGGCATTTAACTATAATTCAATTACCATATTTTAAGCGGATCTGAAGAAAGTGGGAAATGCATATGGGCCTAGTTGAATGATTTTCTTTTTTTTATTTTTTATTTTTAGAGAGAGAAGGGAGGGAGGTATAGAGAGGGGGGGGGGGAGAGAGAGAGAGAGAGAGAGAGAGAGAGAGAGAGAGAGATATCAATGTGCGGTTGCTGGGGGTTCTGGCCTGCAACCCAGGAATGTACCCTGGCTGGGAATTGAACCTGGGACACTTTGGTTCCCAGCCTGCACTCAACCCACTGAGCTACGCCAGCCAGGGCTTGAATGATTTTCTAGTGTCATATTTGGACAGATAGAACATCTGCTACAGACTTTATAAGCTATAGGAAGAGGCTTCCAGTAATATTGTTTATTTCCTGGAATCATATTTTTTTAAAACCCAATATCTTAGCTCATGTACTTGTTAAAATATCAATGATTGAGTTCTCTCAGGTAAGACTGGTTTCTGTTTGACACCATGTATGTTTCTCAGGTTCCAAGTTGCACCATTAGCTGTCAGACCCCCTTTTCCTTTTCTGCAGTGGTCCACGAGAACTGTAAAAGAGAGTCTTTCATTGGCTTAATAGGAAGCAACTAGCATTCTCAGGTCAAAATAATTTAGCTGTTTAATGCTCCCCGCCTAGCTGCAGCATCAGATGAATTAATTCCATTTGCTTTCATAATAGAAGCTTTAGAAGTCTTCAAATTCTGATGATTGCCAATTGTTTCAATATCCATATAACATCTAATAATTGTGCAACCTATTTTCTATCTTTAATCCACTTCCCAGAATAAATTCAGAACACTTTTTGCCTCCACAGCATTGAGAGATTTGAGCTACACCAAGGGCATAGTTAGTATTAGTGAAAATATGGAGGATTTGATTTTTTGAAAATTGACAAGTGCAAGTTAAAACAATTATTTCAGATTGTTGGGAGTTTCTTATTTCGGTATATAAAAACCTTTAGCTGTGTCCATCATAGAAGTTATTGCCTATCCAGCTTGTTAATATTATTGTTGAATGTTCACAGATTCATATACAAAGCACATTAAGTCAGCATCATCAAGGAGTTTTCTGTGAACTGTCCCTGGAAACAAAGAGATGGTTAATGGGCAAAATGCAGCCATGGATGTCTTTTTTTCTACAGAAAGGCAGCAAACTTTCTGTGATAATCTGTTACATCAAGTTTTAAAACAGCAGGTGCTGAAAGTGAGACACTTACAGAAGTGTTGAGTATGATGGGAATTCAATGGAGATTCAAAAGAATGAAAACATAAAAATAAGAGAGAGCCCATAGCTATCTATTCTGTTTGTTTGCATAATGTGTCTAAAGCAGAAATGACGGTCATGCAGGGAGGGAGCTCTTTGGCTTTTGAGTCTAATTGCTGATGATAAGATCGCATGTGGCAAAGGTAAAGTCTCTTTTTGAGTTAAATCTTCCTAAGCACTTTTCTATGAAGAGTTAGAAAAATTTTACTTAATATGTGTCAGAATGTGGGCTTTATATAATATTTTAGAGATTTTCATCTTTTTTGGGGGGGTGTAGGAGACAGGTTCCATGAATTTGACTTTAATAAAACGTAAAAACTGGAAGAATTTTAATGCAGTTGCGACAAAGCCAGTAAAAACCAGCATCATCTAAGTTTCTTTCTCTATTTTGAAAAAGGAAAAAATAAGATTCTATTGAGTCTTTTGAGGCTAATTAATATCCATCTTTAGATATGAGATATCAATGTATTTTATTTGAGGTAAACAAAATGGAAGCTTATCCTTTGAGGCCTGATCTCCTTTTCTTGCTAGCTGTTCTGAAAAGTAAACTGTGTCTCGATCTGGCTAGCATAGCTCAGTGGATTGAGCATGGGCTGTGAACCAAAGTGTTGCAGGTTCAATTACCAGTCAGGGCACATGCCTGGGTTGAAGGCCATGGGCCCCAGCAACAGCACATTGATGTTTCTCTCTCTCTCTCTCTCTCTCTCTCCCTTCCCTCTCTAAAAATACATAAATAAAATTTTTAAAAAAGATTTACTACTCTGGAATAGCTCTGTAGTGGAGGAAAATCCTTTTAGAAAAAAAGAAAAAAAAACAAGTAAACTGTATCCTTTTTAAATCTAGTAATATCCTAGAGCATACAAGTAAATAAAATCTTAATCCCTGGGAGAAATAGATGAGGCTCTCTGTATCTCCCTGGGAAATTTTAGTCCAGGTAAATTGGCAATCTTCCCAAGTGAAGACAAAGAGGTTTTGACTGTGCATTATTTTATACTGAAGTGCTGAACAAGGTACTATGTAAATTTATTACTGAAAACTGTTCACAGAACAGATGTGGGTGATCATAAAGTATGTAGATTTGGAATCACAGGATATCTAGAAATAACTATTTTATTTATAGCTCAGATTATGTACAAGTCGTCAGTTTTTTGTTTTTTTTTTTTTTTACTTGGTTTCTTTACCAGCAAGTTGGGAGAATTACAGAAGTTTCTATATAGATTATGTCTCCTTTTCAAGTAATTTGATATAATGGTCTTTATTCCAGCTAGTGCATCAGTTCTTCAAGAAAAATGGTAAATATTAGGCAGACGCTAAGTATCATCAATAGTTATTGTAATAGGAGTGACTGACTGATCTCAACAACATTGTTCTGGAAAGAGCTCAAAGCTCCTTTGGAGCATCCTGTAAGAAATGTTTAGTCTCAAGATGTGCTTTTTCTTCTTGTGGAAGTTCCTTTATAATTATTATTGTCCCCATTGTTTCAGTATTTAAATATATTTCACCCTTCCAGAAAAAAGGATATGTGGGTGCCATGAGTTTAAACAAAATCTCTCCCTGTTAGGTAAACTGAAGCTGATCAGACCAGTAAAAGTGTATGTTACCTCATGACATTTTACAGTTGAAGGAGACAGTTTCTGGCTTAAGAACATCCATTAGTTGGTTAGATGTCCCTACAATCTGTACAAAAGCTTTACTCTTAATTGGGTGTTGTTAAGAAGGGATAAAGTGGCCCCAGTACCTACAAGGGCCTTTGGGATTTTCCCTGTTATAGTAATTTTAATTTATTTTTATCTATAAGTAAGGAGGAAAGGAAAAACCTTTGTATTCCACTGAGTGACCATACGCTTCTTTTTCCCCCTTGTTCTCAATCTATTTTAAGTTTTCTATATCTTCTTTTAAAGGGAACAGACTTCTCTTTAGGAGTTTCCCAGTGGACCTTTTTTGGTGAATCTGTGGCTTTACTCCCAGGAACCCGTAGGTGCATTCACTGGAGGAGGTCAGAATAGCCAATACCTTGTGTCCCAACAGTTCAATTAGAATTTTTTGCAAGCCTGTCAGAGTCTTGGAGACACAGTCTTTGAAATTTTTAGGTAGATTTTATATTCCTTTTTTTGTTTTAGAAATATATGTAACCGCTCATTGCCTTCTTCATAAAACAAAGGTTTTTTTGTTTGTTTGTTTGTTTGTTTTGCTTTTTGGTTTTTGTTTTTCTGGAGGGGGGTGCTAAAATTCCTGGATTATTTTGTCTAAATTTCTATTGTCATTGTCTCTAAGACTATTAGGGAGTGGTAGTGGAACTGATATAAAGTGGATAAAAAAGGATAAAATAAGAAAGAAAGAAGGCAATTCCAACTAAATACAAAAGTAAATGAGAGGCAAATAAAACAGTGAAGGGATTATGGAAAGAGGAGGTATGTGGTGCTGGCATTTATTACCTATAGAAGTCTTCTTTAGTTCAGAGACAGTCCCTAAAAGTCTATATTATTTTTGAAAGGATTTATTTGTGCGTCTCCTAGAAGCTTCTAATTTCCAATAAAAATATACTTGCCATTTATTCAGTTAAAATTTAGAGCCATAATGTTTTAAAATTTTGAATGTCTAGATCAATGAGATGTCATAAGATTTCTACTTTGGTCCTACTAAATTGACACCTCTTCTAATAAAATCTTTACATTTCTCTAAGCACTTGCAAATAAAGTCCTTTTACTTATTGTCTATTTGCTGGAGTAGTAATGAGGAAACTGGGGCTCAAAGTTGGTAGCCTTAGAGGCTTGGTTTCCCACATCCATTTTACTATTTGTATTATCTTTGAAATATAAATTATTTCTCCCTTGGCATGATTATTTGGGGGTTATGGATTACTAGAGTCCAAAGGTCTTCCTGCTTTCAGATAACACCAAGTCCTGTACCCAGTTATGGGATTGTATTGGTGATGTTAACTTAAGAGCAGAAAACAGATCTATCTACCTTGTGTTTAGCAGGCTACATTTTTCTTTTACTTGTCAGTGTATCTCTTGCAACCTGTTTTCCTGACAAGTTTCCACATTTGTACTTACAGCTGCCAGGTGTTTTCTTTTTATCTTTTATTCTTTTACCTCTCTCTCTCTCTCTCTCTCTCTCTCTCTCTCTCTCTCCCCCCCCCCCCCCCCCCCCCCCCCCCCCCCGCTCTCTCTCTCTCTCTCTAGAAGGGGAAGGGATAGACAAAGAAAGGGAGAGAAACATTGATGTAAAAGAGAAACATCAACCAGTTCTGTCTCCTGTGGACACTGACAAGGGACCAAGCCTGAAAAACAGGCATGTGCCCTGACCTCTAAACAAACCAGAGACAGTTTTTGCTCTGTAGGACAACACACTGAGCCACAGCAGTCAGGTTTCCACTTATTATTCAGCTAGAGATCATGACAGCCAGCTGTGGGAGCAAAAGATGTTTCTCTCACCTTTCAATTCCTCTTGCTCTTAATGTAACAATCAAATCATCAGAGGCATATTAACAGGAGACAATGCATAGAGTCTATTTTACTAATGAATATTCTGAAGTAAAAAAGATATCCAAAGAAATATTGGCTAGTTAAAACATATGCTGTTACGAAGATAAAGAGCAAAAGGCATTGCGGTTTGAACTTCAGGACACACACACACACACACACACACACACACACGCCATAGCACGGAGATCCCAAAACAAATGAGTAGTAAATAGATATTGGTTTGGCATTCCCATGTGAATGTTCCTCCTTCAACTGGTCTTCCTTCTAAACACTTCCTAGGCAGTTAAGAGGGAAGTTCTCACTGTTTTTTTTTTTTTTTTTGAGGTTTCTGGTTCCCGATAAGAAGAGCAGAATCCATATTCTAAAAGGCACATCTGGTGTGGCAACTATGCTTCCCTTAACAGCCCAGCCACTACCCTCCAGCTGCCTTAACAAATCTAACTGAAAGCTCAATCCCACTACACCTAGGCATTAATTAAAGTCACTATGCACCTAAATTATTACCAAACAAGGTAAAATACTGACATTCTTTTGTCATACAAATATATCAACATTTCACTTCTTATTACAGTCAATTTAAAAGTTACATTTGAACTTACTAATAAAAATGTTCCTAGCTTTGGTGTTTACTACTTCCCTATCATGGGGACCTTCATTCCTGGAAAGTAACTCAATACACGTGTTGTGATGTTATCCACAGCTGCTCAGAAGGAATGGGGAATCCTGTGACCCTGGCTCATGTCTTAGTTTAGTGTTTATGCTTTCATTATTTATCGCTTAATCAGACCAGTTGTATTTTCACGTGTTCCTAATTTCAATTAGTGTATCTGAGCATGTTGCTCCCTGAAAGACTCCAGTCCCATTTCTACTGTTGAGACATTGGGACCAGGAAGTGTCTCAGAGGGGCTCCTGCTCAGTTTCATTATCATTCAAATGCTCCTACATTTAACTTAATTTAGTTCCTAATGCTCCAGAGAGGTCCAGATGTGACTACAACAACAGATTAATTTATGAGGGTCTCTGTAGCCATGGTAATTTTGTGGGATTGTGGTATTGTCTTACTCAATAAGAAGTGTTGTGAGTGGGTATCCAGGAGACGTTTTAATTGTTAATGACTTGTTCATTTGTAGATTCTGTGAATGTGTAATGAACTCATACTGTAAAAGTACCAGTCACTGTATGAGGGACTGGGGACATAGTAGTGGATAAAAGATACAAACTGGAGATGATTGCTGATGTCTAAGTATATACTTGGCCATTAATATTTTAAAAAGTACTTCAGGATACCTTAAGATTTTTAATCCCAGCCAAATGACCTCAGTGGGCTTCACCAGCACTCTTCTGAAACCCTTTGTATTTTCACAACACCTCTCTTCTTCTTACAACACACATTAAATTCTTCACAAAACTCTTTGACTCTAGGTGCTGAGAACAAATCCTGAAATGGTAATTTCTTTTCACACTGGTTCAACCATTCTTCCCTGTCACCTGGATGATGCACTTGTCTTGTTACTGAACTCCCTGCTTGCAACCTAGCAGTCTTACTAATGCTGGCTAATTTGGAGGCTAAAATATAATCAAACTGTCCATTCCCCCTTCAAAATATTTTAGGCTTGCCTAAAAATCAAAATAACAAAACACACATTAGCAGAAAGAAATACAGTGTTTAACATATGATCATGGATAATTCACATAAGCATAAACATTACTATGACTATAAGGCAACATTGAGTACATAAAAATTTTTTGAAAAAAAAAGGAAGAAGGGAAAGTGGGCTCTTATATTTCAGAAGTCTGAGACTGCTCTACAGCTAATTTAGAAGTGCAGATTTAAATGGCAAAAAACAATTGGTGACTACTCAGAATCAGTGGGACAGAGTGGGGATCTAGACAATAAATGCCTTCCCAAAGCCCTCTCATGCACCACACATAGTCAATTAGCCTAAAGTAAATTCTCCCAAAGCACATTTCCTGTCTAAATCCTTGGAAGAAATGTAGAGAGGGTCAACAGTATTTTTCTGTGTTTCATTTCCTAATAAATAGCTTAAAATCAATATACTAAAACCAAATTGGCAGGGTGGCAAAATGTTGGTTACTTTCAATAAACTCAGATTACTCATCTTTTTTTTTTCCTTTCACCTACTAGGAGCTCCCCAAGTCACTCAGAGTAAAGCCAAGTTTCTGTTTAGTGAATTCTTTATTTCTACTTTCATCTTCTCTCGTCTTCTGATTTCTCTGCTCTAGTAAGTTCACATCCTCTGTGGTGAGCCAACATATTGAAATTCAACAAAGAAAATCAACTCAACTATGCCTCACTTCATTCTAACATACTGTCATACAATGTTGTTTTCACTGTTGTTTGGATTATTGTATGACTCCCTCACTGCCAAGTCTGGTCTATGAGGTCTGAGATTGTATCTATTTTCTTTGTACTGATTAGAAGAGAGTCCGGGAGATGGTCAACAGAGGGTCAGTGTCCTTTCATAATGAGTGAAAAAAAAATACAAATGTGATAATGTTTAAGAGCGTAAAATATAGACAACTACGATCTCAGATAACAGGAATTCTGACCTAGGTAAAAGACCAGGTAAAACATTTTTAAAAGAGAAGCATCTAATAGAGAATGAGCCCAGACAAACCTTGAGCTCATGAGGTGGCAGGAATGAAAGATCCAGGCACAGGACACAGTGAGTGCAAAGGACAAAAGGTAGGAAAGTTCATTGAACTAAATGAATTTTACTGCCTCAGTTTGGCATTGTGTGAGCTAATATGCCTCAGATAGAGTACATAGTTGGTACTAAGATAGCCAAAGTTCTTATTATTGTACTCTGGGTACAATTTCCAGGTCTACCTACTTAGAAACCACACTAATACAAAAACAATGCTCTTTCCTCCTGACCACACAAGCAATTCATGATATCAAGTATGGATGACATCTTGACTGATGTATAAGTAACAGGACATAACCCACATATCTGCAAGGTATACCACCTGCCCACTGTTAACACTCCTACAAATTACATGTGTTTCAATTTCTCCCAAAGCTTTTCACTTGCCTTTGTAAACCCTTCCTCTGCTCCTGCCAACCACCAAAATTTTCAGGCTATTACTCATGTTCTTTTTTTCTGGGTAGATTCATTTGCATTTTCTGAAATTTTGCATAAATTAAATTATGCAGTATGTTTTCTTTTTAATCTGCCCTTTTAATTAAGCACAGTTAGTATATGAGGTAAAATTTACATAATGAAAAGTGAAAAATTCACTTGCATTTAGTTTAATCGTTGTGATGTGTAGGTGACATGTCTACCTTGTGCTAAAATATTTTAATTACCCTTATCCAGCATTATAGCCATCGAATGATTGCTCCCCATTTCTCTGTGCCCTATCTTGTGGAAAGTACTACTCTTTAATCTGTCTGGTCCTCCTCCTTGTTTTCTGTCCTGTATATAATGTTGCATGACCCCGCTGGCCTTGTACATCAGGTGCTCCCACTAGTTCCAGTGTCAGGAAACAAATATGAGTTTTCAAAACATTATTTTTCCTCCCCTCCCTGTGTCTTACCCTCATGCCCATACTAATGTGGATGAATGACACCCCCACTTCACCCAACAAGCTCCAGTCACCCCTCCCTCAACAGGAAGGTCAACCCCTCATTCATATTATTCAGTCTCACTCTGAGTCTCCAAACAAACCCTCCTACATGGCACTTTAGGTCCCTTTGAAGAATACAATACTTAATACCTTTACAATTCCCGGCCACCACAATTTTCCATCTGACACTGGGAGACCCCATTCCTCCATCAATTCACTCTCCGTTCACCTCTACTTACACACAATCTACCTCTGGACAGGCTCCAAAATTCTTAGTTCAACATAACAGAGCCACAGGGAGCAGAAATTGAATAGAACCAGATAAGATATTTATTTACAATTTCCTAGTTCTGGATTCAGGTTTTTTAAGGACAGCCATGTGGAATTTGTAAAAAAACAACAAAGACAACAAAGAATGAGGACAGTGATGTCTACTTTCAACTGCAGGTAACATGGGGCCTCAAAGAGACTCAGTGCAGGCCAGTGTATGGATGACATAACAGAGACCTGAATGTTTACTAGGTATTTGAGTTTTATGATAGGATGTCTTCTTTATAATTTTTCTGATCTTGTTTCTTGAAGGTACAGTAACAATGTATGTGACATGAGTATACTGTTGACAGTTAGGGTGTTGCAATATGTCCTTTTTTGCTGGAACACATTGGTGGATTCTGAGCGAAGCTTCTTTTCATGACACATGTGGGACCAGGAGGAACTGTGAAGTCAGGTAATCTTTAGCATCAACAATCCAGGAAGAAGAGAGGCAAGAAAATTACAAATAAAAAATTTCTAATTAAATAGGTAAGGAAAAATTTTGGAGGATTTAAAAATATGTTAGAAATTGAACCTTTCAGTAAGATGACATGGTTAACTAGTTATGGGGAGGTTATGTTAAAGAAACACATGCATTAAACAAGCTTAGAAATAAAAGTAAGACTTGACTAAAGTTCATGCAATAGGGTAGTGAAATAGAACTGAACGACGTGAATTCAAAGGCTGGAGAGATTTTAGAAAAAAAGGAAACATGGGAATCTGTGCTTCCTAAAGCACTTTAAATAAAGAAAAGCAAAACTTTTCATAAAACCTCAAGAGGGTGTCATTTTATGTTTTGGTTGTAAAGTTGTTCAAATATGGTAGGTTTCTACTCTTCCTCAGAGACTGGCTCACCAAGAAGATTAAAATTTAGTGTAATGAACCTGGTATTTGAGAAGATATTCTTTGGTTCTTAACACTGGCTGGAAGCTTTCAAAAACACTTAGATATGTTTCAAAAGTCTAGATCAAGAATCAGCCATATACCAAATTACAATTGCATTTTCAACAGATTGGTCTAAAGAAATCGATGTCAGAGACCTGTAGTCAGGAAGAAACTGTCTAAGGGTTGCTGACTGTGAGGGAACATTAAGTCCTCTAGGTCATAACACAAATGCCTTCTTCACAGTGGAGGGAACCACAACTAAATCCCTTTCAGCCAAGAGCCAGTTTGCATCTCCTTCAGTTCCTGCAAGTTATAACAAGGTCAGTTCCTAACAATGTAGGTAAAGCGGCAAAATAGCAGAGAGTCCTTGAACAGAGCCAGGATTTCATCTCCCAGGATGCTGTATTTTATATATGTCTGCACTCACCTTTTATTTGTTTTTTGCTCAAACATCATATAAAGCAAACAAGAATAGTCTTGATTCTACAAGATAATTGCTGCAACTCACTTTGTCCTGAGGGGTTACTGAAGGGAAGAGAAACTGACATTCAGCCCATAGTTTGCTCTGATGCAGGTTTTTGTATAGAATATAAGATAGCAATTTTTAATTTTAAATTGTTTATGTAATGTTGCTCAGTTATAGTTGCCCTGCCTTTTCCCCATTGCTCACCCTAAACCCAGCCTCCCAACTCCCACAGTCATTCTCCCCCATGCTTCATGCCTACTAATTCTCTATTTGTGTTCCTTTACTTGCCCTTCCCCTTTCTTCCCCAGTCTCCCCCTTATCATCCTCTTGAGGTCACTATCAGTTTCTCCTTTAGTTATAAATCTTTGGTTCTATTTCCCTTATTCATTCGTTTTGGTGATTAGGTTCCTGTTAAAGATGAGATCATATGGTATTTGTCTTCTACCACATGGCTTATCTCGCTTAGCATAATGCTCTCCAGCTCCATCCATACTGTCACAAACAGTAGTAGTATCTCCTTTTTTTTCTGCCATGTAGTATTTTATTGTATAAATGCACCATGTTTTTTTGATCCACTCATTTACTGATGGGCACTTAGGCTATTTCCAACACTTGGCTATTGTCATTAACACTGCCATGAACATTGGGGTGTATAGGTCCTTTGGAATTGGTGATTCGGCATTCTTAGGGCATAGTCCCAGCAGTGGGAATGATAGATTGAAATGCAGTTCAATTTTTACATTTTGGAGGGAATTACATTCTGTTTTCTACAGTGACCACACTAGTCTGCATCCCACCAACATTCTTTCAAGGTACTCCTTTCTCCACAACCTCACCAGCATTTGTTGTTTATTGGTTTCTTAATGATGGGCATTCTGACCAGTGTGAAGTGGTACTTCAATGCTTGTTTTTTGTTTTTTGTTTTTTTTTTTTTTACTTTTTTAATTGTTGTTCAGTATGGTTGTCTCCATTTCTCTCCCACCACTCCCTCTACCCTAGCCATCCACACTTCCCACCCTTGATTTTACCCCTTTTTGATTTTGTGCATGTATACTTTATAGACATTCCTGAAAACCCTTTCCCTCTTTTCCCCTGAGTATGCCCTCCCTTCTCTCCTCTGGTTACTGTCAGTTCTTAATTTTAATAACCCTCTAATGTCTAGTCATGCCGTGCCTTCTCCTATATGTCAGTGGTCCCTTTACTTGTCTTTCTTGGAGAAGTGTCTGTTCAGATCCTTTGCCCATTTTCTATTTGGATTGCTTGTCTTCTTGGTGTGGAGTTGTGTGAATTCTTTATATATTTTGGAGATTAAGTTTTTTTCTGAGGTTTCACTGGCAAATATGTTTTTCCTTACAGTTTGTTCTCTTTCCAATTTATTGTTGTTTTCTTTAGTCATGCAGAAGCTTTATAGTTTGATGTAGTCCCACTTGTTTATTCTTTTCTTTCAATTTTTTTTTTTTTTGCCATAGGGAATGTATTAGTGGTACTACTGCTGGCTAGGATATCTGAAATTTTCATTCTTAGGTTTTCCTCTAGGACTTTTATGATGTCATGACTTACATTTACAACTTTTATCCATCTTAATTTTATTTTGCCATATGGTGTAATTCGGTGGTCTAATTCCATTTACTTTTTGAATGTACTAATTCAGATCTCCCAACACCATTTACTGAAGAGGTTATTTTTATTCAGTTTTATGTCCTGCTCCCTGTGTCAAATATTAATTGACCATGTAGATATGGATTTATTTCTGGCCTTTCTATTATCTTCCATTGGTCTATGTTTCTGTTCTTATGCCAGTACCAGACTGCTTTGATTACAATGACTTTGTAATATAGTTTGATATCAGATATTATGACCCCTCCTACTTTGTTCTTTTGTCTCAAAATCACTGAGGCCATTAAGGGTATTTATGGTTCCATACAAATTTTTGAAACATTTGTTCTATATCTGCAAAACACATCATGGTATTTTCATACAGATTACATTGAATCTATAGATTGCCTTGGGTAATATGGACATTTTAATGATGGTAATTCTTCCAGTCCATGAACATGGTATATGCTTCCAGTTATTTGTGTCTTCCTTAATTTCTTTTGTCAGTGTTATATAGAACTCTGAGTACAGGTTTTTACTACTGTGGTTAAATTCATTCTTGAGTACTTTATTTTTCTTGTTCTTGTAGTAAATGGAATATTTTTCCTAATTTCTATCTCTGATATGTCATAGTTGGTGTACAAAAATGCCTTTGTTTTCTGAATGTTGACTTTGCACCCTGATATTTTGATGAATTCATTTATTAGGTCCAGTAGTTTATTAGTGGAGTTAATAGGGTTTTCTGTGAACACTATCATGTCATCTGCAAACAGTGACAGGTTTATTTCCTCCTTTCCAATTTGGATGCTTTTTATTTCTTCTTCTTGTATGAACACTGTGGCTAGAATTCCAACACTCTGTTGGATAGAAAATGCTAAAACATATGCACTTGTTCCCGATCTTAGTGGGAAAGCTTTTGTCCATAGTATTTTCATATGATCCTCTGCATTTCTGTATTGGTTGTAATTTCACCAGTTTCATTTCTGGTTTTATTTATTTGACTCATGTGTTTTTTCTTTCTTTTTTTTTTTTGATGTGTCTAGTTAAAGGCTTGTTAATTTTGTTTGTCTTTTGAAAGAACCAGCTCCTGAATTTATTGATCCTTTGGATTCACCTTTTAGTTTCCATGCCCTTTATGTCTGCTCTGATCTTGATTATTTTCTTTCTTCTGCTTGCTTTGGGATAAGATAGGAGTTTTAATAGCCACTTGATGTTAGGAAACTTCACCATCATACCACATCTACAGTCTCCCTACTTTGGGGTGGTTCTCTGTTCTCCTTGGTTGTTGGACTTCCATAGATTGTGATTTTCTAGTATTTCTGGATGTTTTTTGTTTTAAGATTGCTTATTACCTTTCTTATGTTTTTTTTTTGCGGAAACAACATGAGGATATTTACACATCCTTCTTGGACAGAGTGCAAATGGAAGCTTTTAAATGACAGTCACTAAAAGGCTCACTGATGGGAGGAGCACCTGCCCTTCCATCACTTTAAAAAAAAAATATTTTTCCTTTCAAATACAAACTTTAAAATTAATCTCTAAAAATTAGTGAAAATGTAATATTATGAATGAATAAATTCAAATTATTAAATCAGTTGTATTAATGTTTTTTTTGCATTTTTATACCTGTGTCCTGGCTAAAATTTTATTTATTTATTTATTAAAATATATTCTTATGATTCATTTAATGAAGTATCCTCTGCATCAGGCTATAGTTTAAAAGCATTCATATGACTGTGATTTGAGAAGAATGATTTACAATCAATAAGACCCTCCCCCCTGAAAGCTTTCTTCCATGGACTTCCCCTGTATTTCACCTTAGGAGTACAAGGCAGTTCTCAATTTACATGAACAACATCTTTACAACTGCCTAAATAGAAAATTAGTATATAAATAGTACTAGGCATTTACTAAATAACTCACAGGCCAAGGAGTTTAATTGAGCAGTTGTGAAATGTAATGTGGAAGAGGTTTTGATACCTTAAGACTGGGTAATCTGCTGTGTTTCCATGTCTTTGACTGCATTAAGAGAGTGTTTGGTTCCCTTCTTACCTGCAAAATGGTAAACTCTGCTTATTTGACTAGCTGTCCAATCAGCATATTTTATGTTATACTTTTTGCTTTTGCACTTGCTTTTGAATTAGGAGCAATATGGCTTGCCCATATGTGAAGTCCAAACAAAGTTCTCAGATTGCTGTTGTTCAGTTTCAATGTTAGTGTAAAATACTTACTTAAAAGTTCAGTGTTTCCAAGTTCACCTATGGTATATTTAACTTCATTGCACTGCTAACAGTGTGTCTGTGTTAAAAAGCCATCGTAAGCTTAGTCAAACAAAAGGTTGCCTTAACAGCATCACATTCAGTGATGTCAAGCCCTGCAACTTCATGCCAGGTTTCTTGTTCTCGAATAAATTGTTCCAGACCTTTATTCAGTTCCTGACTGGTCTCTAATTTTCTCCCCATAACATTTAAAATAACAGTTTCAAGTCTTTTTTTTTTTTTTCACTTGTGTTACTTTGACTTTCATGAACAATTTGATCATGCAGCTGTACAGTTTCATCTTATCTTTCCATGGCCTCAAACTCATGCCACTTTGTTACTTGACTCTGGGACTGCCAAAGAACTCTATTCTCAACTCCTGCAGACAAAACAAGGCCAAGTCATCCAGCCACAGATTGGATCTATAATCATCACTCGTTCATATATGATCTAAACACATCTCCAAGCTTACCAGCATATTCCTAATTGATTCCTCTATGGAGTTCACAATTTGATCACTATTTCATGAGATTTCTATTCTCTATATTTTAACTTTTTCTTGAATTTTTCCTGAGAAATTGGAAATCCCTGGGACCTTCCCAATATTCTCAGAATGTTAATTAGTTTTAAAATTAAACAATCAGGTCATAGTTGGTATCCCTCTGTATAGATGTCTATATGTCCACATAATCTGGAAATAATTGGAACTGGTTTATAATAATTCCTTCACTTAATTGGCTCACATAAATTAAAATATAACAAAACTAACCCAATTTCTAGTTCATTAATGGGCAATACTTTTTATGACTAAAGTGATGTTATTTTTGCTAAATCTATGAATAACTGGTAGGTCAGAGTCACTCAAGAACCCAGACAGACACAGTGAGCTAAGGGGAGCAGGGTGTGTTAGCAGGGAATAAGAGGGAAAGTGGAGCCAACTGAGGGATGTTAAGAGGAAAGTTGGGTCAACCAAGGGAGGCTGTGGAGCCAACCAAGGGAGGTTGTGGAGTCAACCAAGAGAGAAGGGGACTTGTGGAAGAAAGTAGAGCCAACCAAGGGAGGTTGGGGAGGGAACTAAAGGAGGTAGGAACTTGTAGGGCAAAGTAGAGCCAACTGAGGGAATCTGGGGCTTGTAGGGCAAAGTGGAGCCTACTGAGGGACATTGGGACTCCCTCTGTTGTTCTTAGATCAGGGTTTTTAAACGCAGAAAAGTATCATTGGGGTATTAGAGTCTGAATGGCTAGAACTGGTTGCTAAATGAAAGCTACATCCTGTTATGCCTGAAAGCCAACCACAGACACTAATTTTCCTAAGTAGTGTCTGCAGTTTCCAATGGTTCCATTTTCTCACCTGCTGATTTTCATTCCTCCTAGGAATGCCTACATCTAACAATAACATATCCAAATAATGAGTCAATGACATACATAATATTAATGTGCACATATATGATTGGAGTACTTATATGACTCTAATGAGATTGACTGTGGCTACCATGGAACAGGATTCATTGTTCACATGGTTAAAAGATCAAATATTTCTATAAGAAGGAGAAGCTTCATGAACCAGTGTGCACACGTGGTTTAAAAACACTAGATATGTACAATCGATGACTTGCTTGCCTTTCTCCATACTAATTAATGGAAATATTATTATATATTGAACATATTTGTTATTCAAAAATAACTTCTCTAACAGTCTATTTACATAGCATCCCATGCAGTAGATAGAAAAATAAATAAGAATATAACAATTAAGGAGATATCTTTAAACCCAAAGCAGACTATTGCTTGTTTTTGTGGAGAGTCTCTGTGAATTCCTGCCCAGGGTCTGTGCTCTGGGCCCTGGAGGATAGCTAGGGTAATTAAAGAAAGCCCATCAAATGTAGTGGAATTGGGAAGAGGATCTCTAAGCAATAGAATAGTTACCTGCCCAAGAACTTGAGTCTGAATTGATACTAGAGGTAAGGCTGGATGAAAATACATTTGAAAGGCTAAAATTGTAAAGTTAACAGCTTGAGTGGCTTTGCTGACCACATGCCATGATAAGACAAACTCCAGAGAGGTTGAATCCACCCTGTGAATTGTTTGAGGCCACAAAACCTGGCCTGAGGGAGGGACTATAAAAAAAAAAATCAGAGTAGAAATGAGAGCCCACTGGGTGAAGAAGTTGAATGATGAAGTTCAACAGAGACCTCTGAAAGCTTTCCTGATGGTGATAACCTCTATAAAGAAGAACAAGGTGGGAAGCAGTAGATAAAGAGTGGATGGGTTGGGCAGTTACTTTCTTATGTAAGATGGTCAAGGGAAACATCCATGTCTCTGTGACATTTGAGCGAGACCTAGAAAGGAGCAGATAGAGTCAGGGAGGACTTGGCTGGTGACACTTGATTTGTCCTCATTAGTTACTTAAGTGCAGAAGAACTGACTTTCACCACATATTTTTCTCTGATGAAGTTTTTTCCATAAAACATAAGATGAAAGTTTTTAACAGTCACTTGAGGTTATAAAGCTTCACCCTGAGAATTCACCTGCATTCTCTGTAGGTCTGGGTGGTGCCCTCTTCTCCAAGAGATACCAAAGAAAAAACAGGTAAAACTTAGTTTCATAAGGTGTGAGGTCATTTCTAATTCCATGAGCATTGGTCTAAACTAGGAAATATAAGCTAAAGTGTTGGTTTTATTACCAAAGCTTCCAATTATTTATTACTAACAAAAAGAGCAGAACTGTATTGAACTTATGAGAGTAATTTTATTGACACATAAATAAGAATAATGAAGGTTTAGAAATATTTTGAAGGAAAGGGAAAGACAAAGATCAGTGTTTCTACTCAAAGTGGTGTCCTCTTGTCCATTCCCATTGTCTACAACAGTGTCCAGGTGCCCTCCACATGTTTACATGAAGAAGAACAGAGCTCAGATTCTATGAGCTCATCACCTGCTCCCACTGGTTATCACAGGACCAGTGCTCATCCTCTGAAGGACACAATGTCACCTCCACTGGGGACATGGTACAAATGAGACCAACCTGAGATGAGAGTTATCTGAAATATGGCCTTAATTCAACAATAATGACAATGTCTGCTTACATTTTTGAGTGTTTATTGATTCAATGCAAATCTTTTAAGAACTATTCACCTTCAAAAAATCTACTATAATGCTGAAAAATATTTTATTTAAAATTTAATAACTTATGTCAGCAAATGACTGTCACCAAGTTTGCACATGCAGCATAACAGGCAAACTTGTAGTAGATGTGACTGGGTTGGAAACTTCACATTTGTAAGTCCCAGCATCTTCCCTCTTCACAGGGTTTATGGTGAGGCTTTGATGGGCCGTTGACAACTTCATGCGCTCATTGAACTGCAGATCCATGTTGTTGAACAACCAGTGAATGGAGAGTGCATTTGTTTTGCAGGTCAAGACGACAGAATCCTTATTCTCTGTTACTGTGGTGCTACTAGCATTGAGGGAAACCACTAATTCAGGCTCTGTGGAGGAACAGGGAATGTAACTGATTAAGATGGACTTCACACATAGAACCGTGCTACTTACTCAGATCTTAACCACTCACAGCCCACAGTGACTTAAGTAAGAGTTACCAGAGTATGTTCCTGACATTTGCAGAAGGATAATTATCTAAGTTCAAGTGAACTTATGTAAGGAGAGAGCTGCAGCTCCACTCTGACCATATATAATCCCAGGGTGATTCCATTCATATTCCCTCAGTCATCTATGTTAGCAGCTCACAAAACCTCTTCCCAGCCCATATGTCTTATCACCTCATCATCAGATAGAATTTTTCTCTCTTGAGCTTTTACTAACCTTTTACTAATTTTTTTTCACAAAGTATTATATCCTACTCCTTATGTGAACTTTATCCATGTTGTGGAAGGCAGGCCCACCACTTTGTCCATCTCTGGAGCCAAGCAAGTTTACAGTAAGGGGAAACCCATTTAGCTTTTGTCAAATAATTTATTAGGCAGTAAAGACTGTTCAATAAAGAAAAGACAATCTTTCCAACAAATATGTTGCACAGTTATATTGACATGCAGAAGAGTAACATGGGTTATTGTCTGATCCCACACACAAAAATTCAATCAAATAGATCAAATTTCAAAGGTTGGATCCAAAACCATAAAATGCTTAGAAAAGTATAAGGAAAAGCCTTATAACATCGGTTTTGGAATGATTTTATGAATATGGCACTAAGAACAAAGGTAAAAAACAGGTCATTTGTATTTTGTCAAAATGGAAATATTTTCTTCACCAAAAAACACAACAGGTTGAAAGGTGATGTATGGAATTTGAGAAAATATTTTGCAAGTCATATGGAAAATGAAAGGTTAATGTCTAGAATATACAAAAAGCCTTCTACAACTCAACAGCCACAGCAAAACCACATATAAACTGACTTAGAAAATTAACAAAACACTTGAATAGACATTTCTCCAGAAAAAATGCTCAACACCACTATTACTTACAAAAATGAAAGTCAAAATTCTCTAGGTTGACTTAGTTGCATGTCATATTGGGTGTGGTTGACTTTGCTCCACAGGGAAGAGAATAAAGCTTGCCCTGTGTAGTACCTTTCCTTTCTCCAAAAGCTTCTTCAACCAGAGTTGGCTCCTCTCACATCTCAGTCAACTTGAGTCTTTGAAAGAACCCAGGAGGTCTGTGCATCACTAGAAAATGCATGGGAATCTGGTTGCTCAGAGAATGTATGGCCACTAGCTATATGTCTGGTGGAAAGTACAGACTTTCTCAGGTGTCATTTAAGTATCAGTGTTTGGTTATGGAGAGACTTAAGATTGGGAGTCAGATATACCCCTGTAATTCTTGTTCTTCACTGACAATCTAACTGCCTGGTTGACAAGAAGTGTTTTCTTGCAGCTGTAGAGACTCCTGTCACCCTGCTGAAGTCTGTTTCTATGAGGCACCACTTCCCAAGACATCCCAGAGGCTGGATTTTTTACAGATTAACACATAGAGTCCAGGGGGAAGCCAGTGGTATATTGACTACTCAGGCCTCTGGGCCAAAAATTGGTCAGGTCTTTCAAGTTGAGTGAGACCCAAATTAGTCAGTGAGCAAAATGGGTCAGTGAGCCAAAAATGATAGAGCAAAATCCAAGAAGTGATTTAGGGAAGAGGAAAAAGGACAGGCAGACGTGCATTAAGGCAGCAGAATAAAGTGCTGTACCCTTAACCATTCAAGTCATCCTCTCTCCCCTGAGGGCAGGTAAGGGCAGGTGCAAATGCAAAACAAGTGTCTTATAGCAAGTGGTGTCATGGACTTGCTGAAATTCTGGACCATGTGAGCAATAAGTGTTAGGTGGCTATAAGATATTAATTTGGGAGAAACTTAAAATTCTTTTGTATGTGAAAATTATTATTAACATACCTGGGCCTAAGAGAAACTACAGAAAGATTATTTTATTACAGAAAAGAAACTGATTTGAGATGATGGTCTCTGTTCCTGGAGGCACAGAAAACCTTTCTGTCATGGCAAGAATTTAACGGACTGAATCCAGGTTCCAGGCTCTGAAGTGATTTTGGATCATTCATTCATTCATTCATTGAATCATCATCTACTTCCTCCTATTTCATCAAAACCAACTGAATGTTTGTTACATGTTGGTCCATGAGTTTGTTTCAGGCATAGAGTGAGGAGTGAGTATGCAAAGTGCTTTCTTTATATTTGCTTGGGTTTACTCTACCAAAAACAAGAGGCAAATAAATAATTGATTTGAAGTCCAGTGCAGGAAGGTGTGGATAGGCCATATGAGGGGGAGACCTGTGCAGTGATTCTGATTGTCACTGCAGGTAGTTTGTTCTAGAGTAAAAATACATGATTTCTCCTTTTTGTTACTACACAGGCCAAAAGGTATTTCTGTGAGATAAGCATGCCTAAGGCAAAAGAATCTGCACCAACTTGTTGGTTTAAAAATCCAAAGACACCCTCATTGGGTCTCTAAGGTAGAGGAATTAAATCTAAGACCACAGACACACCTTGAGGCACTCTCATCACTTGCTCATGCTCTGTGTAACTCTGATGTTGTGACTGTATTTACGGGTACCTCCATTTATTGTCAAGGAAAGTTGGCTGCTAAGTTGTGAGTGTACAAACTGTACAATATTTACAGCATCTGACCTTAACCAGGGACAGAAGAGCTGTTCATATAAGAGGCATCACTCATTTATTGGTTCCAAGAGAGAATTGCTGGACTGATCCCTGGTAAATAAGGAGCTTCCAGGAGCATCTTTTTTTCTAAGTTTCTTTCTGGGGATGCTGACTTTCTTCTGAACCTTTCTAAGACTCTCAGGATAGTCGGTTATACACAAGGACATTGCCTAACTGTGCTCTACACACAGATTCAGGAGATACAAAACTCCATTTTTGCCAACATGTGGCTCTTAGGCCTGAGCCCTGACTAGTGACTAGCTCAGGATCTTTTTGTCTTGGGATTCCATTAAACTGTTTCTCACTCAGATTGTCCCAGGAGTTCAAACACAACTTGGGACACACCCACAACTGTCCCTGGGTTCAAGATCCCTGGGGCAAGGTTCTGGAGAGGAATTTCTGAGCTGAGCTCCGCATGAATTTCAGGGGTTATCTCAGACCATGCTTTGACCTAGTATGTCAAAGTCATTCTTAAGGTCAAGTTCATAGGCAGGTGCTCAGGGGGCTGAAGTGAGATGGGACTCCCTCTGCAGAGTAACTTCTACCACAATGATCCTTCTGTCTGTAGTGACTGTCCACAGGGGTGCAAGTTGGAAAGGCAACTGATAACTTAGAAAATTCATCTACACAAACTCCAAGGAGAGATACACACAGGTATCTCTCCTGTGTGTGAAGTAGAATCCACCCCATTCAGCACCCAGTGGTAGGATAGCAATCACTCACCGTATACATGAAGCCATGCAAATCCAATGGCTTCTATTTTACCTTCAAGGTAGACTTCTACGGTGTACATTATTGCATCATTCATGTTGGCATTGTCTATCACCAAGGATCCATCAGGGGTTATTCTCTCTCGACCACTGTATGCAGGACCTTTTATATCACCTGTTACATTTCTTATAAAAAATGCAATCATACGATTTTTTTCCCTGCTTTGCCCCCTGTACCATACGAAGGCTCTAGCATCAGGAGGCATATTGCAGAGAGGTAGATGTGCAGCCTCCCCTTTAGCAGTAAATGTTGACACAATACTGAGTTCAGCTATGCTGGGCTGGCACCAGAAGTTGAAGAGTGAGGCTAGGAAATAAGAAAAAAAATATGCTTGTATATATATATATATATTTTGATGGAAAGATGAGGCTCTGATTTCTGAGTAGGTCTCTTTATTTCTCAGCTTTGGTATAAAAGTGAGCAGGTGTCTCCCATGGTCAAGTTCCACAGCATGGACCCCATTATTTCAGCACCTCTAAAACTGTTACTTTTTTTGGTTTCAAATAGTCTTCTCTAGGTGTTTTCTTGCTCGCCCCCTCATTATGCTCAGACTCCTTTTTACACTCAGGGGCATTTTTTGGAAGACATTTTGCTGACCACCTTCTCTAAAGACCCTCTCTCTTCACTTCCTTTTTTCCCATGGATCTTATGCACACCTCACATAACATCTAGATCTTTCCCTTTCCCTCTCTCCTCCTGAATATGGGCTCAAATAAAGCAGGGCCTTGTTGGATCTTTTACCTCCAGGGACTAGACAGGCTGCAAGTAGATGGAGCTGAATGAATGAGCAATCCCAGGGTTGTACCATTTAGGATATATTTGAGCATTTCTCAGGTTGGTGGTAAAGGCAATGTCTTGCACCCCTGGTTAAGTTTTTATTTTATCTAGTGTTTCCTGACATAAATCATTGCTATCATTATCAGTTTTATTATTCAATATTCAATGATGAATAACAGGAAATAAACAGCAATTGAGGTTTTCCTGCCTCTCATCATTCCAGATTTTGAGATTTTCCTCTTACTTACCCCCTTCCTGATCCTACTATGCTCCCCATCCTTCACTCTCAGGTCCACATGGAAGCCTTCCCTATTTTCTCAGAGGACTGGTCTCTTCAGAAGATCCCAGCCATTGTTTCCTACTTACCAGCCAGCAGGAGCTCTTGCCAGTAGACAAGTCTTGTATGGCTAGAGACAGATAGGGATCCCATGGTGTATGTTGTCTGCTCTGTGGCTGCCTCTTTGAGAAAAGCTGGAGGTTCTGTAAGGCTCACAGGTACCTCTGTCCAGAATAGTGCAATCTGCTTTGTGTCCAACCTGTGTGATGAGCTTTATTCTGGGGCATGTTTACTATTCTTGTCATGTGGTCTGGGGGCTGGGTCTCTACATAAGACCCTCCCACTTCCTGCCCTCCTTCTGCCACTCCAGTCTCTCCTTACCAATAGTGCTCTCCTACATTTCAGTTCCCTGGGAACTCCTGAGGTTTCTCAACACCACACACATGCACACATGAATATAAACACACCCACCTACACATACACTCTCATGCTGTGTTTGGAAAGCAATAGACTTGGATTTGGGGGCCTGGACATCCCCAAGAACTTCCTGTCAGCTGCACATAGGCCTTTCCCACAGCCTTCTCTTGATCACATTTGACTTTTCCCTTCAGAGCAGATGGTCTGAAGCTAAGTCAGGAAAACCTGTCACAAGGATATCAACCCTGCTGTGCATCACATCAACTGTGAAACTTATTAAACATCACAATGCCCAGGTGAAACCTTAAAAATACAGCCTCCACAGCTGTCCCGCTAATGTGGGTGTCCATTCAAAATGAGATATCTTGATGTGAAGGTTGATCCACTTCTGTTCTCCGGTCTACAGGGAAAGTCTCCAGATTCTGTTACATTACAGATTCTGAAGGGGCTGCAGTGGGTCAGAGACCTTGCATCTCACAAATTCTCAGGTGAAGTAGATCTTCCTGCTCTGTAGGGAGCACTTGTAATAGCGAGGGTAATGGGGGCCCATCTACCCCTGAGAGGAGGACCCACTTGTGCCAGTACTGACTTGTGCTGTGTCTTGGTCTGTGGTCTCTCAGCAGAGAACAGGGAGTCCTGGCTGTCCTCAAAATATGGGGATCATTTCTAGTTGTGACCCAGAAACTCAGGTGGGAATGCAGTCTCCTTCATGTTCTTAAATTCTCTGAGAAGCTTTTATTTCCTCCCAGCAGGAAGGTCACAAAAATGAGTCTGGCAGTGATAAGGGTCAAGCATGGTGATACTTGCATAGAGAACTCTTCTTCTATCTCACATTTTCACCAGACTGGATTTTGCTTCCAGGGACAAAGATTCAAAGCCAGAATCTCAGTAGGACCTGAAGTTTTTGGGTGTGAAGGGGGAGGTATCCTGTTTCCCCAGGAAGAAGGAACTGTGGGGAAAGATCAGGTGCCTGTGGGCTTCCTGGTCCTCCAAGGAGTTTGATGTCTCTCCATGTCTGTTTATTGGACCTGACCTTGTGTTTCTGACTGTGGGACAACCTCTGATTTCTTCCTAAGAGGCTTTCTTGTGGTCACTAGACTTGCCCATGGATGATGCCAGACATAGGGTAGAGAGCAGCACACAAACCTCTGAGGGAGGAGGTGCTCCCAGGCCCTGTTAAAGTAAGAAACATTCAAACCTGAAAGCAATATAATAAATTTATCTGAGGAAAACTGACCTCTTATGCCTGTGTGAAAGGACTCAAATCCTTTGAAGAAAGGCAGTTTTACATCTTATTTTGTACATTATATTCAAAGTACAAAGAGAAAACTTTGCATAGAATCCTTTAGGAGGTGAGAGATAACGTAGCAGGGAAATCTCCAGAATTAGGAAAAAAGGAAAAATGGAGAAACACACTTTTCACATTGATGGGTACAGGATTATTAATATTTATAAGACAGAGAAGGTGTGCAGAGGACCAGATAATATAATGGGTTCTGTGTTATCATACACATACTCCAGATTCTGGGCATTCGAATGGTCCAGCAAAGGAAATAATTTTGATTTCTCAAAGTTATCTTATCCAAGATGGGGAAAAAAATGGATTGTGGCTGACTCAAGGAAAAGAATGAACTTTCCTAAAGAATCTATAGGCCTGGGATGTGGCCACCTGCCATCTCCTGCCCACCTAGAAATTTCTGATCAGAATATCCTGTGAGATTATATGGTGTTTGTCCCTCCCCATCTGGCTTATTTCATGTAGCATAATGCTCTCCAGTTCCATCCATGCTGTTACAAAGGGAAGAAGATCCTTCCTTATCTCTTCTGCATAAAATTCCATTGTGTAAAGGTACTAGAGTTTTTGATCCACTCATTCACTGGTGGGAACATAATCAACAAAAGAAAAAAGCAAACAAAATATAACCAGAGGCACTGAAATTAAGAACAATCTAACAATAGGCGGATGGGAGTGGGGAAGGGACAGTGGGGAGAAGGGTTTTCAGGAACTACTCTAAAGGACACATGGACAAAACCAAAGGGGAGGGTGGAAGCAAGGGAGGGAGGTGGAATTGGCTTGGGTGGAAGGGGGAAGTGGTGGGGGATAATGCAGAAAACTGTAATTGAACAACAATAAAGTAATTAAAAAAAAAAAATATCCAGTGAGGCTTGTCAGGCCTGCCATGTGGCTCCCAGAGCTTGTCAGGATTACTGAAGAGCCCCTTTTTGTTAACAGTCTCTAGAAGTAGCAGGTGGGACAGAGCAGTCAAGAGGGAGCACCCAAGAAAAGCTTATTGAAGCAGGGGATGAAAATCAAGCTCCTACTACATCTTCTTAACCAAAGCCAGGTTCCTGTGTCTAATTCCTGTGTGTCTCAATATTGTCCCCTAAAGGGCAGAAGTAGAATTTCAGCCAATGTCAGGGGATTCCCAGGGACCCTGGTCAGTGCATGGTGAGCCCAGTGAAAAGGCAGGCATTATTGAGAGTACTGTGAGTCCAGTGTCAGAGAACTGTCCCACCAGGGGAATGTGCTGTTTCAGACAGAGCTCTGTTTTCAAATGTTCAACGGAAGGTCCTGGTGAAGGTTCTCCTAAGGCTTTTGGAGAGAGTGATGGCCTGGAAGGTTGAGCACAAAAATGTTCTGTGTGTCCTCCATGGCTACATCGAGATACTGCACATGAGTCATTTCTGTGCCTCTCTGCCTTCCCACAGGGCCTAGGAGATGAAGCATCTCCATGTGAATACTCAGCTCAGGTGCTATTTTTGTTTTGATAGAAGAGAGGTTCTTGTAGAACCCTCAGCCCCTCTGACATGGAAGCAACCACAGATTCTGGGTTGCCTGTCCCATTCTGCACAGAAAGTTTCTCTTGTTCCCCAGGACATCATGACCTGGACAGATGTCTTCAGCAACAACAGGCAGGCACCCCATAGATGGGAGTTTTGGGAATGAAAAGTCTTCTCTGATTCTTATAAGGTCAGGATGTGCTCTTTCCTCCCCTGACAGTAACTCTTCAAAGGTTGAGGATCCTGAGTTTCTGTTCAGGTCAGGTATATGCAAGAACAGGAAAAACACAGGCCCTGGGTGATGAGACATAACTCACAAGGTGGGCCTGTGGATGGCTATGATTTTGGAGGAATGATATATGTTCCAACCTGTCAGTATTAGGAGGATCCTTTCATTCCTTCTGAATGTATGAGAAGTAAAAGCTTGAGCCTAGCATGTCCCTAAGGAGGCACTGACCTCCTCTCATGCTGACACCAGTGCCTTGGTATTTAAAAGAAATGTAATTTCACTGCAAGTGTCACACAAAGTGACAGGCTTCCACTGTACAGTTTCTCTTATTGATTTAATGAGTGTTTACAGAGCACCTGTCATGTGTCAGGCTCTTGGCTGAGCCCTGGAAACTCCAAAGAGAAGGCATGTGTGGGTTCTGTGCTCATTGACTTTACCTTGTAACAGTGACAGGCTCTCAGATAAATAGTATCTCTAAGGGATTAACTATAAACAAGCAAAGGGTCATAAAGGAAAACTTCTGAGCATTTATAACTCCTACTTGAGTTTCAGCTGGTTTGGAAATCACAGAGAGCACTTCTGAGAAAGGACTCTTGGCTGGTATCTAAAGAGTTAGTTGCCATTTTCTACTTGAAATACACAGGGTGTTAAAAAAGTTGCCTGCATAGGACTCACATTTGATGGGCTGACCCTAGGCTGGTTGGAGGAGTGGACACAGTCCACATGGGGAGCCAGAGGAGTTAGAAAGACTGTGTAATGATTGATTCAAATGAGGTTGGTCCCTGCTCTTCTGTGGGTGCTGGTGATCTGGGGAGATCAGCAATTCCCAGAAAGGCTCCAGCCTGCAGAGTAATCCTGCTGCCCCCTGCTGCACACCCAGAACAAATACCATGTTTCTTTGGCTTTGTACTTTCCATTCAACTTATACTTTAGACAATATTTAATTTATGCATAGATAATTTAATATATTTATTGAATTGTAGTTGAAAATCATAAGCTTAACTTATTGAAAGTATGCAATTTATGAAGTGTTTTCAGATGTATGCACCAGAGAAGTTGTGCAATGAAAATAAAGACCATGTGCTTTACTATTAGAGTCTTCTCATGTCCTCTTGTAATATCCTTTTTCTTCACTTCTGCATCATCTTTTTTAGTGTTATGGAACCTCTCAAAGGCTGTTTTCTTATTATAAGTTCTTTTGCATTTTCTAGTATTTTCAAATTTTTATCATAATGTATACAAATTTAGGCTGAGGTTTTATTCTTGGTGCAGCACAGCTATTTTGATATAGTTCATTATTTTTATTCTCTAATTATCTCTCATTCCTGGGATGCATTAGTTTTATCTATTCACCCCTTTATGGACATTTATGTTGTCTCCAATTTGGGGCTATTAAATTAAACCTGCCATGAACACGAATGTAGAACAATCTGTAACACACAGAGCAGTGATTTTAAAACCACAATGAGCTAGAGGAATGGAAAGTAGGGATTTGCCACAGGGAGTCTGGTCTCAAGGTCACATGGCCACAGCCCCACCCAGAGCTACAGAAACACTTGCTTCTTGACGTAAAACTGTGTCTGCCATAGCCCACCATCAGTCAACACAGGAGCAGAAATAATGACTCCATCTCCCTTCCAGCTTCCAAATGACACACTAGTGCACCTCAGACACTGAATTTAATTCACATCTGGATTGTCAATCCCTAAGAGTAGGGGAAAGGTTCTGTTTAAACTTTCAATCCTTCTAATATAAAATAAAACCTAAAAATATTGAGCATATTCTAAATTGTGCTGCTATGAAAGACAAATACTGTATGATCTCACCTATAAGTGGATCCTAATCAACAACAACAGAAAAAAAAGCAAGAAAAATATAATCGGAGATATTGAAATTAAGAACAAATTGACAGTAGCCAGAGGGAAGGTGGGAGGGGATAATATTAGAAGGGAAAGTGGGGAAAGGTTTTCAAGAACATATTTAAAAGCCACATGATAAAAATCAAAGCAGGTTAGGATCAAGGGTGGGAATTGTGGATGGCTGGGGTGGTGAGGGAACAAAGACAATTATACTTGAAAAAATTTTAAAAACTAAAAAAATAGTTAAGTAATCATGCCTAGTACCAATAGAAAATACACAGAATGTCTGAGTCTACTTGCAGGCTGTGCAATTCTGGGATCGACCCCATCCAAGAAGCCTGGAGTCTCTCATGTGATATCATAGAAAAATCCTTGATCTTCCTTTTTGGATTTTAGAAAGAGCATCTAAAACGTTTGAAATTTTCTAAGAGATGAGGGTGATAAGAGTGTCTTTTGTTGTGATGAGGCAACTCTTGACAGGCCCCTGGATAGTTGCAGAGTGAGGGCAGGTCACCAGAAAGACCAAGTTCCAAGAAAAATACTTGGAATTTTCCTCTGTCAATGTAAGAGATGTTTCAACCTGAAGAGTGTTTTTGTGAGTCTACTTGAAGCCAACATTATGATGATTGTGGGGAAGAAAATCTCAATGGATTGACAAAATGTTCTGAAGAATGGCAATTCTGCACCACATGCTGTACAGTGCTGTTACACCCAGGGGACCTATGGGGTTACATGATATTTATTGACAGTAGATCAGGGAGGTGGATGAAAGAAAGTAAGTGCAGAAATTTCTGTGACTGGGTAAAAAGTATAACAAAGACACATACATTTGTTAACTTGGTTGGTACAGGAAAGTCAGCATTAAGAATGAACACAATGGCATCCCTGTCTGGTGTTGCTCAATGGATTGAGCTCCAGCCTAGGAACCAAAGGTTGCCATTTGGATTCCCAGATAGGTCACATGCCTGGGTGCTGGGCCAGATCCCCAGTGAGAGACAACCACACATTGATGTTTCTCTCCCTCTCTTTCTCCTTCCTTTCCCCTCTCTCTAAAGATAAATAGATAAAATCTTAAGAAAAGAATTAACTCAATAAAAATAGTAATGAGACGATATGTGGTCCCTGGTCTCTGCTTTGGTGCGGTGAAGGGTCTGAGAAAAATAAAATTACCCTCACATTTTAAAGGTAAGTTATGGTAGAGGAAAAAGAAAATAAACACCCTCAGTTAAGGTAAAGATTGATCTTTGTCAGGAGAGATACCGGCCTAGGACATGACTACCCACCATGACTCACTTTGGTTAAGTGTTTTAATTTCAGACCATTCTCTGTGGTTACTTAAGTTAATGTGTTGTAAGTACCACCATGCAGGCCTTCCCGGAGCTTGTCAGGTTTAGGATGTCACTCTTTTTTTGTCCACACTGCTTTGGTGATAAATCAACCTAAACAATGCATTGGTGACTCAGGTTTCAGTTAGTCAATATTGTCTCAAGGGCTAGAAAGGGAATCTTAGGAAGCCTTAGTGGCAATGTTTGCCTTGCTGAATGATAAGCCATTGGTGATGCAGCAAGACCTTAATCTTGGATGGAAGTCAAAGCTTCTTAAAAGAGAAAAGCAGGTAAATGGGAGGCAGTCAGCTCACAGGCCTTTATTAGAAAAACACTTTGGATCAATTCGAACCTCTAAGCTATCATGGACTAAGTGTTGCTGTCTCATTTTTCTGTGTTTTGCATCCTTAATTACATTTACTTACAGTTTGAGGGCATACCATGCACCAAACCACTTCTAACAGTCAGACCATAAGATGGAATCTTATTTACTGTGACCCACCTATTATTAACTATTACATGTTCATTTTTAATCTGTCTGCTAGTTGTACACTTGGAAGCTGTTATGGTAATGTTTACTGGGGGCCAGGCTGTGAGAACACAATGTAAACTACAATTACAGTCTGAAAGTTCCAAGGTGAAAAGGACAGTAAGAGTTTCACAAGTACCTTCCCTCTCTTTAGGATCAGATATGGAGGGCTGTGTTTTATAGCCACTTCAGGTCTCATTTGTATTAATATAGTTAGAGATACTTGCTACATTAGGGTGTAAGGACATTCACATAATTTTTTCTAGCATTTATTTACAAAACTCTTCTCTCAGTATTTTTGTTCCAGTAACCTTTTACCAACTTCCTTGATTTTAGTTTTTCTCTTTTTCCTCACTCAGAAATAAACTATTTATTAGAAGAAACTACATAATTTGTTCCTATTAAAACACCCACGTCACTTCTGTTTGCAGTCACATCTCCTTTCAATTTCAAAATGTTGCCAGAAAGGGGATCTGGCCCAGGGCGGGTTTGCTGAAAGGTAGCCAGTGGTGCACGGATTCTTGACCTTGTGAAGGAGAATTCCCCCAAAGAAGCCCAGGTAATTTTGAGGATATGTTTGTTAAGCTGGCAGACAGTGAAACAAGGTTAAGCCTAGATTAAAAATATTAGCAGAAGACTGGGTGGGGCTACTACAGCTCTCTTACATTATGGGAAAGATGTGAGACCAGGAGGGGTTGCTCTCGCCTTACTGCAGAATCACAGAAAAGGGAATTTGTGGAAAGTTTTGGGGTATTTGCCTAAGGTGAGCTGCCTCTGTCCATTGCTGCCCTGGTTGCAAGTCTTGTTTGGGACCCCTCAGAGATTTGAAAAGTGAAATTTACTTAAAGATAATCAGTTGATGTGGTTCTGAAAAAGTGTACACTCAATTCTTTTTCTTGAAGAGTTTTATTCCTTTACAAAGGTAAAAATTTTAGATGAGGTCTCTTGGAGGATCTCAATACAATATTCATCAGCTTTTTCAGATGTGCCCTTGCAGAGCTGTGATCTCCACTAATTGGACAGTACCAAGGCAGAAGGTCTAAATTAAATGACCAGCTATATGCCAGGTGTGGAAAGGCCACCCTGAAACCAAGATCTAGTGATGCAGACCCTGGCTCATGGGGTTTGCCACACTGTGGATGGGGCACAAGAAATTAACACGGACTACAGAGTCCTGTGGAAGAAAAGGGACAGCATGTCTTCTGTCTCAAGAGGAGAAAAAGCCTCCTCTCCCTACTGCATCTTTCTGAGTTGCTCCCCCGTGTATGTTTCCTGTTCAGTCACCACCTGCTATAAGTTGGCCCTGCTCCCTGCTCTGCCCCTCACTTGCCAGCATGGGCTGCATGTCCCAGGCCACAGCAGCACATGTGTTGTGAGTCCACACAGACCCACTGTGCACAATGCATGCTCCGGAAACCGGGTTTCGCAACTAGATGGCCCAGCACACCCCCAGAGCCAGCACAGCACAGTGGTACGTTAGGGGAGGGGAAACCTCGGTAGGTGGGGCTGCTCTCGCACATGGCTGATGGTTGGGGGCTGGCAGGCAGTGAGTTTGAGAGAAGGAGCAGGATGGGACAGGCCAGTGGCAAGGCCCTGTGAGCAGACACTGAATGTTAGCTTAGGGTTGCCATCTGCAGTTGGAGCCACAGCTGCCATTTCTTTTGAGGACCAGCAGCCACTGGGTCGAGTCTTCTCTGCTCACTGCATGAGCCCCATGGGACCTCAACACACACAGACCCCCCCTTCCCATTGAGAGTCCCACCTGCTACCCCCTCTGCTAGACAGTGATGCCACATTCAGCCACAGGGCTCGCAAGGGTGACAGGCTGAGAAAATGAAAGCATTGTGTCTTGAGAATGACCAGTGTTCTCAGTCCCAGAGGTTGACTATGCAGCCAGGCAAGTTGGATTCCTGCCGGGTGGTGGGGGGCAACCCCTGTGCTTCCAGAAAAGAAAGAAAGACTGAAACGTTAAAACAAACAAACAAACAAACAAACAAACAAACGCCCTGCCTAGACTGGCCTTTATTTCTTTTCTGGGCACATTACATGATGGTCCTCATTTACTATGCACAGGTTTGCTTTAGGTGGTTACCTTTTTATAGAAAACAAAGGAGATGATGCCGATGTTGCAAACCACATCACAGAAGAAGGAGATTTGAAAATGCAAAGGGGAAAGTGGTTGAACTGGTTACACTCTCCTTGGAAAGTTTAGCATGGATTTTAAGAAGTTACTGTAAGCACTTGCTGTCTCAATTCAGGGTGAGGAAGTTTTAGCCAAAGCAAGACTCATAGCAGTCTAGGTACAATGCAGGCCTGATTCCCCATGGGAGAACCTATCCATGGGTATGAGTCCTGTGTATCTCTGAGTGGTAGCTTGGCCCACACCACACAGAATGGTCTCCTATATTTCCCCCCTTGTTTTTAGTTAGGACCACTATAGATCCCACAAAGCTTGCTACTTGCTGGTCTCTCACAGGACCCTGGAAAATAGTTCCCAAATGCATCAAAATGCATGGAGCATTATTATAATCAGTAAGCAAGCAGTGTATCCAAAGACCTACTTTCTCAGATTAAGTCCAGCATTCATTGCCAGGCAGTAATGATCAGATAGATAACATTCAAAGAACTCTGAGGGCCTATTTTGAGTCAGGGTTAGATAGCTAAAGGGCCATAAAATTTTGGGGAAACAAAACTTGTTTCAGGATTGGACCCTTATCATTAAAATTGAGGGTATTAGCAAAGCAGGTTTCATAGGATTTTATGCATTTTTCCTTATGCCTGAGAAACCTGCTCTTTCCAGCATAGGGCTGCACCCACTGCCAGCATTGTTTCAGGCTTAAGTGGAACAGGGGAAGTAAGGCAGCCAAGAGATTAGGAGATTTCTCACAACCAAAATGAGGACTCAGGCTATGTCAAAGCCGAGAGCTGAGGGTCCATCACCCCCTTTTTCTATAGTACCCCAAGTCCTTCCCTGAGGCCTTCCTCATGATCATGCATGTCTTAGGTCATCCCTCCCTTGAGGAATCTTACCCATCATTGGCTAACCAATCAAGGATTGGGGGAAAGGCAGGGTGAAGAAAAGGAGCAGAGGTGGTACCCCTGCCAGAGAGATAAGCTTGTCTCCTTAGTGTCTCCTGGTCCGGAGGTCTCTCACTCGGCCTTAGCCATGGGGGGTTACAGCTTCTGAAACCAGGCAGGGTGCTTCCCAACATTTAATCTCCCCCTTTTTTGTTTGTGAATGCAATTATGGCTGTTAAGCCTGTGAAACCTACTATTTGCTGTTCCTGAATGTGATCTCAAGAAAACAACCTCCATATACATCATAAAGCACAAATAAGGATTAAAACAAGTGGGCACCCAAGGGCTGCTAGGACCCAAACTTGTGAATTAAATCCATTGAACCAGGTTTTAGGGTTCAGCCATTGTAGATTATTGTCAAGGGTCTGGAACACTTTTTGTTTGGTAAGGCCTTAGCTTGAGCATTAAGAGCCTTGATGTCCCCCCATGTATTGGAGACACCCTAAAGGGAACATTATGGGGTACTGGGGAGTTGTTGCCTTCTGTGGGAGATGCGTGAGCCTCAGCCCCTATCATTGGGACAGGCCCCATCCTCCTCCATTGGCAGCCCCAGTCCTGTGAGTGATGGTGTGGGTACCTGTTTTCCTTCTGGTTGTTCAGGGTCAGTGGGCCAACTTGTCTGTCACTTGGTGAGTTTTTGGCTCCAGGTAGCAGAGCTTGGTGTCTATCCCACTCATGATAAGGCTTCACTCTTTTGGCTGTTAGCCAGACAGGACCTATAGGGATGGAAATACATGCATACCCTCTTCCCCAAGTTAAGAGATCTGCAGGGCCCTGCCAAGAGCCATCTCAGAGTGAATATCTATATAAAACCTGAGGATAATATGACTTTGTCTCTTTCTTCTGAAAATGTTTTTCAATTGGAGTATAGAGTGATTCATCACAATTTAGAAAATTATATGTAAACATGGCTAACATAATCAAATTTTAGGGGGAAGGACTCATGACTTCCCCTTTTTCTGTTTTTTAAGAAGATTTTTTAAAGTATGATAAGCCTGTCATACAATTGTCTGGCCTGTTGGATTGTAAAATATTCCTGTTTTATGTTGGATATTCCAACACTGAAGAAAAATCTCAGTAGAATGGACAAGGTATCCAGGGCCATTATCAGTTTTAATTTGCTGAGGCTATCCTAAATGAAGGCACCAGAGTAAGTATCAGTAGAAATATGAATGTATTTAAATTTTCCAAAGGGAGCATAATGAGTGACACCTGTTTGCCAAATTATTTGAGAACCTAGTCCTCAAGGATTAACTCCTGTAGTTGGGGGTGCCTTGCTAAGGGCTTGGCAATCAGGACATTCTTTAATAATTCGCTTAGCTTGGAAAGACAGCCCCCACCCCTGCTGTTTCTGCAAGCTGCAATGAGTTTAAGCAGCTAGTAAATTGCCCTGTTGTTCTCAGGGCCTGGTAGTTCCTAGGTTCAGAGTTTTCAAGGAAAGTGGGAAAGGGTGGGGGTGCTCTGCTTAAATATGTTTTAGACAAAAATGGTCACGTGCAAAGGGCCTTTTGTGACTCGATTGACTAACCTTTCCCTCTGGGAGAATAGCCAGTTATTCCCCAAGGAAACAATCAGTGTTTACAGGTAGTGAGTTAAAAAAATGGCACTTAGTCTTCCGTGAAGAAGGGTTAGTTCTCCCCAGGAGACAGTACATCTAGATTTCATTGTTACAATAAAGGGTCACGGCTCTAGCATAAACAAGGAGGATTCTTAATACTTATTTAACATATCTCACCCCCCATCCCACTTATAGCATGCTTTAGATTGACAAATTTATAAACACATCCATAACTTTCAGAAAGTTTTTTTTTCTCTACTGGCAAATAGATTCACTTTTTTGTTGTTAATTCTTATTGATTAGTGTATTCCTTGAGTGTGCTCAAAAGTGAGCTGTCGCATTATCTAGTGCCCTTTAACAACTTTAGGGAGGCTGGAGAATAGGGAGGAAGGATGCTAAGCCCCACACAGCTTGTTCCTAGCAATAAAGCAGTCCTTGGGACTCCATAAGGAAGATTCAGAGTGGTTAAAAGACACATTTTCTCATTATTTTTCTTCCTGTGCTTTTTACTGTCTGAGGGAAGTGAAATCTTTTTCCCTTCTTTAAACAATCAATTTAAATTCTTTCTGAGTAGAATCCTTATGGTGTAACAACATTAGAGATCTTATTCTATTTACCAGAAGTTTAGCAAAATATTTTGAGACTGAGTCATTCCTTTGAAAACAAAAACAAAAACAAAATTCAAGCAAACCATTATTCTCAAATTAAATCCTCTAAAGGAGCGAGTGAGACACTAACCTAGGATCTTATCTCACACCACCTTGGGGTCGTTGGCCCTAGTGTTATTTCAACTTCTGCCTGACTTTTTCCTAATTAACTAAGTCTAAAGATCCCTTATCAGGGAGACATTCAGCAGCCCCGTAACTGCTGAACTAGCTTAAAACATTGCTCCTGTTCCCCAGAGAACCTGTTCACCATGGTTGAGGATTCTCAGAAATATTTAAAGAAATTTTTTAACAAATCAAAGAACTTTTTTCTAAAATTCCTCCCACTGCAAGTTCAGCGATTACAAAACCAGTCTCCATTTTGCTTTTTCTCCACCTGCATCTTTAAATCCATATGCAGGTGGACAGAGGGAAAAGGCAAAATGGAAGGGACCACAAGAGGTATCTAGTTGCTAGTTGATGTTTTTAAAGCTGATTAAAGGGAAAATCGTTGCTCTTTCTCCCAAGCCTAGACCTAGTTGGGGGTTGAGCCATGGGGATTGACTTGTGGGTGTTTTTACAGTGATGTGGCAAGTGCCTTTGTGGCTCTTAACTGCCCAACCTGTGCTCGTGAGGTTGTGGTGAATACTTGGGAGAGAAAGCAAGACTCCTGCTTACTAAAGAAGGCACAGTTGCAAAACAGTCGCAAGGGAGGGTGACCTAGGAAGAAAACCCTTTTCCTCTGAAATCCAACATACCCGACGAACTTCCCAAAAAGCACTTGGGGTCATTGGCCCTTACCTGAGCTTGGTGTACTCCAACCAAGTTGGTGTGTTGTCCACAATGACCGGCTTGTAACCCTGGATCCCTGTTCCTGGGTGCCACCTGATGCGGACTCCATCTCCTGGGGTCCATCACATTGTGGATGAGACATTAGAAATTCACATGGACTACGGAGTCCTGTGTAGAAAAAGAGACAGCATGTCTTCACTATCAAAAGGGGAAAATGCCTCCACCCTTGCCTAAACTGACCTTTATTTCTTTTCTGGGCACATTACATGATGGTCCTCATTTACTATGCACAGGTTTGCTTTAGGTGGTTTACCTTTTACAGAAAACAAAGGAGATGATGCCAATGTTGCTAACCACATACAGAAGAAGGACATTTTTTAAATTTGTTTTCCGTATTTTAATCTTTGTTGAAGTACAGTTTTCTCCCTTTTACTCCCATTCCAGCCCACCCACCCAACCCTCCCCACTTCCCTCCCATTACCACCCTCCCCCTAGTTTTTGTCCATGTGTCCTTTAAATTTGTTCCTGTAAACCCTACCCATTCTCCCCTGAAATTCCCTCTTCTCTCCCCTCTGGTCACTATCAGCCTGTCCTCTATTTCAGTGACTTTGGTTATATTTTGCTTGTTTCTTTGTTTTGTTGTTTAGGTTCCTGTTAAAGGTGAGATCATATGGTATTTGTCTTTCACTGCCTGGCTTCTTTCTCTTAGTGTAATGCTTTCCAGGTCCATCCAAGCTGTTGCAAACAGCAGGAGCTCCTTCTTTCTTTCTGCTGCATAGAATTCCATTGTGTAAATGTACCATAGTTTTTTGATCCATTCATTTACTGATGGGCATCTTGGTTGCTTCCAGAACCTAGCTATTGTAAATTGTGCTGCTATGAACATTGGGGTCCAAAGGTTCTTTTGTATTGGTGTTTTAGTGTTCTTAGAATATAGTCCCAGCAATGGAATTGCTGGGTCAAAAGGCAGATCCATGTTTAGTTTTCTGAGGAAGTTCCATACTGCTTTCCATAGTGGTTGTACCAGTCTGCAGTCCCATCAACAGTGCACTAGGGTTCCCTTTTCTCCACAACCTCTCCAACACTTGTTGTTTGTTGCTTTGTTTATGATGGCCATTCTGACTGGTGTGAAGTGGTATCTCATTGTGGTTTTAATTTGCATCTCTCTGATAGCGAGCGATATTGAACATTGTTTCATGTGTCTTTGGATCTTCTGTATGTCCTCCTTGGAGAAGTGTCTGTTGAAATCCTTTGCCCATTTTTTAATTAGGTTGCTTGTCTTCTTTTTTTTTTTTTTTTTTTTAAAGATTTTATTTATTTGTTTTTAGAGAGGGAAGGGAGGGAGACAGAGAGAGAGAAACATCAGTGTGCAGTTGCTGGGGGCCGTGGCCTGCAACCCAGGCATGTGCCCTGACTGGGAATCGAACCTGCGACGCTTTGGTTCGAAGCCCGCGCTCAATCCACTGAGCTATGCCAGCCAGGGCTTTTTTTTTTTTTTTTTTTTTTTTTAGGTTGCTTGTCTTCTTAGAGTGGAGTCGTGTAAGATCTTTATATATTTTGGGGATTAAACCCTTGTCTGAGATATCATTGGCAAATATGTTTTCCCATATAGTTGGTTCTCTTTTTATTTTGATACTGTTTTCTTTAGCTGGGCAAAAGCTTTTAATTTTGATGAGGTCCCATTTGTTTATTCTTTCCTTTATGTCCCTTGCTCTAGAAGACATGCCAGTAAAAAAGTTTCTGCGTAAAATATCTGAGATTTTCCTACCTACGTTCTCTTCTAGGACTTTAATTGTGTCACGGTTTATATTTAAGTCTTTTATCCACCTTGAATTTATTTTTGTATAAGGTGTAAGTTAGTGCTCAACTTTTTTTTTTTTTTTTTTTTTTTTTTTTGCACGTAGCTGTCCAGTTCTCCCAACACCATTTGTTGAAGAGGCTATTTCTATTCCATTTTATGTTGCTGCTTCCTTTGTCAAATATTAATTGACTGTATAGACTTGGCTTTATTTCTGTGCTCTCTGTTCTGTTCCATTGGTCCATGTCCCTGTTTTTATGCCAGTACCAGGCTGTTTTGATTACAGTGGCCTTGTAGTATAGTTTAGTGTCAGGTATTGTGATCCCTCCTACTTTACTCTTCTTTCTCAAAATTGCAGCAGCTATTCGGGGTCATTTATGTTCCCATATAAATATTTGAAGTATTTGTTCTATGTCTGTGAAATAAGCCACTGGGACTTTAATAGGTACTGCATTGAATGTTTAAATTGCTTTGGGTAGTATGGAAATTTTGATGATATTAATTCTTCCAATCCATGAACATGGTATATGTTTCCATTTGTTTGTGTCTTCCTTCATTTCTTTCCTCAATGTTATGTAGTTTTCTGAATACAGGTCTTTTACCTCTTTGGTTAGGTTTATTCCTAGGTATTTTATTTTTCTTTTTGCTATTTCAAATGGGATTTTTTCTTGATTTCTGCTTCTGCTGTTTCATTGTTGGTGTACAGAAATGCCTTTGATTTCTGGATATTGACTTTGTATCCCGCTGTTTTGCCAAATTCATTTATTAGGTCAAGCAATTTTTTTGTGGAGTCTGTAGGATTTTCTATGTACACTATCATGTCATCTGCAAACAGTGACCGTTTTGTTTCCTCCTTTCTGATTTGGATGCCCTTTATTTCTTTTTCTTGTCTGATTGCTGTGGGTAAAACTTCCAGTACTACACTGAATAGAAGTGGTGAAAGTGGACAGCCTTGTCTTGTTCCTGTTCTTAGTGGAAAAGATTTTAATTTTTGTCCATTGAGTATGATGTTGGCTGTAGGTCTCTCATATATGGTCTTTATTATGTTGAGGAATGCTCCCTCTGTTCCCACTTTGCTGAGTGTTTTTATCATAAATGGGTGCTGTACCTTATCAAATGCTTTTTTTGCATCTATTGATATGATCAAGTGGTTTTTGTCTTTGCTTTTGTTTATGTGATGTATTACATTTTCTGATTTGCGAATATTGTACCATCCTTACATCCATGGGATGAATCGCACTTGGTCATGGTGTATGATCTTTTTAATGTACTGTTGGATGCAGTTTGCCAGTATTTGGTTGAGGATTTTAGCATCAATGTTCATCAGTGATATTGGCCTGAAGTTTTCTTTTTTCTGTTGTGTCTTTATCTGGTTTCAGAATTAGGGTGACGTTGGCCTCATAAAAAGAGTTTGGGGTCTTCCATCTTTTTGGATTTTTTGAAATAGCCTGTGAAGGATAGGGGTTAGCTCTTCCTTAAATGCTTTGTAGAATTCTCCTGTGAAACCATCCAGTCCAGGGCTTTTGTGTGTTGGGAGTTTTTTGATTACTGCTTCAATTTCTTTTGCTGTTATTGGTTTGTTCAGGCTTTCTGCTTCTTTTTCATTGAGTTTTGGAAGATTATATTTTTTTCTAGAAAGTTGTCCATTTCATCTAGGTTTTCAAATTTCTTAGCATACAGTTCTTCATAGTAATTTCTTACAATGCTTTGTATTTCTGTGGTATCAGTTGTAATCTCTCCTCTTTCATTTCTGATTGTGTTTATTTGGGTTTTCTCTCCTTTTTTCTTGATGAGTCTGCTTAAAGGCTTGTTGATTTTGTTTATCTTTTCAAAGAACCAGCTATTGGGTTCATTGATCCTTAGAATTGTGCTTTTAGTCTCTATGTCATTTAATTCTGCTCTGATCTCGGTTATTTCCTTCCTTCTACTTGCTCTGGGCTGTCTTTGTTGTTGTTCCTCGAGTTCTTATAGATGTAGGGTTAGGTTGTTTGTTTGAAATGTTTCTAACTTTTTTAGGTGGGCCTGTATCTCTATGAACTTCCCTCTTAGAACTGCCTTCACTGTGTCCCATAGCTTTTGGGTTGTGAGTTCATTTTGATTTGTTTTCAGAAACCTTTTGATTTCTTCCCTAATATCATTCTTGACCCATTCATTGTGTAATAGCATGCTATTTAATCTCCATGATTTTGAGTGTTTTTTTTTTTTTTTCCCTTGGGGTTGCTTTCTAGCTTCAGTCCCTTGTGATCTGAGAAAATGCTTGGTATGATTTCAAATTTTTTGAAATTATTGAGGCTTGTTTTGTGTTCTATCATGTGGTCTATCTTTGAAAATGTTCTGTGTACATTTGAAAAGGATGTGTATTTAGCTTCTTTGGGATGGAGGGCTCTGTATATATCAGTAAAGCCCATTTCATCTAGGGTATTGCTCAATGCCACAATACCTTTGCTGATATACTGTTTACAAGATCTGTCCATTTTTGATAGTGGTGTGTTAAAATCCCCCACAATAATTGTGTTGCTGTCAATATCTTTGTTGAAGTCCTCTAAAATCTTCTTTATGTATTTGGGTGCTCCTATGTTGTGTGCATATATATTTACAATATTTATGTTTTCTTGGTGGATTCTTCCCTTGAGTATTATGAAATGACCTTCTGGGTCTCTCTCTATGGCCCTTTTTTGGAAGTCTATTTTGTCTGATGTGAGTATTGCTACCCTGGCTTTTTTTTCCTGTCCATTTGCTTGGAAGATTTGTTTCCAGCCCTTCCCTTTCAGCCTGTGCAGGTCTTTTATCCTGAGGTGGGTCTCTTGTAGGCAACATATGTGTTGGTCATGTTTTCTTATCCAATCAGTTATTCTATGTGTTTTGATTGGAGCATTTAATCCATTTACATTTAAGGTTATTATTGATAGGTACTTATTCATTGCCTTTTATGTACGTGTGTTGCTCTCTCTTTCTCTCTTTTCCTTCCTTTCCTTAAAGCAGTCCCTTTAGCATCTCTTGCAGAGCTGGTTTAGTGGAGGTGTATTCTTTTAGACTTCTTTTGTCTGAGAAGCTTCTTATTCGGCCTTCTATCTTGATTGAGAGCCTTGCTGGGTAAAGTAGCCTTGGTTGCAGACCTCTGGTTCTCATTACTTGGAATATTTCTTGCCATTCTCTTCTGTCTTGGAGTGTTTCCATTGAGAAGTCAGCTGTTAGCCTTATTGGGGCTCCCTTGTATGTCACTGCCTGTTTTTCCCTTACTGCCTTTAATATTCTCTCTTTGTCTTGAAATTTTGCCATTTTAATTATGATGTGTCTTGAGGTGGGCCTCTTTGGGTTCCTCTTGATTGGGACTCTGTGTTTCTTGGATTTGTGTGACTTTTTCTCTCATCAAATTAGGGAAGTTTTCCATCATTACTTTTCAAATAGGTTTTCTATCCCTTGCTCTTCTTCTTCTCCTGCTGGTATTCCTATTATACGAATATTATTATGTTTCATATTTTCTTGCATTTCTCTTAATGCCTCTTCATTCTTTCTGAGCCTCTTTTCCTTTTCTTGCTCTTTCTGGGTGTTTTCTTCTTTTTGCTTGCTAATCTGATCTTCTGCTTCATCGATCCTGCTTTTCATTCCTTCTACTGTGTTCTTCAGTTCAGAAATTGTATTCTTTATTTCCTCTTGGCCCTTTTTGAGAGTTTCTATTTACTTTTTCATGTTCATGTAGTTTTCAGTGAGTTCATTGTGGCTTCCCTGTAGTTTCTGGTAGCTCATTGTGAGCTCATTGAGCTTCCTGACAATCATTGCTTTGAATTCAATATGTGATAGTTGAATTGCCTCTATTTCATTTAGCATTCTTTCTGAGGCTCCCTCCTTTCCTTTCATTTGGGGATTGTTTCTTTGTCTTCCCACTGTTTATGAGACTCTTCTTGTTAGCCTCAGCTTCTTAAATTGATCTGTTCTGGCTCCCTGGGTTTGTGGTGTGAACTTCTGTAGTAGAATAGCAGTGAGTTTCAGTGGTGCAGTTTCCTTGATCTCCCAAGCTCACTAGTCTTGGGCTGTCATTTAACTTGGCTTTGTGTTTGCCTTTGGGTTTTGATTGTTGTTGGGTCTTTCTTTGGTGGTTCCTTCCCACCAGCTGGTTAAATGAGAGTTACTCTGTCCACCACCTCTTGTATTTTGTTGTGCTGGTGAGGGCAGGTTGTGTTGAAGCTGGTTCTTCTGTGTGTAAAAGGTTTTAAGGATTCTCTCTTGCTTTTGTTCAGTTGTTTGTATTGGGTGCTGTCTCTACTATTTAGTTGTATTTCCAGATAGGTTCTGGATTGAGGTTTGTGTGGTCACCACTCCCTCCTTCACCTTCTTCTGCTGTTATCTGTTAATGGTTCCTTTGTTGTTGGGTTTCCTCTTCCAGTGGGTATCCTGGGGTTCACCACTTCCACCTACTCTTTTTTTGTGATCAGTTGGAGGGGGAGGCAAAATGGTTTAAGACAGCAAGATAGTATTCTATGATATTTATGGTAACAGCCAGTAGAGAAGAGATCAGTGATCTTTTGACTATGTATAGCATTAATTGTGATCTTCCACCCAGCTAGCTGATTTTTAGAAAGGATGGAAAGAAGATACAACTCTTGTTGGGGAAGGAAGGATTGTGAGTTGGATCTAGAAAGCAGTGAGGTTGTGGGAGGTCAGATTCTAAGGTAAGGTGAGAGAGAGTAAAAGATAGTAAATGGGTGTGGTGTGTGAGAGAATATAGTTAACCACTACAGTATTAGAGTTCAGGAAAGTTTGAAATGGGCTAAGTTCTGGGAGGGGTGTTGTGAAGTAATTACAATTGCATGGATCAGCAATTATTTACAGTAATATTAGGTCAACAGTCATATGGCAGAATCTATGAGATCTAAGTAACAAGAATAGAGAGTACAGAACCTCGAGTAGTGTGCTAATGGGACACAGGTGAGTTAAAGGATGGTTGATTAGCAATACACTATGAAAGAGATATCAGGGGAAAGCTGTCAGGTCATACAGTATAACCACCCTAGCAAAGCAGACTATACAAAAAGAAGAGGGATACAAAAATACTATTAAAAAAGATGTAACAATACTGGAAAAATAATAATAATACAAATGTGCAATAACTTGCAGGTTCTCTGCAATAGCAGAGTGAAATTTGTCTCAGTGTCCCAGCTGTTGTGATGCCCCTTCTTTGGGTTCAACTTTGGTCTTTTCACAGATCCAGGGTTTTGTTTCACTTGTAGATATTTAGAAAAATAAAAATAAAAAAGGCAGACAAAGGAAGGAAGGAGAGATAGAATTCAAGGAAAGAAAGGAGGAAGGAATAAAACAAGAAAGCAGGAAAGAGAGGAAAAATAAATTAAAAGAGAATAAAAATAATACAAATTAAAAATTAAGAATTGTTTAAAAAAATAGAATCAATTTAAAAAGTCTCTTGGTTTCAAAGTGGCCAAACTGTTTTTTTGTTTGTTTGTTTTGTTTTGCTTTGTTTTGTTTTGTTTTTTGCTCTTGCTGGCTGAAGCAGACTGAGGGGTGATTGGTATTGCTTTTCTTCCTTGGTCAGCAGTGCGCACTGTCTGGGAAGCTAACGTAGCTCCTCAGCCCTGTGCTCTGGGTGTGGGAATCAGGCCTTTCCCTAGGGTTAGTACTGTGGACTGGGGTGTGGGGCTGCTCTCCCCATGCCCCCATGCCTGTTTGCCCTTGGCTGGGTGGCAGGGAGGCTGGAGCGATTGATCACTTTAGGAGAATTCCCCAAACAGTGTCTGTCTATTCATTCCTTCCTCTTGAGAAATTCCTCCTGTTCAAGCCTGCTGCTCTACACAGTAACCTAGCTTCTCCTGCCACCAAACTCTGCAGCCAGACCAGTGACTGTGGGGATCAGGGCCCACTCCGCTACCCAGCCTCTCTGATGTCCACAGCCTCCAAAGGTGCTCACAGCCTTTGTGTGTTTGCTAGCACCTGGATTCCTCCCAGTACCACTCAGACTCTGTTTGGCTGGGGAGGGAGCAGTTGTCCCGGCTCTCTCCCAAGGACTCTGTGGCAAACCCAGCAGTGGGCATTGGGCCTGGGGCTGCAGCCCCCAGACCACACGCTGGTCTCTGGGACCCTACCTTGTTGCAGCACTCTTCTTAGGGTCCGGTTTTTCAGTTCCGCCACAATCCTTGGTCCCTTATTTTCACATATGCTGAAGTATGTTGGTTGCTTGCTTCTTTACTCCATAGATCGGTCAGGATTTTCTCCCCTGAGCAGAGGGAAGCCGAATCTGCTCCTTCCTACTCTGACGCCATCTGAGATCCCTCCAGAAGAAGGAGATTTGCAAATGCAAAGGGGAAAGTGGTTGAACTGGTTACACTCTCCTTGGAAGATTTAGCATGGATTTTAGGAAGTTACAGTAAGCACTTGCTGTCTCAATTCAGGGTGAGAAAGTTTTAGCCAAAGCAAGACTCGTAGCAGTCTAGGTACAATGCAGGCCTGATTCCTCATGGGGAGACCTAACTGTGGGGGTGGGTCCTGTGCAGCACCAAGTGGGAGCTTGGGCCACACCACCCAGAATGGTCTCTTATAATCTAGCACATGTTTTGTTTAATTTCCAGGCACCTAGGTCTTTTCATCCTGGTGTTCTTGGTATCTGGCTGTAAATTGCTCTCCCTGTTTGTTTGGCCATTTTCTCAATTTCCTAATTTCACTTCCCAATGAATATCCCTAGACTCTTACCACCTTGCCTCAAAAGAAAAATCATGAGAAGAGCACTTTTATAATATAAAAGTTATTTTATACATCTTAGAAATTATTCACAGTTGTGATATATACATACTGATTGAGAAAACCCCAAAGAAGGAGTATAATTATTATGACTAATATTAGCAGACAGGCAAATACATTCAGATTTACAATGTTAAATATCAATTTGTAGACAAAAGTTTTGTTGATGTCTTGGGATAAGTATATATCTCTGATATCAGCAACTTGCATCCTCAAAATACCTTAGATTGCAAACAGTAGAATCAAGTATCAGAGGTAAGGGTAGGTGTACATTGGTTTTTGGGGCCCTGTTAAGGTTTTTTAAAATATATTTTATTGATTGTGATATTACAGATGTTCCATTGCTTCTCCCCTTTATTACCCTCTGCTCTGTACCCCCCTCTCACCATTCATGTCCATTGGTCACACAGATAAGTCCTTTGGCTTTTCCATTTCCATACTATTCTTAACCTCCTCCTGGCTATTTTGTAGCTACCACATATGCTTCTTACACTCTGTACCTTTTCCCACATTTTCCTCCCACCCCTCTCCACTGATAACCCTCCATGTGATCTTCATTTCTGTGAATCTCTTCTTGTTTTAGTTGCTCACTTAGTTTGTTTTTGGGTTTGTTGGTTTTTTTTTTTTTTTAGTTTTTTTTTTTTAGGTTAGTTAGGCTTTTATTTTTAGTCATTGATAGTTGTGTTGTCAGTTTTTTAGGTTCAGTTCTTAATAGAGTTTGTTGTCATTCTACTATTCAGTTTTGATCTTCTTCTTTTTCATAGAGAAGTCATTTAACATTTCATATAATAAGGCTGGGTGATGGTGAACTTTTCTAACTTGGCCTTATCTGGGAAGCACTTTATCTACCCTTCCATTCTAAATGATAGCTTTGCTGGAGAAAGGAATCTTGAATCTAATTCCTTGCTTCTCATGGCTTTGAATACATCATTGTAGCCCCTTTTTGCCTGTAAGATTTATTTTGAGAAATCAGCTGCCAGTCTTATGGAAACTTCGTTGTAAGTAACTGTCTCATTTTCTCTTGCTACTTTTAAGATTATCTCCTTATCTTTAATCTTGGGCAAGGTAATTATGATGTGCCTTGGTTTGTGCTTCCTTGGGTTCTTTGGGAGTCTCTGAGCTTCCTGGACTTCTTGAAAATCTATTTCTTTTTCCAGATGAGGGAAGCTCTCCATTATTTGTTCAACTAAGTTTTCAATTTCTTGCACTTCCTCTTCTTCTTCTGGCACCCCTATGATTCATTGGCTGGAGTGTTTAAGGTTGTATTAGAGGTTCCTAATGCTTCTTCTCATTTTTTTTTTTTTTTGAATTCTTGTTTCTTCATTCTGTGTTGTTTGAATGTTTATTTCTTCCCTGTGGTCCAAACCATTGATCTGATTCCCAGTTTCTTTCCCTTCACTGTTGGTTCCCTGTATATTTTCCTTTATTTCACTTTTCATAGGCTTCACTTTTTCCTCTATTTTGTGACCATCCTCAGACATTTCTGTGAGCATCCTTTTTACCAGTGTTTTGAATTCTGCATCTGATGGGTTAGCTATCTCTTCATTGCTTGGTTGTTTGTTTTCTGGAGCTTTGATATATGTTTCCATTTGGGTCATATATACATTTTGTCTCAGCATACCTGTTAAATAATAAGGGGCAGAGCCTTAGGTATTCTCCAGGGTGGGAAAACCCCCATAGCTGCATTGAGGTGCTATATGTGGAAGAGGATCCAAGATGGAACCATGACACTTGCTCCTCTCTCTTTGGGTTCACATTCACTTCCCCACTATCCACATGCAAATTGGGCCCTTCTGGTGCTGGTTTCAGGTGGATGGGTTTGTATATGTTCTAGGGTCCTGTGGGTCTCTCCAAGTATCTTTCCTGTGAGGCTGGGAGTTTCTTCTACTGTCTCAACCTCCACAGTTTTTTTTTTTTTCAGCCAGAGGTTTTGAGCTTTATTTTTCCATGCTGAAACCCTGGGTTGTGCAGTCTGTCTCACTCCCCAGTTGCTCTTCGCAGTGTATCTGCATGCAAATGTGGGACTGTCCTCTCTGCCACCCCCTGGCTTGCTCACCCTGGTCCTCCATCCACCTCCTTGTCATGAGTACTCTCCACCCTGGCTGCTCATCTGGACCACCCCACCAATCTGGATGAGTGTTTCTTCTTTAACTCTTTGGTTTTCGGGCTTTCATGAAGTTTCATTTTCTAGCAGTTTATGCTATTTTTTGTTTTTAAATTTGTTGTCCTCCTGATTGTGCGAAGAGGCAAAGTGTATCTACCTACACGTTCATCTTGGCCAGAAATCCTCCTGTTAAAGTTTTTCCAACAATGCTGGTGAGTGTCATTTTTTTTAATGATTATTTATTTATTTATGTATAGACCTAGGGGAAGGGAGGAATAAAGAGATGGATAGAAACATAGATGTGTGGTTGCCTCTTACTTGCTCCCCAACTGGGGTGATGGCCTGCAACCCAGGCATGTGCCCTGACTGGGGATCCAACCTGTGACCCTTTGGTTGGGAGGCTGGGTCTCGTTTCACTGAGCCACCCTAGCCAGGGCAGTGAGTGTCTTTAATTTATGCCTCTTCCATTAGACACAATATGCCATTGTCTTTGAAGTCATCATCTTTTCTCAGGAGTCCACTTGTGAAATGAATATCACTAATTTATCAATTCTGACATGTTGATTAATAAGTTTTTTTATAATAATGCAGACTGGCATCTTTTAGTAAGATTGATCTATATGTCCCTTTGTTTAGATGCATATGGTGACCAGAGACTGTTTAATGAGGAGAAAAGCTACATGTTCCCCCAAATAAATAAATTTTAGGTTAAAGAAGTTTTAGGTAAGGTGAATTAAAATCTTCTGAAAATTTAGCTAGTTAAGTTATAATTGTACTTTTTTGTATGTTTCACCAACCAGATACTTTGGGTGACGGGCACATGAAAATATTGTAAAATAAACCAAATACTAGAAAAATGTTGTATTATTTACCAGTGAAATGAGTCCCTCAGTCCCTATAAGTCATGAGGATTTCCATAGTTTGTATTACTTTCTCGCAATAATAATTTACCTTTGTAATTAAGGCTGTTGCCCTAATGCAAGAAAATGACTCAACTCTGCTAGTAAATATACAATTAATAACTAACACATATTTGTATTCTTGAGATGGTAGTATTTTTATAAAATTTAATTACCATATTTCAAGTGGGTCTGGGGAATGTGGGAAATGTATTTGGGAGTAGTTGAATGATTTTCCAGTGTCATATTTGAACAGATACAACATCTGTTACAGACTTCATAAGCTACAGTAATTTCCAGTGATATTGTTTACTTCACAGAATCATACTTTTAAAAATCCAAAGTGTTAGTTCATATATACATTAAAGTATCAATAATTGAGTCCCTACACATAAGACTGGTTTCTGTTTGATGCCATATATGTTTGTGTGGTTTAAAGTTGTCCCATTAGTTGCCAGACCCCCTTTTCATTTTCTTCAGTGGTCCACTAGAACAGGAAAAGAGAGTCTTTCATTGATTTAATAGGAAGCAACACACATTCTCAGCTCAAAGTAATTTGGCTGCTTAATACTGCCCTCCTAGCTGCAGCATCAGCTAAATGAATTCCATTTGCTTTCATGGTAGCAGTTTTAGAAGTCTTCAAATTCTGATATTTGCCAATTGTTTCAATATCTGTATAACATCTAACAATTCTGCTACCCATTTTCTCTCTTTAAAGTACTTAATGAGAAAGCTCAGAAGCCTTGCTACCTCCACAACATCGAGAGTTTTACACCACACCTAGGGCATAGCTACTGTTAGTGCAAATATGAGGAATTTAATTTTTTGAAAATTGACAAGCCCAAGTTAGAACAATTATTTCAGATCGTTTGGAGTTTTTTACTCAAGGAAACAAAAACCTTTAGTCATGTCCATCATGGAAGTTATTGCCCATCCAGCTTGTTAATATTACTGTTCATAATTCACAGATTCATATGTAAACCACATCATCAAGGAGTTTCCTGTGAACCATCCCTGGAAACAAAGAGATGGTGAGCGGGAAAAATGTAGCCATGGATGTCTTTATTCTGCAAAGAGGGCAGCAAACTTGCTGTGATAAGACTGTTACATCAAGTTGAAAACAGTAGGTGCAGAAAGTGAGACACTTACAGAAGTTTTGAGTATGATGAGAATTCACTGGAGATTCAAAGGAATGAAAGGAAAATATGGAGAGCCCATAGCTATCTTTTCTGTTTGTTCACATAGTATGTCTATAGTTCAAATGAGTGATAAGCAACAAAAGACCTCTTTTGGTTCTGAGTCTAATTTCTGCCAATAATATGCTATAGGTCTATGATAATCTCCATGAATTATACTTAAAACTTCTGAAGTATTTTTGTATAAAAATTTAGAAAATTTGTACTAAGTATGTGTCAGAATGTGAGCTATAAATAAATCTTTTTTAAGATTTTATTTATTTATTTTTAGAGAGGGAAGGGAAGGAGAAAGAGAGAGAGAGAGAGAGAGAAAGAGAGAGAGAGAGAGAGAGAGAGAGAGACATCAATGTGTGGTTGCTGGGGGCTGTGGCCTGCAACCTAGGCATGTGCCTTGATTGGGAATCGAAGCTGCGATGCCTGGTCCGCAGCCCACGCTCAATCCACTGAGCTACGCCAGCCAGGACTATAGATAATTCTTTAGAGATTTTACATCTTGCTTTCCTTTAGGTGTGGGGGAGGAGGGAGGCATGTTCCATGAATTAGACAAGGTCAATTTGACTTTGATAAAACATATAACTAGAAAAAAATAAACCTATGTAACAATATCTAGTGACATGCAGGATCCTCTAAATTTCTTTCCCCATTATAAAAGAGGAAAACATAGATTCCATCAAGTTTTTCCAGGATAATTAATATCCATCTTTAGATATGACATGATCAATCTGTTTTACTTGAGGTTGCAAAATGGAAGCTTATCCTTTGAGATCTGATGTCCTTTCCTTGGGAGCTGTTACAATAGGAAAATTGTGTTCTTCTGTAAGTGTAATAATTTCCAACAACACAAAAGAAAATAAAATTGTAATACCTGGGAGAAATAGGTGGGGTTCTCTGTATATCCCTGGGGAATTTCATTTTAAGTAAAATTGGCAATCTTCCCAAGAGAAGGCAAAGAAATATTCACTGTGCATATTTTATACTGAAGAGCTGAACAGGGCACTACATAAATTTATTACTTAAAATATTTACAGTCCACAAAAAATGGTTGATAATAAAGTATGTGTATTTGGAATCACAGGATATCTGAAAATAACTATTTTATTTATAGCTCTGATATTATGTACAAGACTCAACCCTTTTTATTTGGTTTCTCTACTGGCAAGTTGGGAGAATTACATAAACTTCTATATAAATTATGTCTCCTTTTAAAGTCATTTTGTATAATGTGCTTAATTGTAGCTAGTGCATCATGTCTTCAAGTGAAATGGCAGATATTAGGCAGAAGCAAAAATCATCAATAGTTATTGTAATAGGAGTGGCTGATCTCGACAATATCTGTACTGAAAAGAGCTCAAAGTTCCATTGGACCATCCTGCAAGAAATGTTTAATATCAAGGTTTCTTCTCTTCTTGTGGAAGTTCTTTTATAACTATTATTTTCCCGAGTGTTTCAGTATTCAAATGCATTTTATGCTTCCAGGAACAAATGTGTGGGTGCCATGAGTTTAAACAAAATCTCTCCCTGTCAGGTAAACTGAGGCTGAGTAGATCAGTAAATCCATAAGGTGCTTCATAACAATTTGTAGTTGGAAAGGGACCAGTGGTGAGTTAAGAATAGTCAGATAGAGTGTCTATCTCCCATATATTACAGGAAAAGATATCCCTGCCACTTTCACTGAAGCTTCACTCTTAATTGGGTGTTGTTCAGGAGAGATAAAGTAGTCCCAGTACCTACAAGGGCCTTAGGAACTTCCACTATGATAATAACTTTAATTTCTTTTTTATTATTTTTTTTAATTTTAATTGTTGCTTAATTTATTTTTAACTGTTGCTAAGCAGAAAATGAAACACCCTTATAGTCCTCTGAGCAACCTTATGCTTGCTTTTGTGTTTTTTCCCTGTTTTTGATCTTATTTAAGTTTTCTCTATCACTTTTTAAAGTGAACAGACTTCTCCACAGGAGTTTCCCAGTGACCCTTATTCAGTGAATCTGTGGCTTCACTCCCAGGAACGCGTAGGTGCATTCACTGGAGGATGTCAGAGTAACCATGATCTTGTGTCCCAACAGTTAAGTGAATTTTTTTTTATAAATCCATCGCAGTCCTAGAGAAAATCTTTGAAAATTTTAGGTGGAATTTTATATTCTGTTTTAGTTTTAAGAATATATATATATATATGAGAACATATATGTATATAAGAATGTACATATATATATGAATATATATATATATGATTATCCCTCATTGCTTTCTGATTAAAACTGTTTTTTTTTTTTCTGAAGCAGGTTGCTAAAATTCCCAGAGTAATTTTTGTCTAAATTTCTAGTGTTATTTTCTTGAAGATTATAAGGGAATGGTAGTGGAAAATATATAAAGCAGATAAAAAAATATAAGAAATAAAGAGGGCAATTCAAACTAAATAAAAAAACTCAGAGGCAAAGAATATAATGAAGGAAGTGTAGAAGGAAGAGGTATGTGGTGCTGGCATTTATTAGTCATTGGAGCTTTTTTTAGTTCAGAGACAGTCCCTAAAAACTTTTATAGTTTTTTTTTTAAAGAGAGGACTTATCTGTGCTTCTTCTAGAAGCTTCTATTTTCCAATAAAGATGTGCTTGCCATTTATTCAGTTAAAATTCAGAGCTCTATTTTTTCTTCATTTTGAAAGCCTAAATTAACTAAATGTTGAAAGATTTCTACTTTGGTCCTCCTAAATTGATACCTCTTCTAATAAAATCTTTACTTTTGTGTAAGTATGTGCACAATAAATATAGTTTTCTTTTTTGTCCATCTACCAGAGTAGTAACAAGGGAACTGGGGCCAAAAGTTTGTAGCCTTGGAGGCTTGGTTTACCACATCCATTTTACCATTTTTATTATCCTTTACATCTTATTTATTTCTCCCCTGCCAATATTTTTTGGGGATTCATTGGTTACTAGAATCCAGAGGTCTTCCAGCTTGCAGACAACACAAAATACTGCATCCGGTTTTGAGACTGTATTGGTGATGTTAATTTAAGAGCAGAAAAAAGATCTATCTCATGTTGAACAGGCTACATCCTTCTCTTACTTGTCAATACATCTCTTGCAACCTGTTTTTCCGATAAGTCTCCACATTTCTACTTACATCTGCTAGGTGTTTTTCTTTTACCTTTAATTATTCTATAAAACTGTTTTTGTTTGTGTTTGTTTGTTTATAGAATTGGAAAGAATAGGGGAAGAGACAGAAACACTGATGTGAGAAAGAAACAGCAATTGGTTTTCTATTGTGTGGAACCTGACAAGGTACCAAACCTACAACACAGGCCTGTGCCCTGACCTCTAATCAAACCAAAGACATTTTTTGCTCTGTGTAAAAATGCCCAACTAACTGAGCCTCAGCAGTCAGGTGTCCATTTATTCTTCAACTAGAAATCATGGCAGCCAGCTGTGTGAGCAAAAGATGTTTTTATCTCTCACCCTTCGATTCCTCAAACTAATCCAGTAATAAATTACTAGAGGCAGATTAATAGGAGACAATGTACAGAGTTTATTACACTAATAAATATTCTGAAGTGAAAAATAGAGAAACCCCAAAAAGTATTGGGTAGTTAAGACATATGCTGTTCTGAAGATAAAGAACAACAAGCATTGTGGTTTGAAGCTTCAGGACACACACACACACACACATATGCGCGCATGCGCGCATGCGCGCACGCACCATAGCACGGAGATTCCAGAGCAAATGAATAGTACATAAATATTGGCTTGGCATTTTCATGTGAATGTTCTTCATTCAGCTGGTCCTCTTTCCAAATACTTCTCAGGTTTTTAAAAGGTTAAGTTCCGAGGAGCTTTTTGAGCCTTCTAGTTCCCAATAGCAAGAGCAGAATCCATATTCTAAAAGGCACATCTGTGGTGGCAACTATGCTTCCCTTCACAGCCTAGCCACTACCCTCCAGCTGCATTAACGAATCTAACTGGAAGTTCAATCCTACTACACCTAGGCATTAATTAAAGTCATTATGCACCTAAGTTATTATCAACAAAGATAAAACACTGACATTCTTTTGTCATCTAAATATATCAACATTTGACTTCTTATTACATAAAATGTAAAAGATACATTTGAACCTGCTAATAAAAATCTTCTGTACTTTGTTATTCATTGCTGCCCTATCATGGGGACCTTAATTCCTGGAAAGTAGCTCAATACATGTGTTGTGATCTTATGCATAGCTGTTCAGGAGGAACCGAAAGTCCTGTGACCCTGACTCATGTCTCAGATTAGTGTTTATGCTATCAGTATTTATTACTTTATCATATAAGTTGTTTTTACATGTCTCTAATTTAATTATTTTTAATTTTTTAATTTATATTTTATTGTTCAAGTATAGTTGTCTCCATTTTCACCAGACCCCACGTTCCTGCCCTACCCGTCACTGCCTCCTACCATGAAGCCTACACTCTTTGGCTTTTTCCATGTGTCCTTTCTACATGTTCCTTGATAACACTTGCCCTATTTCTCCCCATTATTCCTCTCCCCCATACCCCTCTGGTTACTATCAATTGTTCTTTATTTCAGTGTTTCTGGTTATATTTTGTTTGCATTTTTTATTAGGTTTACTGGTGGGCCCTAAGGTTACTACCAGAACTTGGCTATTTTAACTGATCCTGCTTTGCATATTGGGATGCATAGGATCTTTTGAATTGGTGTTTCAGGATTCTTAAGGTATAATCCCAGCAGTGATAATGCTGGGTTGAAAGGCAGTTCTATTTTCAGTTTCCCGAGGATCCACACTGTTTTCCACAATGGCTGCACCAGTCCGCATTCCTACCAACAGTTCGCTAGGGTTCACTTTTTTCTACAACCTGGCCAGCACTTGCTTGTTCATTTGGTTATGATGATCATTTAAGTGGCATCTCATTGTGGTTTTAATTTGCATCTCTCTGATGGCTAGTGGTGCTGAGCATCCTTTCATATGTCTCTCGGTCATCTTCATGTCCTCTTTGGAGAAGTGTTTGTTCAAGTCCTTTTCCATTTTTTAAATTGAGTTGTGTTTCTTCCTGGAGTGGAGTCAAGTGAGCTCCTTATATATTTTGGAGATCAAACCCTTCTCTGAGGTATCATTTGAAAATATATTTTGCCATATGATTGCTTCACTTTCCATTTTATTGATGTTTCCTTTACCCATGCAGAAGATTCTACCCATGCAGAAGATTCTGGATTCTTACCCATCCAGTTTGTTTATTCTTCCCTTTAAGTCCCTTGCGTTAGGGGACATATTGGTGAAAATATTGCTTCATGGAATATCTGAGATTTTCCTGACTATATTCCCCTTTAGGACTTTTATAGTGTCCTGACTTATGTTTAAGTTTTTTATTCACCTTGAATATATATATTGAACAGGTTTCATCTTTTTGCACATAGATGAGCACACCTCAACACCATTTGTTGAAGAGGCTATTTTTTATGCCATTTTTAACATCTGTCTACTTTGTCAAATATTAATTGACCATAGAGACTTGGGTTTATTTCTTGGCTCTCTGTTCTGTTCTATTGGTCCATGTGCCTGTTTTTATGCCAGTACCAGACTATTTTGATTACAGTAGCCTTGTAATATAGTTCGGTATCAGGTATTGTGATCCTTCCTACTTTGCTCTTCTTTCTCCAAATTGCTGAGGCTATTTGGGGAAGTTTATGCTTCCATATAAACTTTTGAAATGTTTATTCTATACCCATGAAATATGTCATTAGTATTTTAATAGTGTTTGTGTTGAATCTATAAATTGCATTGTATGTTATGGACTTTTAGATGATGCTAATTCTTTCAAGCTATGAACATGGTATATGCTTCTATCTATGTGTTTCTTCCTTAATTTATTTCTTCAGTGTGTGTAGTTTTCTGAGTATAGGTCTTTTACCTCCTTAGTAAGATTTATTCCTAGATATTTTATTTTTTGTTACTATAGTAAATGGGAATGTTTTCTGTTTCTGATATTTCATTGATGGTGTAAAAAATGCCTTTGATTTCTGAATATTGACTTTGAATCCTGCTCTTTTGCCAAATTCACTTACTACATTATATAGTTTTTCGGTGGAATCTGTAGGGTTTTCTATGTGCATTATTATGTCTTGGGCAAACAGTGACAGTTTTACTTCCTCCTTTCCAATTTGAATGCTTTTTATTTCTTTTTCATGTGTAATCACTATGGCTAGCACTTCCAATACTACTTAGAATAGAAGTGGTGAAAGCAGACATCCTTGTATTCTTCCTGATCTTAGTGGGACTAAGATCTTAGTGGGATCTTAGATCTGTGAAAGACACTAATTCAAAGCTGGAGAGGTTTTAAAACAAAAGGAAATATGGGAATTTGTGGTTCCTAATGGGCTTTAGACAAAGAATAGCAAAAGTTTTCATAAAACCTGAAGAGGGGGTCATTTTATGTTTTTTTTTTTTTTTTGTAAAGTTATTCAAGTAAGGTAGGTTTCTACTCTTCCTCAGAGACTGGCGCACCAGAAACATTAAAATTCAATATAATAGGCCCAGTATTTGAGTACATATCCCTTTGTTCTTAACACTGAGAAGAAGCTTTCAAAAACACTTATGTATGTTTCAAAATCCTAGATAAAGTGTCAGCCATTACCAAATTACAATTATATTTTTAACAGAGTGGTATACAAAAATAGATGTCAGAGGCCTATAGACAGGAAGAAACTGTCTAAAGGTTGCTGACTGTGAGGGAACATTAAGTACTCTAGGTCAAAACACAAATGCCTTCTTCACAGTGGAGGGAACCACAACTAAATCCCTTTCAGCCAAGAGCCAGTTTGCATCTCCTTCAGTTCCTGCAATCTATAAGGTGGTGTCAGTTCCTAGGAATGTAGATACAGTGACAAAATAGCTGACAGTCCTTGAATAGAGCCAGGATTTCATCTCCCAGGATGCTAGACTTTTACATTTCTCTGCACTCGCATTTTATTTTATTTTTATGCTCAAACATCATGTAAAATGAACAGGAGTATTCTCAATCCTACAAGATGGCTGCTGTAATTTACTTTGTCCTGATGAGTTACTGAAGAGAAGAGAAACTGACATTCACCACATAGGTTGCTCTGATGAAGGTTTTTCTATAGAATATAACATGGGAGTTTTTTTAATTTAGTTTTTTTTAATTTTTTTTTTTATGTAATGTTGTTCAGTTGTAGTTGTCCTGCCGTTTTCTGCATTGCTCACCCCAATCCCAGCCTCCTTAACCCACACAGTCATCCCCCCACATTCCATGCCCATGAATCCTCTACTTGTCTTCCTTTATGTGTCCCTCTCCCTTTCTTCCCCCGTTTCCCCCCTACCCATCCCCTTGTGGTCACTATCACTTTCTCCTTTCATTATAAATATTTGGTTCTATTTCCCTCATTCATTTGTTTTGGTGATTAGGTTACACTTAGAGGTCAGATCATATGGTATTTGTCTTTCACCACCTGGCTTATCTCACTTAGCATAATGCTCTGAAGCTCCATCCATGTTGTCACTAACAGTAGGAGCTCCTTCTTTTTTTCTGCCAGATAGTAACCTTTGTATAAATGTACCATGTTTTTTTGATCCACTCATTTACTGATGGGCACTAAGGCTGTTTCCAACACTTGGCTATTGTAAATAACACTGCTATGAACATTGAGGTGCATAGGTTCTTTTGAATTGGTTCTTCAGCATTCTTAAGGTATAGTCCCAGCAGTGGGATCACTGGATTGAAAGGCAGTCCCATTTTTAAATTTCTGAGGAAATCCCATAGTGTTTTTCTACAGTGACCACACTAGTCTGAATTCCCTCCAACATTCTATTAAGAAACTCTTTTCTCCACAACTTTGCCAGAATTTTTTGATCGTTAATTTATTAATGATGGGCATTCTGACTGGTGTGAACTGATATCTCATTGTGGTTTTCTTTTTTTTTACTTTTTTTATTGTTGTTCAGTACAGTTGTCTCCACTCCCCCCGCCATCACTGCCTCCACCCCAGTGAACCACACTTCCCACCCTTGATCCTACTCACCTTTGGTTTTGTCCCCATATCCTTTATAGATGTTTCTGAAAATCCGTTCCCCCTTTTTCACCGAGTATGCCCTCCCTTCTCCCCTCTGGTTACTGTCAGTTCTTAATTTCAATATCTCTCTAATGTCTAGTCATGCTGAGTCTTCTCCTATATGTCAGTGGTCCATTGGTATGTCTTTCTTGAAGAAGTGTCTGTTCAGATCTTTTACCCATTTTCTAATTGAATTACTTTTTTTCTTGGTGTGGAGTTGTGTGAGTTCTTTATGCATTTTGGAGATTAAGTTTTTTTCTGAGGTTTCATTGGCAAATATGTTTTCCCTTGCAGTTCATTCCCTTCCCATTTCATCGTTGTTTTCTTTAGCCATGCACAAGCTTTATAGTTTGATGTAGTCCCATTTGTTTATTATTTTCTTTCAATCCCTTGCCATAGGGGATGTATCAGGGAAACTATTGCTAGCTAGGACATCTGAAATTTTCATGCCTAGGTTTTCCTCAAGGACTTTTATGATGTCATGACTTACATTTAAGACTTTTATCCAGTGTCGCAGGTTCAATTCCCAGTCGGGGTACATGCCTGGGTTGCAGGCCATGACCCCCAGCAACCTCTCATTGATGTTTCTCTCTCTCTCTCTCTTTCTCCCTTCATTCCCTCTCTAAAAATAAATAAATAAAATCTTTTAAAAAAGACTTTTATTCATCTTGACTTTATTTTGCTGCATGGTGTAATCTGGTGGTCTAGTTTCTTTCTTTCTTTCTTTTTTTTTTTTTAATGTACTTATCCAGATCTCCCAACATTTAATGAATAGGTTATTTTTATTCGATTTTATGTTCCTGCTCCCTGAGTCAAATATTAATTGACCATGTAGACATGTATTTATTTCTGGTCTCTCTATTCTGTTCCATCTTTCTATGTGTCTTTTCTTATGCTGGTACCAGAGCTTTTGATTACAATGGCCAATTTGATTTCAGGTATTGTGATCCCTCCCACTTTGTTCTTTCTTCTCAAAATTACTGAGGCCATTCAGGGCTATTTATGACTCCATGTAAATTCTTGAAACATTTGTTCTCTATCTGTGAAATATGTCATTGGTATTTTCATATGAATTGCATTAAATCTATAGATTGCCTTTAGTAGTATGAACATTTAATGATGATAATTATTCCAGTCCATAAACATGGTGTATGCTTCCAGTTGTGTCTTCCTTAATTTCTTTCTTCAGTGTTGTATAGACCTCTGAGTACTGGTTTTTACTTCTCTGGTTAACTTTATTCCTTAGTATGTTATTTTTCTTATTGCTCTAGTAAATGGAATAATTTTCCTGATTTCTATTTCTGATATTTCATTGTTGTACAAAAATGCCTTTGATTTCTGAATGTTGACTTTGCATCCTGATATTCCGATGAATTTGTTTATTAGATATAGTAATTTATTGGTAAAGTTCAAATGATTTTCTATGTAAACTATGAGGCTATCTGCAAACAGTGACAGATTTATTCCCTCCTTTCCTACATGGATGCTTTTTATTTCTTCTTCTTGTATGAACACTGTGGCTAGAATTCCAACACTTTGTTGGATAAAAATATTTAAAACATACTCCCTGGTCCCTGATCTTAGTGGGAAAGCTTTTGTCCATTGTATTTTCATATGACTCTCTGTATTCCTGTATTGGCTGTAATTTCACCAGTTTTATTTCTGGTTTTATTTATTTGGGGCATATGTCTTTTTTTGTTGATGAGCCTGGTTAAAGGCTTGTTGAAATTGTTTGTATTTTGAAAGAACCAGCTTCTGGATTTATTGATCCTTTGGACTGGTCTTTTAGTTTCTATGCCATTTAATTTTGCTCGGATCTTTATTATTTTCTTCCTTCTGCTTGCTTAGGGATAGGATGGGAATTTGAACAGCCACTAGATGTTAGGAAGCTTCAGCGTCATACCACACCTGCATTCTCCCTAGGTTTGCGTGGTTTTCTGTTCCACTTTGTTGCTGGACTTCCATAGACTCTGATTTTTTGGCAGTTCTGGTTGTTTTTTGTTTTGTTTTGTTTTTGGATTGCTTGTTACCCTTCTAATGTTTGTGTGAGGAGACAACATGAGACTATCTACATATCCCTCTTGGCCAGAAGCCAAAACGGAAGCTTTTTAATAAGATTGGCTAAAAAGTTTAGTGATGGGAGATACAACTGCCCTTCCATCTTTTTAAAAGTTTTTTGTCCTGGCAAATACAAACTTTAAAATTCTTCTCTAAAAACTAATGAAAAGTTTACTGCTTGAATGAATAAATTTATTACAACAGTTATATTAATAGTTTTTTTCATTTTTATATCCATATCATTGGAAAATTTTTATTTATTTAAAATATATTATTATGGTTTATTTAATGAAATATCCTCTGCATCAAGCTATGGTTTAAAAGCAGGTAGTTACATGTGTGTGATTTGAGAAAAATGATGTGCATTCAATAAGACACCCCTGAAACATTTTTTTCATGGACTTTCCCTGTCTTTCTGCTTAGCAATACAAGACAGTTTTTAGTTTACATGAAAAGCATCTTCACAACTGTGTAAACAGAAAGTTAATATATAAATAGTGCTAGGCATTTACTAAATAAGTCACAGGGCAGTAAGTTCAATTGTGTAGTTGTAAAATATAATGTGAAAGAGGTTTTGAAAGACTGGGTAATTTGATGTGTTTCCAACATGTCTTTTGACTGCCTTAAGAGAGTGTTTGGTTTCCTTCTTACCTGCAAAATGGTAGGCTGTGCTTATTTTACTAGATGTCCAATTAGCATATTTTACAATGTACCTTTTGCTTTTGCACTTGCTTTTAAATTAGGAGCAATATGGCTTGCCTGTATGTGAAGTCCAAACAAAGTCCTCAGATTACTGTTGTTCAGTTTTAATGTTTGTGAAAAATACTTTCTTAAAAGTTTAATGTTTCTGAGTCCACCTAGGGTATATTTAACCTCATTACACTGCTAACAGTATAAGTGGTTGTGCCCAAAATTCATCATAAGCTTCTGTAAACAAAAGGTTGTTTTAACAGAGTCACATTCAGTAATATAAAGCCCTGCAAGTTCATGCTAGGCTTCTTGTTCTCCAACAAATTGTCCCAGACCCTTATTCAGTTGCTGACTGGTCTCCAGTCTTTTCCCCCAATCATTTCAAATAGCAATTTAAAGTCTTTTTTTTTTCCAACCATGTTAGTTTGATTTTCAAGAACAATTTGGCCCTGTAGCTGTACAGTTTCAACTTATCTTTCCATTTTCTGAAATTCATGCCACTTGGTTAGTTGACTTGGGGCTTCCAGAGAACTCTGTTCTCAAATCCTGCACACAAAAGAATGCTAAATTATCCAGACACAGATTGAGCCTACAATTACCACTTATCCATATGTGATCCAAGCTTAGCCACATATTCCTAAATTGATTTCTTAATGGCTTTCACAATTTGCTCACTATTTCATGAAATTTCTTTTCTCTATATTTTAACTTTTTCTTGAATTTTTTTCCTGAGACATTGAAAAGCCCTGAAACCTTCCTAATATTTTTAGAATGTTAATTAGTTTTACAATGCAACAATCAGGTCATTGGTTCTGTCTCTCTGTACACATGTCTGTATGTCCACACTGTCTGGAAATAATTAGAAATGGTTTAAAATAATTCCTCTGCTCAATTGGTTCATATAAATTAAAATATGACAAAAACTAACCCAATTTCTAGTCCATTAATGGGCAATATTTTTTCAAGAATAAAATTGTGCTAAATTTGTTAATAACATACCTAAAGGATGAGTCAATGACATACACAATATTTCTGTGCACATATATGATTGGAGTACTTGTATGTTTCTAATGAGAATGATTTTGGCCGCCTTGGAATACACTTTATTGTTCACTTGGTAAAAATATCAAATACACCCCTGGCTGGCATACCTCAGTGAATTGAGTGTGGGCTGTGAACCAAAGAGTCACAGGTTCAATTCCCAGTCAGGGCACATGCCTGGGTTGCGGGCCAGGTCCCCAATAGGGAACACATGAGAGGCAACCACACATTGATGTTACCCTCTCTCTCTTTCTCCCTCCCTCCCCCTCTCTAAAAATAAAAAAAAAATAAATATATATATAAAATACCAAGTACTTCTTTAAGAAGAAGAAGCTTGGTGAACCAAGTGTGGACATGTGGTTTATAAAAAATAAATATGCATAATTGATGAATGCTTGCCTTTCTCCATATTAATTGATGGAAATACCTTTATATATTCAAATATTTATATTTCAAAAATAATTTCTTCACACAGTCTATTTACATAGCATCCAATGCAGTAGATAGATGAATAAATAAGAACATAAAATTAAAAAAATATATCTTCAAAGCCACAGTAGTCCACCACCTGTTTCTCTGAAGAAGTCTGTGTGAAGTCCTGCCCAGGGTCTGTGCTCTGGGCCCTACAGGATAGCTAGGGTGGTTGAAGAAAGCCCACCAAATGTAGTGGAATTGGGAAGAGGATCTCCCTGCAATAGAATAGTTACCTGGCCAGGCACTCTAGTTTGCATTGATATTAGAGTAGGGGAAGGGTGGGTGAAAGTACATGTCAAAGGCTAAAATTGTAAAGTTAAGAGCTTGAGTGGCTTTGCTGACCACATGCCATGATAAGACAAGCTCCGGAGAGGTTGAGTCCTCACTGTGAATGGTTTGAGGGGACAATGACTCACCTGAAGGAGGGACATGAAAAGAAATCAGAGTAGAAATGAGAGTATAGTGGCTAAAGCAGTTGAATGATTAAATCCAAGAAAGTCCTCCCAAAGCTTCCCTGATGGTGGTAAGCCCTCTAAAGAAGAACAATTTGGGATGTAGTAGAGAAAGTGGATGGGTTGGGGAGGTTACTTTCTTATGGTCAGGGGAAACATCCATGTCTCTGTGACATTTGAGTGAGACCTAGAAAGGAGCAAATGGAGTTATGGAGGACTTGGCTGGTGACACCTGATTTCACCTGATTAGGTACCTAAGTGCAGAACTGACTTTCACCACATATTTTTCTCTGATGGAGTTTTTTTTTTTTTTCTATAAAACATAAGATGAAAGTTTTAACAATCACCTTAGGTTAGAAAGCTTCATCCTGAGAATTCACCTGCATTCTCTCTAGCTCTGGGTTGTGTCCTTTTCTCCAAGAGATACCAAAGACTAAGAAGATCAGGCTTAGCTTCAGAAGGCATGAGTTCATTTCTAATTCCATGGTCATTGATCTGAACTAGGGCATATGAGCTAAAGTGTTGGTTTTATTACCAAAGATTCTAAATAGATATTACTAACAACAACAACAACAACAAAACAGAAATGTGTTGAAGTTATCAAAATAATTTTATTTATATAAACATAAGAATACTCAAGGTTTTGGAAGTCTTTTGAAAGAAAGATAAAGACAAAAGTCAGTGGTGTTACTCACAAGATTGTCCTGTTGTTCATTCCCATTGTCTACAACAGTGTCAAGGTAAACTCCACGTTTACGTGGAGAAGGACAGAGCTCAGATTCTATGAGCTCATCACCTGTTCCCACTGATTATCACAGCACTAGTGCTCATCCTCTTAAGGACACAATGTCACCTCCAAAGTGGACATGGAACAAATGACCAACCCAAGATGAGAGTTGTTTGGAATATGACCTTAATTCAGCAATAATGACAATGTCTGTTCACATTTTTGAGTATTTATTGATTCAATGCAAATATTTCAAGAACTATACAATTTACAAAAATCTATTATAATGCTGCAAAATATTTTACTTAGAATTTAATAACTTATGTCAGCAAATGGCTGTCACCCAGTTTGCACATGCAACACTACTGACAAACTTGCAGTAGACCGGATGAGGTTGGAAACTTCACACTGGTAAATCCCGGCATCTTCCCTCTTCACAGGGTCTATGGTGAGGCTTTGGTGGACCGTTGACACATTCATGCGCTCATTGAGCTGCAGATTCATGCCATTGAACAACCACTGAATGAAGAGTGCATTTGTGTTGCAGGTGAAGACCACAGTATTCTTATTCTCTGTGACTGTGCTGTTACTGACATTGAGGGAGACCACTAATTCAGGTTCTATGGAAAAACAGGAAATGTGACTGATTAAGAATGAACATGAGATATGGAATCATGCTACTTACTCAGATCTCCACCACTTACAGCCCACAGTGAGCTATGTAAGGGTTACCAGAGTATGTTCCCTATATTTGCAGAAGGATAACTGTCTAAGTTCAGGTGAAATTATGTAAGGGGACAGCTGCAGCTCCACTCTGACCATATATAACCCCAAGGTTATTTCATTCATATTCCATCAGTCATCTGATTTAACAACTCATAAAATCTATTCCCAGCCCATAGGTCCTCATCATCAGATAGAACTTTTCTCTCTTGAGCTTTTACAGACCTTTTACTAAGACTTTTTTATTCCACAAAACATTAGATCCCACTCATTATGTAAACTTTTATCAATGTTGTGAAAAGCAGGCTTACACTTTTGTCCATCTCTGGAGCCAGGGAAGTTTACAGTAAGCAGGAAAGCATTTAGCTTTTGTTAAATAATTTATTAGGCAGTAAAGACTGTTCAATGGAGAAAAGACAGTCTTTTCAACAAGTGGTGTTGCACAGTGATAGTCACATGCAGACAGGTGACATGAGTCATTGTCTGATTCCACAGACAAAAATTCAGTCAAACAGATCAAATTCTAAAGGTTAGACCCCAAACCATAAAATACTTAGAAAAGTATAGAGAGAAGTCCTATGACATTGGTTTGGCAATGATTTTATGACTATAACACTAAGAACAAAGGTAAGAAAAGGACAATTTGGATTTTGTTAAAATGAAAAATTCCCCTTTGCCAAAAAACACAACAGGTTGTAAGGTGACCTATAAAATGTGAGAAAATGCTTTGCAAATTATATGGAAAATAAAAGGTTAATATCTAGAATACACAAAAACAGCCACAACAAAACCACATGCAAACTGACTTAAAAATGAATAAAACACTTGAATAGACATTTCTCCAGAGAATATATGCAACAGTCCAAAAGTCACAGAAAAAAAAATGCTCAACACCAGTATTATTTACAAAAGTGAAAGTCAAAACCCTCCAGATTGACTTAGTTGTATGGGATGTTGGGTGTGGTTGACTTTACTGTGCAGGGAAGAAAATAAAACTTGCCCTGTATATTACCTTTCCTTTCTCCAAAAGCTTCTTCAACTAGATTTGGCACCTCTCACATCTCAGTCAACCTGAGTCTTTGAAAGAAACCAGAAGATCTGCACATCACTAGAAAATGCATGGGAATCTGGTTGCTCAGAGAATTTATGGCCTCCAGCTATGTGTGTGGTGGAAAGTACAGACTTTCTCAGGTGTCCTTTACATATCAGTGTTCAGTTATGGAAAGACATAAGATTGGGAGTCAGATATACCTCTGCAATTTTGGTTCTTCACTGACCATCTTACTGCCTGGTTAACAAGAAATGTTTCCTTGCAGCTATACAGACTTCTATCACCCAGCTGATTTGTGTTTCTATAAGCCACAATTTCCTGGGACATTCTAGAGTATGGGGTTTGTGCAGAAATAACACATAGAGTCCAGGGGCAAGCCAGTGGTAAATTAACTATTAACTTAAATGTGGGTTAGGTCTTTTGAGTTGAGTGAGACCCAAATTAGTCAGTGAGCCAAAAATGATAGAGCAAAATCCAAGAAGTGATTTAGGAAAGACGAAAAAGTACAGGCAGAATTTTATTAAGGCAGCAGAACCAAGTGCTCTGTGTTTGACCATTAAAAACATTTTCTCTACCCTGAGGGCAGGTAAGGACTGGTACAAATGTAGAACAAGTGTCTTATATAGCAAATGGTGTCATAGACTTGCTGAAGTTCTGGACGATGTGGGCAATTTGTGTTGGATGTCTATGACAAAGAAATTTGGGAAAAACTTAGAATTCTTCTGTATTTGAAAGTTATTAACAGCCCAGGCCCTAAGAGCAATTGCAGAAAGAATTTTATTAGAAAACAGAAACTGATTTGAAATGATGGTATGGTTCCTGCAAGCAAAGAAAGCCTGTCCCATATGGCATGAATTGAAAGGATTCTGAACCTAGGATCCAGGCTCAGAAATGATTTTGGATCATTCATTCATTCATTTATTCATTCACCATTTCTTTCTTCCTAATTGATCAAAACAGTGGATTATTTTTTAATATTGGTCCCTGAGTTTGTTTCAGGCAGAGTGGGGAGTGAGAAGTCATAGTCCTTCCTTTATAAAGGCTTGGGATGATTCTATCAAAAACAAGGATCAAATAAGTAAGTGATGTGAAGTCCACTGCCCAGAGGTGTGGATAGGCCATTTGACGGGAAGGTTGTACAATGATTCTGATTGTTACTGCAGATAAGTTGTTCTAGAGTGAAAATACATTATTTCTCCTTTTTGTCATTATACAGGCCAAAAGGAATTCCTGTGAGATGAGCATGCCTAAGACAAAAGAATCTGCACCAATTTGTTGGTTTAAAAATCCAAGGACACCATCCTATCATCTGTAAAGTAGAAGAATTAAATCTAAGGCTACAGACCTTAAGAGGCTCTGATCAGTTTCTCGTGGTCTATGTGACTCTGCTGTAGTGACTGTATGTTTAGGAGCCACAATTTATTCTCAAGGAGTATTTGGCTGCTAAGTTGTGAGTGTACAAACTGTACAACATTTAAAGCATCAGAGCTTACCCAGGGACAGAAAAGCTGTTCATATAAGGGCCTTCTGTTATTGATCAACTCCAAGAGAGAATCCCCTAGGCTGATACCTGGTGAATAAGGAGCTTCCAAGAGCACCTCTTTTTCTGTTTCTTTTTGGGGATGCTAACCTTCTTCTGAAACCTCCAGAACAGGTGGTTACACACAAATACATTGTTTAACTGTGCTCTTCACACACAGTCTCAGGTGATACCAAACTCCATTTTTTACAAAATGTGGTTCTTGGGCCTGAGTCCTGACTGGTAATGAGCTCAGGATCTTTGTGTCTTGGGCACCCATTGAACTGTTTCACACTCAGCTTTTCCCAGGAGCTCAAACACAACTTGTCACAGGTCCACCACTGTCCCTGGACTCAAGATGCCTGGGAAAATTTTCTGGGGAGGAATTTCTGAGCTGAGCTCTATTAGAATTGCAGGGGGCCTCCCAGAGCATGATGTGAGCTAGAACATTAAAGTCATTCTCAAGGTCAAGTTCATAGGTAGGTGCTCATGAGGCTGAATTGAGATGGCATTAGCTCTGCAGAGTAACTTCCATCACAGTGATCCTTCTGTCTACAGTGACAGTCCACGGGGGTGCAAGTTGGGAAGGGAACTGATAGCTTAGGAAATTTGTCTACACAAAATCTAACCTTAAAATGTAGAGAGAAATGGAAGCAGAATTCACGTATGTCTTTCCTGTGTATGAAGTAGAATCCACCCCACCCAGCACCCAGTGGTCAGAAAGCAATCACTCACCGTATACGATAAGCCGCACCAATCCATTTTTTTTAATTACATTTGTAATGTAGAATACCACGGTGTACATTCCTGTATCATTCATTGTCACATTGTCTATCAGCAAAGATCCATCAGGGTTTATTTTCTCTCGTCCACTGTATTCAGGACCTTTTATATCATCTCTTAAGTGTGGTGGTATAAGAAATGCAATCATACAATTTCTGTCAGTGCTTTGCCCCCTGTACCATACAATGGCTAAAACATCATTAGACGTATTGTGGAGACGTAGAAGTGCAGCCTCCCCTTCAGCAGTATAGGTGGACACAACAAGTTGAGCTGTGGTGGGCTGGCACCAGAAGTTGAAGAGTGAGACTGGGAAAGAAGGAAAAAAAAAAGATCTATGTTTATAGGTATATATTGTGATGGAAAGATGAGGCTCTGAATCCTGAGAAGGTCTCTTTATTTCTCAGCCTTGGTCTACAGGTGAGTGTGTGTCTCCCACAGTCAAGGTCCACAGCATGGCCCCCATTATTTCAGCAACCCTGAAACTGTTACTTTTTCGGTTCCAAGCAATCTTCTCTAGGTGTTATCTTGCCCACTACTGTATTATGCTCAGACTTCTTACACTCAGAGACATTTTTTGGAAGACACTTTGCTGACCACCTTCTCTAAAGATTCTCTGTCTTGAATTCTTTTTTCCAAAGGGCCTTGTTCATACCTCATATAGCATCTAGTTCTTTACTTTTCTTTCTCTCCTCCTGAACATGGGCTCAAATAAAGCAGGGCCTTGTTGGGCATTGTACCTCCAGGGACTTCAGCAGGCTAGAAGTACATGGAGCAGAATGAATGAGTATTCCCAGGGCTATATCACATAGGGTACATTTCAGCATTTCTCAGGGTGGTGGTAAAGACAATGCCTAGTACCCCTTGTTAATTTTTTCTAGTGTTTCTAGAAAATAATGATATACATCATTATTATTATTACCAGAATTTGTCATTCATACTCAATGATGAATAACAGGAAAAGAGCACCAATTGAGGTTTTCCTACCTCTCACCACTTCCAGTTTATGAGATTTTCCTTTTTCTGGCCCATTTCCTGATCCTACTCTGTTACTTTCTCCTTCACCCTCAGGTCCAAACAGAAGCCTTCCCTCTTTTCTCAAAGCACTGGTCTCTTCAGAAGATCCCAGCCAGTCTCTGTGCCAGATCCTTAGTCTACCCCAAGGAAATGTCTCCTACTTACCAGCCACCAGGAGCTTTTGCCAGTGGACAAGTCCTCTCTGGGTAGTGATTGACAGGGATCCCATGGCATATGTTGTCAGCTCTGTGGTGGCCACTTTAAAGAAAGTCTGAGGTTCTGTAAGACTCACAGGTATCTCTTTACTGAATGATGGAATCTGCTGTATGTCCTCCCTGTGTGCTGAGCTGTATTCTGGGGAATTGTTACTATTCTTCTCATATGGACTGGGGGTGGAGTCAATGCCCAGACCCTCCCACTCCCTGCCCTCATTCTGCCACATCAGTCCCTACTGACCAGTAATTCTCTCCTACATTTTGGTTCCCTGGTAATTCCTGAAGTTTCTTAACACCAGACACATGCACACATGCATGTAAACACACACACAAACATACACTCTCATGCTGTGTTTGGAAAGCACTAGACAGAGTTGTCTGGATTTCAGACATTCCCAAGAACTTCCTGTCAGTGGCACACTAGCCTTTCCCACAGCCCTCTCTCTGTTACATTTGAACTTTTCCTACAGAGCAGGTGAAGCCAAGTCAGAGAAACCTGTCACAAGGATATCAACCCAGCTGTGCATCAGTTCACCTGTAAAACTTAGTTAATATCTCAATGCCAGGTGAAACCTAAAAAATAAATCTTCAGCAGCTGTCCTGTTAATGTGGTTGTCCATTCAAAATGAGATATCTTGATGTGAAGTTTGAACCAAGGAAAATTCTCCAGATTCTGTTAAATTGCAGATTCTGAAGGGCCTACAGTGGGTCAGAGACAGTGCATCTCACAAGTTCTCAGGAGAAGTAAACCTTCCTGCCCTGTAGGATGCACTTGTATTAGCAAGGCTAATGGAGGCACATTTACCCCTGAGAGGAGGACCCACTTAGGCCAACATTGACCTGTACTGTGTCTTGGTCTGTGGTCTCTCTGCAGAGCACAGGGAGTCCTGGCTGCCCTCACAATATGGGGATCATTTCTGTTTGTGACACAGAAACTCAAGAGGGAGCCCAGTCTTCTTCATGTTTTCAAATACTCTGAGAAGGCTTTATTCCCATCCAGCAGGAAGGTCACAGAGATGAATGTGGCAGTGAAAGGGGCCAAGCATTCTGATACTTGCACAGAGGACCCTTCCTCTATCTCACGTTGTCACCAGACTAAAGCTTGCTTCCAGGGACAAAGATTCAAAGCCAGAAGTGTCAGTAGTCCTGCTGTTTTATGGTGTGAAGTGGGATGTTTCCTGTGTGTCCCAGGAAGGAAGGACTTTGGGGAAAGGTTAAGTGCCTGTGGGTTTCCTGGTCGTCCAAGGAGTTCCATGTGTCCCTATGTCTGTTTATTGGACCTGATCTTGTGATTCTGACTGTGGGACAACCTCTGATTTCTTCCTGAGAGGCTTTCTTGTGGTCACTAGACTTGCCCATGGATGATGCCAGACAGAGGGTAGAGAGCAGCACTGAAACCCCTGAGGTTGGAGGTGCTCCCATGTCCTGTCAAAGTAAGAAACTTTCAAACCTGAAAGCAATGCAATAAGTTTATCTGAGCTAACCTGACCCCATATGCGTGGGAGAAAGGACCCATATCCTTTGAAGAAAGGCAATTTTGCAGCTTGTTTTATGTATGATAATCAAAGTGCAAAGTGAAAATATTGCACAGAATCCATTAGAAGGTGAGAGATAAAATAGCAGGGAAATCTCCAGGATCAGAAAAAAAGACAAAAGGGACAAACATACTTTCTACATCGATGGGTACAGGATTACTCAGATTTACAAGATAAAGAGAAGGTGTTCAGAGGACCAGATAACATAAAGGGTTCTGTGTTATTATACACTAGCCCCAGATTCTGTGCATTCAGTTGGTCCAGCAAAATAAATCATTGTGATCTGTCAAAGTTATCCTCTCCAAGATGCAGAAAAAAAGGGATCAGGGCTCACTCAAGCAGAAAATGGAACTTTCCTAAAGAAAATATAGTCCTGAGATGTGGCAACCAGCCATCACCTGCCCAGCTAGGAATTTCTCATCAGAACATCCTGAGAGGCTTGTCAGGCCTGCCATGTGGCCCCCTAAGCTTCTCATGGTTGCTGCACAGCCCCCTTTTGTTAACAGTCTCTAGAAGTAGCAGGTGGGACAGAGCTGTCAAGAGGGAGTGCCTAAGAGAAGCCCACTGAAGGAGGGGATGAAAATCCAGCTTCTTCTACATCTTAACCAAAGCCAGGTTCCTCTATTTATTTCCTTTGTGTCTCAATGTTGTCCCCTAGAGGGCATAAGTAGAACTGCAGTCAATGTCAGAGGCTTTCCTGTGACCCTGACCAGTGAACCTTGAGCTCAGTGAAAAGGCAGGCATTATTGAGTCTACTGTGAGCCCAGTGTCAGCAGAACTGTCCCACCAGGGGAATGTGCTGTTTCAGACAAAGCTCTCTGTTTTGAAGTGTTCAAAGAAAGGTCCTGGTGACAGTTCACCTAAGACCTTTTGAGAGGGTGATGGCCTGGAGGGTTGAGCAAAAAATGTGCTGTGTGTCCTCCATCACTACATTGGGATGTTGCATGTGAGTCGTTTCTGTGTCTCTGCCTTTCTGCAGGGCCTAGGAACTGGAGCACCTCAATGTGAATGCTCAGCTGTGGCCCCGTGTGTTGTTTTGTTAGGAGAAGAGAGGTTCTTGTAGAACCCCCAGCCCCTCTGAGATGGAAGCAAGCACAGATTCAGGGTCCTCCTGTCCTATTATGTACGGGAAGTTTTTCTCATTCCCTGGGACATCATGACACAGACAGATGTTTTCAGGAACAACAGACAGGTGCCCCACAGACAAGAATTTTGGGAACGAAAAGTCTTCCCTGATTCTTATAAGATCCGTGTATGTTCTTCCATCCACTGGCAGTAACAATTCCAGGAGTAGAGGATCCTGAGTTTCTGTCAGGTCAGGTATCTGTGAAAACAGGAAAAACACAGTCCCTGGGTGATGAGACAAGTTCTCCCACTTGTCCCAGTGTCAGCAAACTACTCTGAGTTTTCAAAACATTATCCTTTTTCCCAGTTGTGTCTTACACTCATGCTCATCATAGTCTGGGAGAATGGCACCCTCACTTCACTGCAGGAGCTCCAGTGGCTCCTCCCTCAACAGGTAGGTCAGACCCTCACTCATATTATTCACCTTTATCCTGAGCCTCCAAAACAAACCCTCCCATATGGCACCAGTAGGGTCCCTTAAAACATAAATGCCTAACATCCTCTCACCTCCCAGACTTCACAATTTCTTATGTGACTTTGGGCAGACTCCATTTTTCCATGAATTCGCTCTGTGTTCACCTCTGCTTATGCACAATCCACCTCTGGACAGGTTCCCAAGGATCTCGGTACAACACACCAGAGGTAACAGGGAGTAGAAAATGAATAGAACCAGTGCAGAGATTTATTTACTATTTCCTAATTCTGGATGCAGGCTCTTTAAGGACAGGCATGTGGAAATTGAAAAAAAGAACACAGAAAACAAAGAATGAGGACAGTAATGTTTGCCCAGAGCTGCACCTTTAAGAGGGCTTGAGAGAGGCTCATTCAGTACATGCCTATGGGTGGCTGACGTCACAGAGACCTGCATATTTACTAGAGTTGTTGAGGTTAAATGACAGAATATCTTTTATAGTCTCTGTGATCTTGTTTCTTGATGATGCAGGGAAAATATATGTGTGTTGGGAACCACCCTGACTGGTTTCAGAAGCCGTAACCCCTGCCAAGGCTAAGGCTGAGGGAGTGACCTTGAACCACCTTAAGCCACCAAGGAGACAAAAGCTTATCTCCCTGGCAGGAGCCTTGCTTCTGCTCCTTTTACTTCACCCATAACTGGCCACTGATGCTTGGTCGGTTAGCCAATGATGGGTAAGATTCCCCAAGGGGGAAATAACATAAGACAGTCAGGGTCACCTGGAAGGTCCCCGAGGACAGACTTTGAGGGGTACAGCAAAAAGCGGTGATGGGCCCTTGCCCCTTGGCTTTGACAAAGCCTGAGTCCTCATTCTGTTTGTGAGAAATCTCCTGATTTCCTGGCTGCCTTACTTCCCTTGCTCCACCTAAGCCTGATACAATGACAGAGGGTGGTGCAGCCCTGTGCTGGAAAGGGCAGGTTCCCCGGGCAATCAGGCCTAAGAAAGAAGATGTAAAATCTTGTGAAACCTGCTTTGTTTAGAATGCTCTCAATTAAATAAGGATTGAAGCAAGAAGTAAGTTTGTTCCTCAAAGTCTTATAGCTCTTCAGCTATCTGACTCTGTCTCAAAATAGGCCCTCAGAGTTCTTTGTTACCTATTGTTTGATCCTTACTTTCTGGCAATGATTAATGAGGTTAACCTGAATTCCTATGCAAATGAACCCAATAAAAGCCCATTGAGGAACAAGCACTTGGTCCTTCTCCTTTGAGAGATTGGTCGCCTTTCCTCCCCAAGCAGATCATGTCTTGGGAGACTTATTCTTATCCATGGGAGCCAGGGGGCCCTGTGGGTGGAGCCCCCCACATATGTGAAATGAGTACACTGGTGATGGTCAGTGTGCTGTTGAAATGTGCCCTTGCATGCTGGTATGTTTTCATGAAACATTGTTTATCAAAACTCTCAATATGGAAAGGTAGCTGTAGAAGGGAGTTTTTAGAGCCCCACCATAGCCGATATGCTCCAATTAACACCCCTTGATGACTCTTCCCCTGACCATGGGATCCTGTGTATAAAAGTGGTTCTTGTGTTTCCAAAGTATTACATGAAACTAATTTTTAATGTGAGATTATTGTTTATTTTCTCATGTTATGAGGTTTTTAAGTAAGAATTCAGGTAAAAAAAATATAATAAGGTTTTTGTAAGAACCTTCTCCCCACCCCCATTTTCAGCTCTGAGAGAGAACCGAGCTGCCACCCAGCAAAGCCATTACTCTGTCTTGGCTGGAACTCCCCTCCCCCCCCAACAATTTCTCACTTTTATGCATTATGTATACAAGTTCATCCTTCTTGAAAGATGAGGACTCAGCTACTTTCATTTCCATCATCAACACACACACACAGATGTGTGCACACACACACACCAAATTTCTCCTCTCATCTTTCTAGTATTTTTCTAAAAAAACAATTTTTAGACATCCAGCCAAGGTAGAGGCATAGGTGGACACACTGTGCCTCCTCACACAACCAAAAGAAGGGGAACAACAATTTAAAAACAAAAACAACCAGAACTGACAGAAAATCAAACTGTATGGGAGTCTGACGACCAAGGAGTTAAAGGAGAACCATCTATCCAGACTGGTAGGAGGGGCATAGATGAGGTGCCAGGCACAGAGTAGTGGTGACAAAGCATCCTTGAAGGACCTAGGTGAGCAAGGTGGCTACTGGCAGACCAAGTGAAGCCCGAAGCTCCTGGAGCTAGCAGTCCCACATTCACAAGCTGATAAACTGGGAGGAACACCCAGGGAGCAAGTCAAAAGTCACAACCTGGGGACCTAAAGCGGAGAAATAAAGCCTCAAGCCACTGATTGAAAATACCAGTGGGGGTTGCAGCTGTGGGAGTAACTCCCAGCTTCACAGGAGAGTTTCATTGGAGAGTTCCACAGAGTCCTGGAACATACACAAACCAACCTACCTGGGAATCAGCACCAGAAGGGCTCACATGGCTTGTAGATAGTGGAAGAAGTGACTAAAATCTGGCAGAGAGCAAAGCAAGCACCATTGTTCCCTCTTGGATCACTTTCCCACATACAGCCTCACAAAGCAGTGATGTGGGTTGACCCACATTGGTGAAAAACTAAGGCTCTGCCCATTATACATAGCAGGAACTCCAAGACCAAAAATAATGGCCCAAATGAAAGAACAGATCAGAGCTCCAGAAAAAATACAACTAAGTGACAAAAAGGTAGCTAACTTATTTGATGCACAGTTCAAAACACTGGTAATCAGGATGCTCACAGAATTGGTTGAATTTGGTTACAAATTGGATGAAAAAATGAAGACAATGCTAAGGGAAATATAGGAAAATGTACAGGGAACCAATAGTGATGTGAAGGAAACTGGGAATCAAATGAACTGTGTGGACCAGAAGGAAGAAAGAAATATTCCACCAGAACAGAATGAAGAAACAAGAATTCAGAAAACTTAGGTGAAGCTTAGGAACCTCCAGGTCATCTTTAAATGTTTCAACATCTGAATTATAGGAGTACCAGAAGGAGAAGAGGAAGAGCAACAAAGTGAAAACTTATTTGAACAAATAGTGAAGGAGAACTTTCCCAATCTGGCAAAGGAAATAGACGTCCAGAAGTCCAGGAAGCTCAGAGAGTCCCAAATAAGTTGGACTTAAGGAGGAAAACACCAAGGCACATCATAATTACATTACCCAAGATTACAAATAAGGAGAGAATCTTAGAAGCAGCAAGAGAATAGAAGACAGTTACCTACAAAGGAGTTCCCATAAGTCTCTGAGCTCATTTCTCAAAAGAGACCTTGTAGGGGAGAAGGGGCTGGAAAGAAGTATCAAAGTCATGAAAGGCAAGGACCTATATTTAAGATTACTCTATCCAGCAAAGCTTTCATTTAGAATGGAAGGGCAGATAGGTGCTTCTCAGATGTGATAAAGTTAAAGGAGTTCATCATCACCAAGCCCTTATTATATGAAATGTTAAAAGGATTTATCTAAGAAAAAGAAGACAAAAAAATACAACAGTAAAATGACAGCAAACTCACAGTTATTAACAACCACACCTAAAAAAAAAAAAAAAAAAAAAAAAAAAAAAAACAAAACCACGAGCAAACCAAGCAAACAACTAGAAGAGGAATGGAACTACAGAAATGGAGATCACATGGAAGGCTATCAACAGTGGAGTGGGAGGGGGAGAAAGGGGGAAAAGGCTCAGAAAATAAGTAGCATAAAAGGTAGGTAGAAAATAGAAAGGGGAGGTTAAGAATAGTATAGGAAATGTAGAAGCCAAAGAACTTATAGGTATGACCCATGGACATGAACTAAAGGGGAGGAATGTGGGTGAGAGGGGGTGTTAAGGGCAGAGGGGAATAAAAGGGTGAAATGAGACTACTGAAATAGCATAATCAATAAAATATATATTTTTAAAAGACCACTATTTAGCGTAGACTTTATTATGTCTGTTTAATTTTATTCACATTTGAGCCACCAACATAATTTTCTTTAAATTTGAATCTTGAAATATATCAGAGATGAAGAACTTACTTTCTGGGAGCAGGAGAGGTGAGGGTGAAATAGTTCTGCTCATTAGACACTTGTAGTGGCACAAATAGTGTAGATAAAGCCCCAAATTCCTCTGATCCCTCCATAGCCCCTCCTGGTTACATAGCATTGGTGCTGTCCTCTGGTGATCACATTTCAAATGGCAACCCTCAAGGGGTCAAACTACTTTTTTCCAACCCTAGGTCATGCCTAGGAGCCAAACCAGAAAAAAAAAAAAAATAAGTGTCAAGTGAATATGGAGCTCCTTGTTGAAAAGTCAATAAGTTTTTCAGGATGGTGAAGGCAGAGTATTAAACCTACATGCAGCCCTTAGTGACTGCACAAAGTGGGGACCCATGAAGCTTAACATCCCTAGCAGGGCAAATGAATGTGTTCATTCTCCAAGTCAATTTCACACCAAACTCAAGGGATAAAAAACATACAGACTCACTACTAGTGTCATCCTTAATGGTTTGAACTACAGGCTTTCTTGCTAGAAATGATCCAAAGGGCAAGTTTTCTAAATGCCTCAGTAGACCCCTGGGCTTTGAAGGGTGGAAGTGAATGCCTACCACGGTTGATACTTTTCAGACAATGACATTAGTGATACCAGTGACACCAGGGAAAAGATCACCTATAAGGATGGGCAGTTTAGGCAAAGCATTGCATCCACATCTGTGACCATTCAGGGATCTGCCACACATTCTGGGCTATGCTGGACATACCCTCCAGAGTAAAAGACACGTTGTTGTGTTTCTACCTCCATTTAGTTAATGTTAGAAGAAAGAAAGGCAATTTATGAACCCTCTGGTTTGATCTAATAAGATAATGACATTCAGAATTCTAGTCTTCAGGGCAAGGCCATACCTTCTACAGCAATACTGCAATAGCTCCTGATTGGCTTTTTACCTCCCAGAGGAATCAGATTGTCTAAATATGGGTTGTATTGTGAAAAGGTAACCAGTCCTCCTCAGATTTGGGTTCTATTGCATGCATAGATGGTAAGGTCAAGTAGAAAGAGCAGCATCCATCACAAATAGAAGTGATAGATCCGGATTAGACAAGAGCAGGTAACCCAGACCATTAGCACCTACTGTTTCAGCAAGTGGCCTGTCACATAGCTCTGGCCATGGAATCAGAGGAAGTTGACTGTCTTTTTTTAGAAAGAAGTCAACAACTCCAATCTGAGTTCATTTTTGCCTTCAATTACCACTCGTAACCACACACATCATCAGCCACTATTTTTGCCTCTCCCCAGGCACCTAGTCAAACTATTTACACACAAATCCCGTAAAACATACCTAACTTGTTGACTCAGCTGAGGCACGTCTCATGTTTTGGGATTGAGTTTTAGTTATTCTCAGTTTTCCAAGGCCATGGGGAAACGGTGGGCCTCAGACCACACTTTGAGAGCCTGCTCCACATGTTTCCACTGGGTTGAAAGAGAGACTGGGCACCATTGGCCTTCAATCTTGTCCTCACCTTCTAGCCTGCCCTGCATTCCACACCTTTGCGAGTCTCCATTGCAACTCCTTTGATAGTCTGATTACCACACACTCCAAAACCCCTCCTGACTAAAATTTCTGTACTCATGATGTCCCCAGTCTTACAAACTTTCATGGCTCCTTAGAATCCTAGTCCCCAACAGGATTCTAATCTCATCTCTCCCTTGATTCTCATCCTATGTCTCCAGTTTCATAATATTTGTTGCCTAGTACATCTGGTTTTCCCTCTTATACTAATCTTAGAACACTAATCTGAGTCTTCAAAATCTCACTCTTTCTGCCAACTCTGTGTTTCTCCCCACATACCCATTCCAGTTTGGGAGAATGGCTCCCCTCTCTTAACTGCACCAGCTCCAGCAGTCCCTCCCTCATCACTAGGTCAGACCCTTAGTTGTATGCCTCAGCCCCATCCTGAGCTTCCTTAACAAAACCCTCCTCCGTTACCTTCTTATGTCCTCTTTAATCCACACAATGACTAATACTGAAATCCCATATGTTTTATTCTTTCTCATCAGGAGTCTGAGCTGATCCTGTTTCTTTTACACCCTCTGTATGCAAACCTGTGCCTACCCACAATCCACATCTGACCAGAGGATTCAGCCAAATGCCACAGAGGACCCAAGTAAGATTAAAAAGTAGATCAGAAAAGAGATTTATTTCCCATTTCCCAAGTTCTGAGTGTAGACACTAAATGTAGACAAGTGGACTTTGTAAATGTAGCAGAAATCAAAGAAAAATTGATTTGTACCCTGAGGTCCAGGTCACAGGAAGCACAAAACAGGGTCTCCCAGTGCAGGCCTATGGGAGCTGATGTCACAGGTACATGCACATTTACTAGACTTTCTAGGGTTTATGACAGAATAATTTTCAAACTTCTGTAATCTTTTACTTGAAGGTGAGTGAAAATGTATGTACAATGCAAACACTGTTAATGGGTAGACCACTGCAAAGGTGAAAAGACTCACACCTGCACTTTCTATCAGATTCTAAGACAAAGGCCACTTGAAGGCAAACTCATCCTGAGAGAAATCTGGGCAGTCAGGTCATCTTTGGTTGTGGACACCAATTCAGAAGGAAGGCAGGGCAACTGAGAACAGTTACTTGGAAAATTGCGGCCAGAGTTTTAAAAAATTGGATGATTTGAAAATAAGGTAAGGATGGGCACTGGAGGAGAGGTGAAAAAATCTGCTAATTAGAAGGAGATGCTGTCAGAGTGGAAGATGAATCAAACAAATTTAACGAAGCAAGAGAGACTTTCTTAAAGACCATGTGTTAGTTTAGTGAGTCAGAATGCAACACCCTTGAAAGAGAAGGCTGAAAAGATTTTAAGAACAAGAGAAAGGATCAAAGAAACCTGTGTTTGCTATTTGGCTTTACACAAAAGAAATGTAAAGACAAACATTTTATGAAATCTTCCCAGTTTGTCTTTTTACCTCATGCTTTCAAAGGTCCTCACACAAGTTAATCTTCTACCCTCTTAGAGAGATGAAATGCAGACACTAGGAGGATTAAATTTAAAGTCAGGAGCTGATGAGGTCCTGGTCAGCATAATCCAGGTGTGTTGTGGCTGCCATGAACAAATACACATGGACTATAGAAATCCTATGGAGAAAAAGGATGGCATGATTGTTCTCTAAGTGAGAGAGAGGGCCCTGAAACCCCACCTGGACAGACTTTTATTGCTTTTCTGGGTACATTGCATTGAGGATGGTCCTTAATTACTATGCACAGGTTTGCTGTAGGTGATTACCTTTTACATATAAGAAAGAAAAGAATGTTGTTAGTTACTTGGAAGAGAAGGATGTTACAGATCAGAGGGAAAAGTGGTTGAAAAGGTTATACTCTATACTTGGGAAGTTTAGCTCAGATTTTAGGAAGTTACAGTAAGCACTTTCTGCCTCAATTCAGGGTGAGGGATTTTTAGCAAAAACAAGTCTCATAGTGGCCTAGGTACAATGCAGGCCTGATTCCCCACTTAGGGAACCTATCTGTGGGCTTCCATGTGCCTGACCTCACTTTCTACTGGCCTTTCTGTGTGTGAGCTGGGCTACATTCCCATGCCAAGTAAAACAGCTCCCTACAAGGGGCATATACCTTTTGTGACATATGCAGTGTGAATAATAAAAGTGACAAGAAGATTTTAAGGAGAGTAATGTGTATTTCAAATGGGCAATAAAAGAATCTGAAATTACAAATTGCAATTCGGTTTCAGAAGAAAACGCTCTACAAGTGTGAAGATCAGAGGCCTGAAGTGAGGAAGACACTGTGTAAGGGTCAGTGATTCTGAGGAACAGGAAGGCCTCTGGTTCATAACAAAACTGCTTTCTGCACAATGGAGGGGAACACAATTACATCTCTTTCAGCCAAGACCCTGTTTTCATCTCCGTAAGTTATTGCAATTTATAGAGGTGCAAAACTACTGAGAGTTCCTGAACAGATCCAGAATCTGATCTCCCAGAAGGCTGTGCTTGTTGAGATTTCCATTTAGACACTACATATTTCTCTACAGTAACATCCCCTCTCTTCAAAACTACTCCCTATGGGAAAAGTGTGTACTTGATCCTACAACATGGATGGAGTCACATGATTTGACCTCACTGGCTACCCAAGAGCAGAGGAACTGACTTTCACCACTTGGTTTTCTCTGATGAAGGTTTTTCTACAGAACACTTGGTAGTTTTGTCACTTGAGGTTAAGGAGCTTCACCCTTACACTTCACCTGCAGTTTCTCTAGCACTGTGTGATATACCCTTCTCCAGGAGATACCAAAAGACCAAGAAATCAAATTTAGCTTCATAAACTATGGGTTCTTTCCTAATTCCATGGGCATTGGTCTGAACTAAGACAATTGAGCTAAAGTCCTCACTTTATTGGCAAAGTTTCCAATTACATCTTATTAACAGAAAGAACAGAAATGGACTAATCAGATAGTTTTATTGACATATAAATAACAATAGTGGTGACTTTAGAAATCTTTTGAAAGCTATCTAAAAGAAAGACTAAGATCAGTGTCGCTACTCACAGCAGTGTCCTCTTGTCCATTCCTGTTGTCTACAATTGTGACCAGGTGCATTCTCATCTTGGTGTGGAAAAGTGACAGAGCTCAGATTCTGTGAGCTCATCACCTGCTCCCATTGGTTATCACAGGACCAGTGTTCATCCTCTGATACACACAATGTTAACTCCACTGTGGGCATGGTACCAATGAGACTAAACCAAGGCAGGGATTGGTTTGAAATGTGACCTTAAGTCAACAACAATGACAATGACAGCTCACATTTTTGAGTGTTTATTGACTTAATGTAAATTTTTTAAGAACTATTCACTTGCAGACAAATGTTTATAATAATGCAAAAAGACTTAATTTAGAGATCAATAACAATGGGGAAGAAAGGAAGGTCACGTATATCCCACACACAGTTCAACAGGTGGACTTTCAACCCTCATGACGGGGTTTGATGCTATACACTTGTAAACTCCAGCATCTTCCCTCTTGACTGGGTCTATGGTGAGTCTTCTGCCATTTGCGGTCAGCTCATGTCTGTTTGTGAATTTCAGATTCATGTCATTTAACAGCCACTGGATGGAGAGTCCATTTGTGTAGCAGGTCAAGACCACATCATCATCATTCTCTATGACCAAATAGCTGCTCAATCGGAGGACGGGCACTCTCAGAAGCTCTGTAAAGAAGCAGTGAATGTTACTCTTTGAGACTGTGCTTGAGACATGGAGCCATGCTGCTTCCTCAGAGATCTCCACCTCTCACAGTCCACAGAGAGCTTTGAATATATAACCATGGTATGCTTTTGACTTTTGCAGGAAGAAAATTGTCTAAGTTCAGAAGACAGTATATAAAGTGAAAGATGCACCTCCTCTCTGAGTCCATATAACCTCAGGGAGATTCTATACCTGTTCTCTCACTCTTCTCTGTAGTAGCAGCACACAAAACCCCTTCCCAGTGCATAAGGCTCATAACCTCATTATCAGGTACAATTTGTCTCTCATGAGTTTTATTGATCTGGCCCTTGAACTTTTTCTTTGACTTCACAAAACTTCAGGTCACACTCCTTGTGAAAACATTTATATACTTTGGGGAATGCAAGGTTAGCACCATAGACCATCTCTGGAGTCAAGGGAAGTTTACAGGAAGTGGAAAAATTATTAAGTTTTTGTTAAAAAAAATTATTAGGCATTAAGGATGGTCCAAGCCAGTGTTCATGACTTCCACCTTGAGGATTTCTATCTAAAAGGCTTCTCACTCTGAACAAGACTTTATTTCCTTGTCAACTGAGTCAATATCATGGTATAATTAATCTCTAGAGGAAAGTAGTTAAGGTTTTAACAAAAGACATTAACTTGAGGAATAGAAGAAAACTACTCATATAAAAAAGGACATACATAACAGCCCAGAGCTAACACAATATTCCCCAGACCCCCTGACTTCCTGGTTGACTAGAAGCCTGTCCTTGCAGCTGCACAGACTTCTGTCACCCAGCTGGGGTCTGTTTCCATGGGGCACCATTTCCCAGGACATCCTACAGACTGGGGTTAGAGAGAAACAACAAATAAAGTCCAGAAGCAAGTAAGCAGTAAGTTGACCACTCAGGCATGTGACCCAAGACGTGGGTCAGTTTTTCCCAGGTAGTGTGACTGAAATGAGCCATTGAGGCAATGAGTGATAGAGCAGGGTCCAAGAAATGATTTAGCAAAGAAAAAAAAACAGGACAGGCACAAGCTGATAATGGAAGCAGAATCATGTACTCTGCCCTTGACCATTAAAGTTTTTCTCTCTCCCCTGATAGCAGGTGAGGACTTGTGTAAATGGAAAATGAGTGACTTACAGCTAATGGGGAGCACTGACTTCCTCAAATTCTGGTGCTTGTTCAATTTGTGTTAGGTGGACATGAGACAGAAATGTGGGAAAACTTAAAATTATTCTGTTTGTAAAATGATGATTAATGGCCTAGGGCCTTAAACTAATTGCAAGAAAGACTATTTTCTTAGAAAAAGAAGAAAAGAATCTGAGATGATGATCTTAGTTCCTGGAAGCACAGAAAGCCTGTCCCTTATGGCCAGAATTAGAAGAACTCTGTGTCCAGATTCCAGATTCAGAAGTGATTTTGGATTATTTATTCATTTCATTCATTCCCCATTTATTTCTTCCTAATTCATCAACAGCAACTCAGTGTTTGTTAGTTATTGGTTCATGAGCTGGTTTCAGGGGTAGAGTGAGGAAAGAAAAGACAAAGTCCTTTCATTTATATATGCTGGGAGAGACTGCACCAAAATAGGAAGCAAATAAGTGATGTCAAATCCAGTGTAGAGAGGTGTGAACAGGCCCCCTGAGGGAGATGCATGGGTAATCTACCCAGTGAATCTGATTGTTACTGCAGATACTTTGGTTCTACAGTGAGAATAGACTATGTCTTCATTTTTTCACTCCACAGAGCAAAAAGTGCTCCAATGAGCTGAGGACATGTATTAAGAAATGTCTCTGAACCAGCTTTATTGTTTAGAATCCAACTATCTTCTTCTATATTCCCCAAGGTAGAGAAATTCAGCCTATGGTTACAGAGAGCCCAAAAGTGACTCTGATGTGTTGTTTTTTATTCTGTGTGATTCTGCTGCAGTTACTGTATCTATCTGTTCCTTAGTTTATTCTCATGGAAGAAGGCTGTCAGTGTGTTAACTGTAAAATACTGTCAGTGAGTGACCTAAATCCTGAAGTAGAAGATCTGCTCACACAAAGAATCTCTTATTGATTGACTCTGAGATCTCTTATTGGTCTGGACCGATCCCTGGTGAATGAGGACCTTCCAGGGGCATCTGTTATTCTCAGTTTCTTTCTGGAGATCCTTACATTTTACTGAACCTTCCTAAGCCCCCCAGGACAGTCTGCTATATCCACAGACATTGTCTGACTGTGCCTCCACACACAGACTCAGGTGATATCAAACTTCATTTTTACCAAGAAGTGACTCTTGGGCCTGAGCCAGGACTGGTGACTGCCTCAGGAACCTTGTGATTCAGGGGCCCATTAAACTGTTACACACTAAGCCCTTCGAGGACACCGAACCAAAAATGGCACAAGCTGCCTAGTGTCCCTGGAGTCACGAATCCTGGCACAGGGTTCTTGGGATGAGTTCTAAGCTGAGATCTGTATGAATATCAAGAGGCCAATCAGACCATGCTCTAACCTAGTATAGCAGGGTCAGCTTGTGGTCAAGGTCATAGGAACATGCTCAGGGTGCTGAACTGAGATGGGTTTCCCTTTGCTGAGTTACTCTCATCAGGCTGACCCTTCTGTGTGCAGTGACTGTCTGCAGGGCTTCAAGTTGGGAAGGGAACTGAGATCTTAAGAAATTTGTCTACACTCTGTGTATCCTGCATTAAATATCAAAACCAAACCTGAAACAAAATGCAGAGGGGAATGGAGATAGTGCCCAGATCTGTCAGTCCTGTGTGTGAAGTAGCAGTCACTGCACCAAACCCCCAGTCATCAGAAAATAATCACTCACCACATACATGAAGCAACCCAGATCCTATCTCTATTTTTGAACCTGGAAGCTCAACCGCTACACTGTACGGTCCTTCGTCCTCCTTGGTGGCGTACTTCAAAACCAAGGATCCATCATTGAATGCCTGAGCTCTTCCATTGTCATCAGGACCAGTTATAAGGGCAGTTGATGTCTTCACAGCATATGCAACTATAATATTGTCCAAGCCATCCCCCTTGAACCATATGATGCCTCTAGCATCAGGGGGCATATTGCGGATACGCAGAATCGCATGTTTCCCTTCAGGAACATAGGCTGATACAACACTGATTTTAGCTGTGATGGGCAGGCTCCAGAAGGTTAAGAGTGAAACTAGGAAATAAGAAAAAAATGCATCAATATTTGCATATTTGCATGTATGTACTGGGACAAAAAGATGAGGCCCTGAATCCTGAGTGGGTCTCTTTATCACTCAGTCTTGGTCTGCAGGTGAGTGTGTGTATCCTATGGTCAAGGTCAACTGCATGGCCCCCATTACATCAGCACATCTGAAGCTGTTATTTTTTCTGTTTCAAATACTATTCTCTAGGTGTTTGTCTTGGTTACCTCATCACTGTGCTTAGATCACTGCTGACACTCAAGGGCAGTTATAAAAGACACATTTGCTGACCAACTTCTCTAAAGAGTCACTGCCTTCACTTTCTGACCTGTCCTGCTCTGTTTTTTTTTTTTTCATGGCACTTCTGACCTCACATCTACACCTTTCCTTGTTCCTCTCTCCTCCATAGAACGTGGACTTTCTGAGAGCAGGTCTTGTCTAATCTTTTATCTCCAGTGACTGCAATAGCTTGAAAATTGATGGGGATGAATGAATGACTGCTGTACCTCCTGGGGTTTATTTGCCCATTTCTGGGTTTTGTGGTGATGACAATGTTTAGCACCCCAGGTTAAATTTTCCTGGTGTTTTCTGGCATAAATCATCATTATTATTACCAGTTTTCATAATTCAATACTCAGTGATGAATAACAGGAAATGAACAGTAATCCACATTTACCTGCCTTCCAGCACTTCCAGATTATATTTTCCTTTTGTTGAGCTCCCTTCCTGATAATACTCTGCTTCTTATCCTTCACCCTCAGGTCCAAACAGCAGCTTTCCCTCCTTTCTCAGAGCTCTGGTCTCTTCACCAGACTTCAGCCAGTCTCTGTGCCAGATCCTTAGTCTACCCCAAGGAATTGTCTCCTACTCACCAAGCAGCAGGAGCCTTTGCCAGTGGACAAGTCCTCTGTGGGTAGAGACTGACAGGGATCCCATGGTGTATGTTGTCTGCTCTGTGGTGTCCTTTTTGAGAGAAGCTGGAGGTTCTGTGATGCTCACAAGCACCTTTGTCCAAAATGGTGCAATCAGCTTTGTGTCCTACCTGAGCACTGAGCTTTATTCTGGGGTATTGTTACCAATCTTGTCATGTGGGCTAGGGGCAGGGCATATGCATATCACCATCCCACTCACTGCTCTAGTTTTTGCCACCCTTGGCCCTTCTAACCAGTACTGCCCTCCTATAATTTGGTTCCTTGGGAAGGCCTAAGGCCTCTCAACACCACACACACACACCAAAACACATACACACATGTTCTACAAGATGCACAAAAATGGATCAGGGCACACTTAAATTAAAGAACAACTTTTTCTTAAGGAAAATACAAGCGTGGGATTTGACAACCTGCCAAAGTAGAAAGTTGTGAATGAAATATTTTGTGAGTATTGTAAGCCCTGCTATGTGGCCCCTTGAGCTTGTCAGGGTTACTACATTGCCTCTTTCTGTTAACAGTCTCTGGAAGTAGCAAGTGGGACACAGCTGTCAAGAGGGAGGACCCCAGAAAAGCCTGCTGAAGCAGGGGATGAAAATCAGGCTATTTCCTCATCTTAGCCAAAGCCATGTTCCTGGCCTATTCCCTTGTGTCTCAGTGTTGTACCCTAGATGACATAAACAGACCTACAGGCAATGTCAGATGGTCAGATGCTATACAGTTTTTCTGACCAGTACATCGTGAGCCTAGTGAAAAGACAGGCATTGTCCCAAATATTATGAGTCCAGTGTCAGGATGATTGTCCCACCAGGAACATGTGCTGACCAATACAGAGCTTTCTGCTTTCAAGTATCTAAAAACAGGGCCTGGTGAAGGTTATCCTGAGGCTTTTGGAAAAGGGTACTGGCCTGGTGGGTCAATGCAAAAATATGTCCTGTGTGTCCATCATCACTACATTGAAATATTGCATATAAGTCATTCCTGTGTCCCTGTCTGCCCACATGGCCCAGGAACAGAACCATCTCCAGGTGAATACTCAGTTAGGACCCCTCTGTGTTCTTTTATTAGGAGGTAAGAGGTTTTTTCAGAACCCTCAGCACCTCTGAGGTAGAAGCAGCCACAAATTCTGGTTCCCTGCACCATTCAGCACAGGAAGCTTCCCTTGTTCCCCAGGACTTCATGAAGTGGAGACATGTCTTCAGAGACAATAGGCAGGTGTCCCACAGACCAAGTATTTGGGGAATGAAGTCTTCCCTCATGCCTACAAGGTCAGGGTGTATTTTTTCTTCCCCTGGCAGGAACTCTTCCAGGGGTTAAGAATCAAGTGTTTTTGTCTGGTCAGCTATCTGTGAGAACAGGAAAAACACAGGCCTGGGGTGGTGAAATATAACTCACAAGGTGGCACTGAGGAAGACTGTGACTTTGGAGGAATAACTTCAGTCCCACCCCTCACTATTAGGAAATTCCTTTCATTCCTCCTTAGTGTATGAGAAATAAAATCCTGACCCTAGGATGTTCCCAAGCAGGCACCATCCTCCTGTCATGCTGACATGGGTGCCTTTGTGTGTATAAGAACATAATTTGACTGCAAGTGTCATACAGAGTGACAGGCTTCCACTGGGCAGTTTCCCTTATTGATTTAACATGTGTTTATTGAATATCTGTCTTGTGTCAGGCTTCTGGCTTGGCCCTGGAAACTCCAAACAGAGTAAGACAAGTGTGGGCCCTGTGCTCATTGACTTTACCTTGTGACACAGACAGGCTGTCAGGTAAATCATGGCTCTAGGAACTTAATTAGAATCCAGTGAAGGTCCTCAAAAGAAACGTCTGGTTCCTCCAGTGGATGTAATTGAGTCTCAGCTGGTCTGGGGAACATGGAGAGCACTCTGAGAAAGTATCCACTGGGCCGAAACCTGTAGAGTTAATGGATATTTACTCCATAACAAACAGAGGGTGTTAAAAAAAATCTTTCTCAGAATATTGACCTTTGTAGGGGAGATGCATGGCTGGATAGAAGAGTAGACAGAGAGCATTGTGGGAGCTTGAAGAGTTAGAAAAACTGTGTAATGAGAGATGATGTTGAAGTTGGTCCCCTGCTGCACTATGGGTGCTGCTGAGGTAGAGTCAGCAGTGTTCCAGAAAGGCTCCATCTGCATAGTAATTCTGCTGCACCCTTTGGATAAGTAGAAGCATGGGCAAGAAAATGTCATGTTGCAGCTGGGTATCTTCTTTTTTTTTTTTTTTTAGTTTTGGATTTTGTATTCAGCTTATACTTTAGGCAGTATTTCATAGATCTGTATATAATTCTAATATAGTCATTGAATTATACTTGAAAATAATGAGCTTAAGGTATTGAAAGTATGCAATTTATGAAGGGTCTTCAGATGCATGCACCAGAGAAGTTGTGCAATGAAAATAAAGACCATGTCCCTCACTATTAAAGTCTTCTCATGCCCTCTTGTAATCTCCTTTTTCTTCACCTCTCCACCTCCTTTTTTTTTAGTGTTAAGGGAAACTCTCTTTAGTCTTTTTCATTATAAATTCATTGGCACTTTCTAAAATTTTCACAATTTTTATCATGAATTATGTAATTTGAGGCCACATTTAGCTATTTTTACATAGTTTTCTCTTTTTATTCTGTACTTATATCTCATTCCAGGGATGCATTTATATTGATTATCTATTCACCCTTCATGGACACTTGTGTTGTTTCCAGTATGGGGCTCTTACAAGCACACCTGCCATGAACTTGTGTGTAGAAAAGTCTTTAACACAAAGAATCAGCACTTGTAAAACCACTGAATAGCTATAGGAATAGAAGTTAGGGAGTTACACCTGGAAGTCTGGTCTCAAGGTCGCACTAGTCTCTGGTCTGAATAACCATGTTCAGAGGTTACAAAATGTGTGCTTCTTTACATAAAGCTGTGTTTGCCACAGTCCATCCATCAGTCACCACAGTATCAGAAACAATAGCCCCATCTTTCTTCCAGTTTCTAAATTATGAACCAGTGCACCTCAGAAACTGCATTTAATTCACATCTGGATTCCCAATCTCTAGGAGTAGGGGAAAGGTAGTGTTTAAATTTTGAATCTCTGTGATATAAGGAGAAACCCCCTACCCCCCCCAAAAAGAAGCATTGTATGCCAAGTGCTCACTGATAATACAGAGTCCACCTGCAGGCTGTGTGACTCTGGGTGAGTCACCCACCACGAGAAGGATCAGTACTCTCATGTGATGTAACAAACATATGTTTGGTCTTCTTTCTTGGATTTTAGAAAATAGCAGCTAACTCTTTGGGAATTATAAGGGATGAGGGTGATAAGAGAGTCTTTTGTTGTGATGACACCACTCCTGACCTGCCTCTGGATAGTTGTTGAGTGAGGGCAGGTCACCAGAAAGACCAAGCTCTGATCAGAAGCTTGGAGTTTTCAGCTGTCGACGTAAGGAATGTTTCAACCTGACAGGAATTTTTATGAGTGTACTTAAGCCAAACATGATGATAATTGTGGGAAGCAAATCCACAATGGACTGAGAGAATATTCTTGAACATAGCAGTGTCGCCCCTAATTTTATACAGTACAGGGAAAGCCAGAGGCCTAAGGGGTTACACAAAATCCATGGGTTGTCCATTAAGGAGTTAGAGGATGCAAAGTGCAGAAATGTCTGAGACTGGGTAAAAAGTAAAACAAATGGACACAACTGTGAGTCTGTTTGGTACAGGAAAGATAGCAGTTAAGAATAAATACAGTAACAATAGTAATGAGAGGGTATGTGGTTTTTCCTATGGTGCAGGGAGGGATCTGCAATAAGGAAAACTACACTGATATTTTAAAGGTATGTTATGTTAAAGGAAAAAAATAAAAATAAAATAAACACCTTATTTAAGGAAAAGATTGACTTTTGTCCAGAAAGAGATTGGCCTTTGACATGACTACTCACCATGACTCACTTTTGGTTAAAATTTTAATTTCAGACCATCCTCTGTGGTTACTTCAGGTCTCTGAGTTTGTAAGCCCCACCACACAGGCCTCTCCTGTGCTCATCAGGTTTATTATGTGGTCCCAATTTTGTCCACACTGCCCTCTTTGGCTATAAATCAACCTAAAAGTTGCATTGATAACCAATCCTTTGGTTAGATAATATTGTTTCCAGTACTAGGAAGGGATTCTTAGGAAGTCTTAGAGTTTGTCTTTCTGAACTATAAACCAAGGTGATGCAGCAAGACCTTCACCTTGGACGTAAGTCAAGGCTGAATGTTGTCAAAAGAAACAAGCAGGTAAATGGGAGCAGTCAGTTCCACAGGACTTTATTAGCAAAATACTATGGATCATTTTGAAACTAGAAGCTTTCATGATCTAAATTGTGCTGTCTTTGTTTCCCTGTATTTTGCATCCTGTATTATATTTACTCATAATTTGAGGGCACATTGTATGCCTATCCCATTTTACCCATTTGACCACGAGATGGGGTCATATTTATTATGCCCATCTATAATTAATTATTCATTATTAATCTTAGTTTTCTAGTTGTACACTAGGAATCTGTGACCTTAAAGTTTATTTGGGGAGCAGGCTGTAGGAACACCATGCTGTGAAGTACAATTACCATCTACAATTTCCACAGGTTAGGATAGTAAGAGTTTCATAAGTACATTTCCTCTGCTTCAGTAGCAGGCATGGAGGGTCGTGTTATATAGCCACTTCAGCTTCCATTTGAATAATATAGTTAGCAGTCCTATTGAGCTAGAGTATGAGGATATTCATATAATTAGGTTCTAGCATTTATTCATAAAATTATTTTCTCAGTATTTTTATTCAAGTAACCTTCAACACCTTCTTTGATCTTAGTTATTTTTTTTTTCACTCAGAAATAACCAACTTAGTAGGAGAAACTACTTTTTTTTTTAAAGGATTTTATAAATTCTGGCTGGCGTAGCTCAGTGGATTGAGCACGGGCTGGGAACCAAAGTGTCCCAGGTTCGATTCCCAGCCAGGGTACATTCCTGGGTTGCAGGCCAGAACCCCCAGCAACCGCACATTGATGTTTCTCTCTCTCTCTCTCTCTCTCTCTCTCTCTCAAAATAAATAAATAAAATCTTTAAAAAAAGGGATTTTATAAATTTATTTTTAAACAGAAGGGACAGGAGAGAAAAAGGGAAATATCAAAGTATGTTTGTCTCTCATAAAGCTCCCATGAACATTCAGTCACTGTCATTGCTTTATGGGTTTGGTAGGGACAGGTTTCGTTTGGGGCTCTTCAGTAAATCTGGGTATTTGGCAGTGTGTCTCATTGGCTCCTTGGGCTGAGAGGCCTTGGGAATTTGGATTCTGAGAATCCCAAGCAGCTGCCAAGTGATTTCACTTGGGAGTCTTGCCCCTTGCTCCTGGCTCTTCTTGTCCTTTATCACATTTGTTTGAATCATTGCACTTTTGGGTTCAGTTTAAAATCCTGGGTCATGACTTAGGTTGTCTGGTAAAGGTACTTTCTGGGTTACAGAACTCTGTCTGTTTCAGGTACCCTCTGTTTAGAGCTCCATCTGGTAGAATGGGGAGAAAGCTTCTGTTCCATGAAATGGTCATTTGGGGGTCAGTTACCTCTGAGCATATATATATATACCTATAGCATATGTTGTTTCATTGTAGAACCCTTCTGTTTGTGTCCTGTATAATCTAGACTCAGGGGAGTGCTGGTCACTGAATGGGTGTTTAAATTACTCTATTATTTTTTTTTAAGGTGTTGAGCTTTTAGCAGGGACTCAGGTTTTTTTTTTTTAAAGATTTTACTTATTTATTTTTAGGGAGGGAAGGGAGAGAGAGAGGGAGAGAGAGAGAGAGAGAGAGAGAGAGAGAGAGAGAGAAACATCAATGTGCGGTTGCTGGGGGTTCTGGCCTGCAACCCAGGAATGTACCCTGGCTGGGAATCGAACCTGGGACACTTTGGTTCCCAGTCCGTGCTCAATCCACTGAGCTACGCCAGCCAGGGCTAAATTACTCTATTATATTTTAACTAGAGTTGTTATGTCAAAAAAAAAAAAAAATCAGGGAACTGAGACAAAATGTCTTATCTAGAAGATTTTTTGAGTTTACATGATAAAGATGCATGCAGAGTTAAAAAAATAAGAAAATAAGTTAATGGCTCAGAGAAAAGGGAATTTGCATGTGAAAGGTAAAAACTCAGAGGAGAGGGGCCAAGAAGATCTAGATACTATGACAGGTGCAAGCTGGTGGGAGTTCCCTCAGCCTCAGGGGATCCATTCTGATGAGTGAAATGGAGAGAGTGCACCTGAACTGTAATCACAGCCTTCAATCTGTCAAGGAACCAAATTAGGTGGGGAAAAAGCCCCTACAGGACAATATCCTTTTCAGAGAGTTTCAGTGAGAGTAGGGCCAGAGAGCCAGCCTGCTGGATATTATTGGGCACATACTCAGTTTCTCTACTATGAATCTGTTTAACTGGGAAAGCTCAAACCCTTCTTATGGACATGATCCTGCTAAAATGAATGATTTGGTTGCATCAGCTTTTGCCACTTATTATCTCAATTGGGCAGACATACAAACCCTATAGAATTCTTTGCTTCAGTAAGAGGGATGAACAGAGGCTGGTGTTGGATAAAACAAATGAAGAGGCTCAGTGGTTACATACACCAAGAATATCCAAATGGGGCTCTGGGCCTTCCCAGGGCAATACATGTAACTGAGCCCAACTGGGACCTGAATGGGGATGGCCTTCCTCTCTTAGAGCATTATAAGAGATGCCACCCTGAGGGAATAGGGAAAGAAGACCCTGAGCAGAAAAGTCTGAGTATGGTGCAGGTGGTGAAACAAAAGTCCGCAGGGGACCTCTTCCAACACCAGGAAACAGTTAAGGAGATTCCTGCGGATGGCAAGTGACTGCTGCATTTGGATTCCAAACTTTAGGCTTATTGCTAAACCACTGTATGAGGCTCTGAAAAGACCAGAAGATAGCCCTTTAGAGTGAACAAATAAATGTACTCAGGCTTTTGAGTCCCCGAAGGTGCACCTGGTTTTTGCACTGGCCTTGGAGCTTTCAAACCTACTGAAGCCATTTCAGTGACATGTGTGTGAGAGACAGGGCAATGCCTTAGAATTCCTCACCCACATGCTTAGTGACATTTGCAGAGGATCACATAATCGTCAGGGAAATTCGATCACACTGTCCAGGGGTGGCCAGCCTGCTTGGGAATGGCAGCCACCTGGGAGCTCTTGCAGGAAGCCAAAAAAGTTTTCCTTGGGACAGCCTATCACCTTTTGTGCACCTCCTCAAGTGTTGAGCCTGCTGGAACAAAAGGGAAATATGTGGCTTACTGATGAAAGAATAAGCAGGTCCCAGGCCCTTCTCTCCACAATCCAAACACCTCCCTCAAAACTGTAAGGAAGGTAAATCCTGCCTTCTCCCAGACTCTGAGCTGGCTGTGCTAATACACGACTGTGCTGAAATAACTAATGAAGTATATTTTAGCAGAATTGGCTTAGAGGACCATTCTTGAGAAGAAGCAGACTGGACTCTCTATACAGATGGCAGTGGTTATATGGACAAAGGAAGCAGAAGGTCTGGGTATGCAGTTGTGACTCTTCAAGTAGTGGAGGCCAAGGCCTTGATGCCAGGAATGTCTGCTCAGAAAACTGAACTGACTACATTAACCAGGGTACTAGGATTGTTGCATGGGAAGATAGTGAATGTGTGTATCAACTTAAGGTAAGTTTTCCTGATTTTGCATGCACATGGTTCAATCTGGAAGGATAGAGGACTGTTAACCTCCAACAAAAAAGAGAGTAAGCATGCAGTAGAAATTCTTAAATTCTTGGAGGCTCTTCAGGTACATTTACAGGTAGCAGTTATACACTTCCTGGGGCATCAGAAAGAGGACACTAAAGTGGCTAGAGGAAGCAGTCTGGTTGAAAGGGCAGCACAAGAGTCTGTTAAAGTAATGTCTATAATAATTTCAGTACCTGTTTTGGACTTGCCAAAATTTCACCCTGAATATTTGACTACAAACTTAGAGAAAGCTAAGGGCTGGTGTTTTGATGAAGAAGGTCCTCGTAGTGGACAAATTATAAGACAGGAGCTATACTGTTTCCTGAACATTTAGTAGAACCAGTCGTGAAGCATTTGCATGAGGCCACACACATTGGAAGAGACTCATTAACAACCTATGTCAAACTGTGGCTCACAGGTCCTGGAATTTCTAAAGCCATAAGACAAGTAATTGCTAGATGTGTTATGTGCTGGAAGAACAACCCCAAAACAGAACTCCATCAAAGGAAAAAAGAAAGCAATACCAAGGACAGTGTCCACTTGAGGACTGGCAAATAGAATATACTCAGATGCCAAGGGCCCGAGAGTGGAAATATTTGTTAGCCTTTGTTGACATCTTTTTCAGGGTGGGTAGAAGCTTATCCTACTAGAATAGAGAAATCCTTGGAGACAGTGAAAGCTTTATTGAAGGAAATAATCCCTCGCTTTGGCCTCTGTGCCAGCATCCAGGGTGATAACAGACCTGTTTTTATTTATTTTTTTTTAATTACACAAGATGTGAGTAAATTTTAGGAATCAAATGAATACTTTACATAGTATGGACACCTAAGTCTTCTGGAAAGGAGAGAAGATGAATCAACTTAAAAAAAATATAGCCAAGCTATGACAAGAAACTCATCTCCATCAAGCTTTGCCTATTGCCCTGCTCAGGATAAGGGTGGCTCCTCGAAGTGGGATTCAGTTGAGCCCCTGTAAACTTGTGTACAAGTGGCCATTTCAGGTCACAATTGGAGTGTGAGATATGTATATAGATAAAAGCTGAAGATTAAGGAAATGTATATTTAAGTCAGGCCTTAGCTGTGATGAATGACCTTGTCTGTATTAGAGACTTCTCTCCCACTGGTTTGCTGCATTTCTGTGAGCCTGCAGACAAAATGCTACTCAAGATTTCGGTGACAGAATCTCCAAAACCAAACTAAGAGGAAAGTGGACTGGACCTTGGGACACACTACTCACCACCCCCACCATGGTGAAACTGGCGGAAATAAAACCTTGGACTCATCATTCCAGAATAAAGAAAGAGCTGGAAGAAGATCTCAAAGTCATCTTTGGAAAACAATTACTTATGTTCTCTTCTTTACCTTTTGTTTAAGCTCTTATTATAAACAGCTTATTCCATTCAAACAAAATGAAAATATCTGAGTATACTTAATAAAAATTGTTCTAAGTGTTTCTGACTTTTGCTTTACAGGAGGGATTTATGTTGAACAAACTTTCACTTCATGTCTTATAGGTGTCTGTACTGCTTTGGAAAGCCTTAGAAATTATATAGTGTTTAAACATACCAAAAAGAAAATGACTCACTCTGATATTTATAATTAGGGACCAGTGGTGACTATAAAGGACAGGGAAATGTTTTCCTTAAAGATCACTAATATACCCCAGCTAGAGAGTGTGCACCTTTTTCAACTGTACTAAAACTGTCTTGTGCTCTCAGAAGGTGTGAAGATGAAATGCACCACCACCACTCATGTATCTTATGTTTATTCTCATGTTAAACTGCCAACAGGATGGTTTCTGATATGTGAAAGGACTGTCTATTCCTATGTTCCAGCAAACAGCTCTGGGGGCGCATGCTGTCTGGGAAGACTGGCAGTGTTTATGCCCCAGAAGCCCCGCTTACCCGGGGATGACTGGATCTCTCCCTTACACCTGATAGTATCAGTGACATACCTTTTAGCCCTGCTGAGTATGTGTCTTTAAATATATTTGTAATGTCAACCATGGTAACTTGTTTGAATGTAGAAATAAGTGGATTAGCCTATGCTGTGGCAAAAGCTTTGCATGCCACCTCGAAAGTCATCAGTGCTATTAGTCAAGAACTACGACAAGCCAGAGAAGCAGTACTGGAAAATCGTGTAGCTATAGACTACCTTCTTTTATGGCATAATCATGGATGTGAAACATTTAAAGAACTCTGCTGTTTTAATTTAACTGATGATAGTTCACAGCTCATAGAACAAAAAGTAAAGCAAATAAATAATACATTGTATAACATAAAACAGAGAGAGAGAGATTCTTTGGCATTGCCTTGTCTAAACTAACCTCTGGGATGCCTAGTATACCTGGTCTTTGAGACACTTATTGTTTTTATCCTTGTCATTTTCTCCATTATTACAGTTGTTGCATACAATGTGCCTCCTTATATAGGTCTGCAATTAGGTGTATTCCTAACCACCCCCTCTTGCCACTGGATCCAATGCTAAGTTCTGATCTCACAGAAATCAGATAGTTTAATACTAATGGTAGAGAATGATAAGGGATTCAAGACATGGAAAATTTTAGCCTAATATAAATTTGTCAGTCTAGCAAGTAATGCGTATGTTAAAGCTTTTGTTTCAGAAAGTACAGATAAGGCCTCTCTTGGGTCTTGGAAAAACAGCCTACCTCCTGCAGGATTGTGAAAGATTACCATCTGGGGACAACTGGAGGCATCTGGACATTTGTTGCAGGGAGAGGCAGATGACCACTGCCCCTGGGAACAGCTAACTGCCAGGACAACAATGTTGCAGCTTCTATCACCTAAACCTCCCCGAATCTCAAAGCCCTGACCACACCTTGTTTATTCCCTGATAGAAAAAGTCTGGCCTAGAAAGAGAAGGCAAGATGATCTGTGAGGATATGAACCTACCATCTTTTCAGATCACCCATCATCTGAATAAAGCATCCATAAAGATTCAAATGCTATCATTGCTTATTGGGTTTGGTGTGACAGGCAGCCTGAATGACGGTGTCTTTTCTGGTTACAAGACGACACAAAGTTCTGCCACCAGTTTTGGGGCTGTGTTGACCATGTCAATTTAAGAGGAGAAAAGAGATCTATCTACCTGATATTTAGCAGGCTACATCCTTCTCTTATCTTCAGGAGGATATCTCTTGCAACCTGTTTTCCTGACAAGTTTCCACTTTTTACTTACAGGTACCAGGTTGTTTTTCTTTTACCTTATATTCTTTAATTGATTGAGTGATTGATTTATAGAAAGGTGAAGTGATGGAGAAAGAGAGGATGAGAAACACTGATGTGGGGGATAAATATGGATGGGTTGCATCCTTTGTGGAGCCTGACAGGGGAACAAACCTGCAACATAGGCATGTGCCCTGACCTCTAATTAAACCAGGGACATTTTTGCTCAGTGGCACAATACCCAACAAACTGAGCCATGCCAGTCAAGTTCCTACTTATTCTTCAGCTGGAGATCATGATAGCCAGCTGTGGGAGCAAAGATATTTTTTCCTTCATCATTTCAATCCCTTTATTTTAGCTGTTAATCAAATTAGCAGAGACAGAATAACAGAAGACAATGTATGAAGTGTATTATACTAATGCATATTCTGAAGTGAAAAATATAGAAACCCAAAGAAGTATTGGATAGTTAAGACTTATATGCTATTCTAAAGTGAAAGAACAGAAAGCATTGTGAACAGGCTTCAAATTGAAAAAAGAAAATTCATTACCATGGAGATTCTAAAGTAAATAAATGCTAAATATATATATTGGCTTGACATTTGCATGTGAATATTTCCTTCAACTGGTCCTCCATCTAAATACTTTTTAGGCACTTAAAAGGGGAGTTAAAAGTTTATTTTATTTTTTTCTGAGCCTTCTGTTTCCCTATAACAATATCATAATCAATATTTTAAAAAAGACATCTGGGGTGTCAACTATGCTTCCCTTCACAGCTGAGCCATGACCCTTAAGCTGGTTTAACATGAGCAACTGAAAACTTAATTCTACTACACATAGTCATTTAATTACATTCATTGAGTCCCTAAATTATTACCAAACAAGATAAAATACTGAAGCATAGTTCATCAAACTAAGTGTATCAACTTTTGACTTCTTATTACAGAAAATTTAAAACATATGTTTCAATCTGCAAATCAAAAAATCTATGCTCTGGTGTTCACATCTTCCCTTTGTGGGCACTTTAATTCCTGGAAAGTAACTCAATGTGTGCTTTGATAGTATTCACAGATGTTCAGGAAGAATTAGGAGTCCTGTTGAAACCGGGAAAGACAACATCATTCCAGCTGCCTGTCACTACCCAACCCAATAAGAAATGACAGCTATTGAATCTTTATGGTCACTTTACTCAGATGGCTTGAGATCTGAAAAGATGGCGGGTTCATACCCTAACAGACCATCTTGCCCTTCCTTCCAGGCCAACGATTTTACACCAGGGAATACACAAGGTGAGGTGAGGGGTTTTGAAATTCAGGGAGGATTAGGTAGAAGAAACATCAACAATACTGTCTTAATCAGTTAACTGTTCCCAGGTGCAGGTGGTCTTCTGTCTGTCCCTGAAACACAAAGGCCTGGATGCCTCCACTTGTCCCCAAGCACAAAGTGCAATGAGAGGTTTTGAAATTCAGGAAAAATTAGATTAAATAACTGCAGTATTCTTGTCCAGGGCAGTTAGAAATTCCCAGGGGTGGTGTTCCTCAGTCTCTCCCTGGAACACAATGGCAGGGATGTCTTCACTTGTCCCGCAGGCAGTAATCTTTGGCAGTGTCAGAAGAGGTCACCTGTCACTCCCAGGATCCAGGATGGGCCTTATCTTTACTTTTGGACACAAAACAACAGTTTTAACATAGGGATTACTTACCAGGCTTAAAACTATTTATGTTAAACTAAAATTTTCCACCTGTTTAGTTCCCTATCAATATCATACATTATTATTGTTGCTGTTGTTTGCATTATACTGTGACCCACCACCTGACAAGTCAGGTCTATGAGGACTGAGATTATGTCTGTTTTCTTTCTAGTGATTAGAAGAGAGTCAAGTAGATGGTGAACACAGGGCTAGTGTTTTATGATAAATTAATTAAACAACTAGAAATGTGATCATGGTTAAAAGGGTAAAATATGGAGCATTATGACCTCACATAACTGGAATTCTGATGGAGATGAAGGACCAGTTAGTTTTTTTAAAGTGAAACATCTGATAGAGAATGAGCCCAGGCTAACATAGAGCTTATGAGGGGGAAGGAATGACAGGTCCAGAAAAAGGACACAGCATGTGCAAAGGACAGAAAACAGGGCTGTTTATTGAAGTAATGAATTTTACTGACTCATTTTGGTGATGAAGTGAGCTAATATGCCTGAGGTACCCAATACACAGTCAGTACTAAACAGTGGCCAGTATTATCATTATTGCATTCCTCTGGGTACCCATTTCAGCTCTACCCACTTGGAAACAGCAGTAATAGGAAAACAATATCTTCTCATCCTGACCACACAAGCAATTCATGACATTAAACATTGACTATAGTTTGACTGATGTATTAGTGACATGCAATAAAATACACATATGAACAGTGTACAGTCTGAGGAGTGTTGACATGTGCACACTCCATGTGAATCCATTTCATCCAAAAGTTTCTCACATGCCTTCATAATCTCTTTCTCTTCTCCCCACCCAACCCCCAGAGTTGCAGGCAATTACATATTTTCCTTGTTTCTCCATAGATACATTTGCATTTTCTGAAGTTTTACACAAATAAAATAATGTAGTATGTTCTCTTTTTATCTGGTTTCTTTAATTCACCATAATTGTTTTATGAGGTAAAATTTACACAATGAATTTAATCATTTTAAAGTGAACAGTTCAATTTCATTTACTGTAGTCAAAATGTTGTGTAACCATCATGTCTACCCAATACTGGTTTTAATCACATACAACACTATACTCATTGAGAGATTGCTCCTGATTACTTCATATCTTAACTCATGGAAAGTACCAACCTTAATTCTGTCTTTGCCCACTCTTTGTTTTCTGTTCCATATACCTTGTGTCAGGACCCCTGCCAGTTTGCACATCTGGTGCTCCCACTCATTCCAAAACCAGGAAACTAATCTGAGTATTCAAAACATTATCCTTTTTCCCAACTCTGTGTCTTACACTCATGCTCATTTTAGTCTTAGACAAAGTCATCCTCCCTTTACTGTTTGAATTCCAGTGTCTCTCCCTCAGGAGGTAGGTCAGACCCTCACTGATTTCACTCAGCTTCATTCTGTGCTTCTAAAACAAACCCTCCTGTATGGCACCATTAGGGCCCCTTGAAACCTTAAAATGCCTAACACTGTAACACATCCCAGGTTTTACATTTCTCATCCTGACTCTGAGCAGACTCCAATCCTCCATGACTTTGCTCTGTCTTCTTCTCTGCTTATAAACAGCTCACTTCTGGACAGGTCCCCAAGGATCTCTCAAATACACCAGAGTCCACCAGGAGCAAGAAAGGAATTAAAAACAGAAAAGAGACTTATTCCCCCTCTCCTGATTCTCCTTATAGGCTCTTTAAGGACAGGCATGTGGAATTTGTAAAAACAACAAAGAAAACAAAGAAGAGAGGACAATGATGCCTGCCCTGAGCTGCACATCAAAGTGGGCTTGAAAGAGTCTCATTCAATACATGCCTGTGGGTAGCTGACATAACAGAGACCCGCATGCTCACTAGAGTAGTTGAGGCTAGGGGCAGAATATCTGTTAAAGTCTCTGTGATCTTCTTTCTTGAAGGTGCAGGGGAAATGTATATGGAATGAGAACACTGTTGATGGTAAGAGTGCTGTGTAATTTTGCCCTTTCATGCTTGCACGTCTTCGTGGATTCTGAAGCAAGGCTGCATTGTGGCAACATGGGGCCACAGGAGGATCTGGGAAGTCAGGTCATCTCCTGTTGGGAATATCAAGTTAGAAGAGAAAAGCACAATGCAAACCTTTTTTTTTTTTTTTTTTTTTTTTTGTTGTTGTTGTTTTGTAATTACAAGAAGAGGAAAAATGGGAAGATTTAAAATATATTAAGGATCAACACTTTAAGTAAGATGACATGATTAGCTACTTACTGGGAACTTATCTTAAAGTAAAACATGAATCAAAGAAATTTAAAAATAAAAGTAAGAGTATATTAGAAATCATGCATTAGGGCAATGAGACAGAACTCAACACCCCTGATTGAAAGGCTGCAGAGATTTTAGAACAGAAGGATCCATGGGCATCTTTGTTTGCTAATTGACTTTATACAAAAGAAAAACAAAACTTTTAATAGAATCCTGACAGGAGGTCATTACACTTTGTATGAAAAGGCCCCTGAACAAGGTGGGCTTCTACTCTTCCTCCAGATAGGGCAGAGATACACCAGGAAGATTAAAATTCAAATGAATGAGTCCAGTATTTGAAACAGATAGCCTTTGGTGCTTAACACTGTCAAAAAGTGTTGATAAAGACTTGCGTATGTTCCACAACACCAGGTAAAGAATCCAGAATTGCAAATTGCAATCATATTTCCAAAGCAATTATCTGAAAAATAGATGTCAGAAGCCTGTAGTCAGAAAGAAACTATCTAAAGGTTTCTGACTCTGGGAACTTTAAGGCATCTAAGTCATAACAAAAATGTTTTCTTCACAGTGAAGGAACCACAACTAAATCTCTATCAGTGAAGACCCACTTTGCATCTCCATCAATTCCTGAAGTAATGGAGGGGAAAGGGGGAAGGGTTTTCAGGAACAAGAATAAAGGACACATGGACAAAACCAAAGAGGGGTAGGAACAAGGGTGGGGTGTGGAATGTCTGGAGTGGGGGAGGTGAAATGGAGAAATTGGACTTGAGGAACAATAAAAAATGTGGAAAAAAACAGGTGTCAGTTCCTAGCAATGTAGGCACAAGTGCAAACTTGCTGAGAGTCCTTGAACTTAGCCAGGATTTCATCTCCCAAGAGGCTGTGCTTTCATCTCTCTCTATAGTCACTTTTCATTTTTTCCCTCAAGCATCATATCAACCAAACAAGGATATTATAACCTAAACCATTGCTGCTCACATTTGCATTCTCCTGATTAGTTACTGAAGTGAAAAGAAACTGACATGCAGCAATAGTTTGGTCTGATGAACATTTAAAAAAAAATACAACCTAAGATGGGAGTTTTAACAGCCTCTTGAAGTTAGTAGGCTTCACCTTAGCACTTTAACAACAGCCTTCCTAGATTTGGGTGATTCCCTCTTCACCAAGAAATACCAAAATAACCTGCAGGTCAAACTTAGCTTCATAAAGACTGTGGTTATTTCCAATTGTGTGGGCACCAGTCTGAAGAAGGACATTTGATCCAAAACTGTGTTAGTATTACCAAGAATTCCAATTATATTCTATTAAGAAAAGGGACAAAGTCATGCTAAACTTATGCAAATAAGCCTACTTTCATGAAACTAAGATACTTAAGAAGACATTAGAATTTATGGAAAGAAGTCAAATAGAGAGAAAGAGATCAGAATTACTACCCACATAGGTGTCTTTTAGCTGCTTTTTGTAGTCCACAACAGTGTCCAGGTGCCTTCCACATGACCCCTGGAAAAAGAACAGAAATTGAATTTTTATAAATCTATCACTTGTTTCCACTGGTAACCACATGACAACTGCCCATACTTGAGAAACACTCTGTCAACCTCACTGTGGAGATGGTGCATGTGAGACCAACCAATGGTGGGATCTGGTGTAAAATGCAACCCTAAGTCAACAACAATGACAATGTCAGCTTTCATTATTGATCATTTGTGACTCAGTGAAAGTCCTCTAACAATTTTCCACTTTCACAGCATATCTACTTGAAAAACAAAAAGGATTTATTCAGAGTTTAATGGCAGGTGAGGAAAAAAGTGTCACTCATATTTTACACCCATATTGGGGGTCTCACACTTTCAAAGATACTACGGTTTTCATGGCATCACACTGAGAATTCCCACATCCTTTGTCCTGACAAAGTCCATGGTGAAAGTTCTGGAGCCACAGGGGAACTTCATCTTCTAAAAGAGCTTCAGGCTCTCCCTGTTGTACAACCACTGAGTGGAGGTCACACTTGTATAGCAGCCAGCACCTCAGTGGTCTTATGATGTGTGACTGGTGCTGTTGACTGGAAAGTTAGCACGTTCACAAGTTCTGTGCGAAACAGAAGATGTGACAGACAGAGAGCGGGCTTTGTACCTAGAGCCACTATGTGCCTCCAGAAATATCAGCCACTCACTGAGTGGCTGATATTATTTAAGTTTATAAAGGTCACCTGAGGATGGTTTCTATCTCTGAAGAAAAATAATTGCCTTTGTTGACATGGCGATGTGTAAAGGGAGGGCTGGACATCTTTGCTGACCCCAGATTACTCCAGAGGGAGCCCTGAAATGTTCTCATGGTCATCTCAGTTTTATCAGCATGGAGAACCTATTCTCAGCTCCTGTGTCCTATAACCTAATCATTAGGTGAAATTTTCCTCTCTCATGAACCTGGCAGGCTTATATCCCCTGTACAACTCTGGGGCCAAGGAAGTTATATAGTTAGAAAGAAGCATTTACTTGGTGTTAAATATTTTATTATTTCATAAAGATAACCCAACTTGGTTGTTCTGATCTTGTATTTGAAGGAGTTTTTTGTAAATATTTTGACAGTTTGAACAAGACTTACTTTCTGGCCTGAGAGTTGAATAGCATGCTGAAATAATTCTCTAGGGAGACAAATTTATGGTTTTAACAAAAGACAGGGACTGCAGGAATAAAAGGAAACTACTCAAGGCAGTAAAGGCCACACAGAAAAACCTATGGCTAACCCAATATTCCATGAAGAAAGACCAAAATGTTAATAAAATATAGAACAAGGTGAGAATTACTTTTTCCTCACCTATCCAACATAGTACTAGAATCACTGGATGGAACAATTTGTCAAGAAGATGACATATTTGGTATTCAAATTGGAAAAAAAAAAGGAAGACAATTGATCTTTTCAACAGAAAACTTAACCTTGTATGTAGGAAACACTAGAGATTATGCCCTCCACACACAAAAGACCTGAAAAGTAGTAAATTCAGTCAAGTTGGAAAGGACAAAATCAACAGTCAGCATCATTCCCATTTCTTTGTAACAATAATGAACAAACCCAAAGTGGATTTAAGAAATATTTTCATTTCAAACAGCTACTGAAAGAATGAAATAATTAGAGAAAAATGATCTGAGTATATGGAAAATGTATGTACTGAAACTACCAAATTATCTGAGAAACAATTAAAAGTTTACAAAATAAATAGAAAAACATCCATGTTTATGTATTGAAAGGCTTCCAAACATATACATATTTGATGCAATTTGTATCGAAAACTTAACACAGCAAGCTCCAAAGACAACCTGCCTCTACCCCCTTCCAACTGGGACCCCAACAACAACTTCTCCTCAGCCCCATTCAATGGAATTTGGTTGGCACTGACTGCCTGTAGCAGACTCAGGACAAGAAGACTTGAGGTACTGAGGAAACCACATTTTGCATTTCTATGGAGCTTCTGGGCAAAGCCCTATCTGCCTGAACCAGACTCACATTGGGAGAAGAGCACCAACAAGGCAAACCAGGTCTTGGCTGAAAGAGATTTAGTTGTGTGTCCTTCCACTGCTAAGAAAGCAGTTTTGTTATGACGTGGAGGGCTAATGTTCCCTCAGAATCAGGAACCTTTACACAGGTTCTTTCTGAATCCAGGCCACTGACATCTATTTTTTTACATCAGTGTATTAAAAACGAAATTGCAATTTGGTAATTGCTGATCCTTTATCTGGTCTGTTGAAACGCACATAAGTGTTTTTGAAAGGTTCCTGCCAGTGACAAGAACCAAAGAATATCTGTCTCAAATACCAGGTCCCATTACTTAGAATTTTAACCATCTTGGTCTTGCTATGTCCCAATAAAAGCATACCTTTGTTATTGACCATGAGAGAAAACATGAAAGAGGACCTCCTAGAATTTCATGAAAAGTTTTGCTTTGGTTTAGTACAAACTGAATTAGCCAACACAGATGCCCATAGTTCCTTCTAAAATCTCTCCAGCCTTCCAGTCAAGGGTATTGTGTTCTGATTCACTGCCCTATGGCATCATCTTTAATAAAGTCTTACATTTATTTTTAAAAGTATTTAATGTATGTTTTACCTTCACATAACATCCCTGTAAGTAGCTAAGCATGTTTTCTTACTCAACAGCATCTATAAATCTTTGAAATGTTTCCTCATCTCATTAATTGTTAAAAAAAATTTTCCAATAGATATGCCTCTCTTATACTTGGTTTTCACAGCAGGAAATGTCCTGGCTTCCCAGGTCCTCTTGTGAAACCAAAAACCTCAAAGCAGCCTTTGCTCAGAATCCATGAAGATGTGCCATCATAAATGGGCACACTTCCACAGTGCCCTAAGCATTAACAGTGTACTCAATCCACATCCATTTTCACAGCAACTTCAAGAAACAAGACCACAGAGATTATAAAATTCATCCTATCCTGAAAATCAACAACTGAAGTAAACTTGCAGGTCTCTATTAGGCCAGCCACCCTCAGGCATGTACTGAATGATCCTCTCTCAAGCCCTATTTAACTTGCAGCTCAGGGCAGACATCACTGTCTTTGTTCTTTGCTTTCTTTGTTCTGTTGACAAATTACATATGCCTGTCCTTAAAGAGCCTGCATCCAGAACCTAGGAAATGGGAAGTAAATCTCTTCTCTTGTTCCATTTTCTCTCCTGCCCCCTGTGGCATCTGGTGTGTTTGGCTGACATTTCTGAGCACCCGTCCAGAGGTGGATTGTGTGTGAGCAGAGGCGAACACAGATTGAAGTCATGGAGGAATGGGGTCTGCTCAGTGTTAGTTGAGAAATTTTAAAGCCTTGGAGTTGGCAGGTGTTAGGCATTGCATGGTTTGAAGGGACTCTAAAGGTGCCATATGAGAGGGTTTATTTTGGAGCCTCAGAATGAAGCTGAATCATATGAGTGAGCATCCGACCTACTTGTTGAGAGAGGAGCCCCTGGAGCTTGTGTGGTGAAGTGGAAGTGTCATTCTCCATAATTAGGATGGGTATGATGGTCATTCACAGGGTTAGGAGAAAGAATAATGTTTTGAAGACTCAGATTAGCTTCCTGAAGTTGAGACATGTGGTAAAACCAGATGTACAAACAAGCAGGGGATATGAGACAGTATACGTGAGCCAGAAAACCAAGAGGGGATGAAGACAGAATTAAAGTTGGCACTTTGCACAAGTTAAGGTATGGGGTTATGGGCAGCAATCTCTCAAAATGTAGTGTTTTCTGTGATTAAAATATTTTAGTACTAAGTACACATGATGGCTACAAGTATTGTGACTTCAATAACTGCCACTGAATTGTTCACTTTATAATGATTAATTTTATTATGTAAATTTTATCTCATAAAATAATTATCCTGAATTAAAGAAGCCAGATTAAAAAGAGAACATACTACATGATTTTACATATATAAAACTTTAGTATATGCAAACTTACCTATAGAAAAGAAAAGAAGAAAATTAGTAATTTCCTACAAACACTGGGGGTTGGGTAAGGAACAGAGGAAGGGATTTCAAAGGGATGTGAAGAACTTTTGGATGAAATTGATACACGTGGAGTTTGTAGGCATGCCAACACCCATCAGATTGTAAACTTTACATAATCGTGGTTTATTGTCGGACACTTATACATCAGTGAAGCTGCAATCAATGCATGATGACATTACCTGCTTGTGTGGTCAAGACAGGAGCATATTGTTTTCCTAATAATGTTGTTTCCAAGTTGGCAGACCCACAGTGGTTACCCAGAGGAATGCAATAATGACAACACTAGTCATTTTTTAGCACTGACTGTGTATTGGGTACCTCAGGCATATTAGCTCACTGAATCACCAAAATTAATCAGCAAAATTCATTTTCTTCACTCAGTGTTCCTACCTCCTCACTTTTGCACGTGCTGTGTCCTCTTTCTGGAATTCTCATTCCTGCCACCAACATGAGCTCTAGTTTACTTGAGCTCGTTCTCTATTAGATGTTTCTTTATCAAAAAAAAAAAATTAACTGGTCTTCACAAGGTCAGAATCACAGTTCTGTCAGGTCATAATGCTCTATATTTAACCTTTTAACTATTATCATATTGGTAATTTTTTAATTCATTTACCAAAGAACACTGACACTCTCCTCACCATCCCCCTGACACTCTTGTAATCACCAAAAAGAAAATGGACAAAATCTCAGACCTCATAGACCTGACTTGGCAGTGAGGGAGTCACACAATAATCCAAACAACAGTGACAACAATATCATATGACAGTGTGTTAGAATAAAGTAAGGCATACTTGGGGTGATTTTCTTTGTTCATTTCAAATGTGTTGACTCAGCACAGTGGATGAGAACTTGTTGAAGCAGAGAGGTCAGAAGATGAAAGTAGATGAAGGCCGAAAAAAGAATCCATCAGCCAGAAACTTGGCTTTGCTCTGAGTGAACTGGGGAGACACTGGAAGTTTGAAAGAAAAGAAAAACAGATGTGAGGAATCTGTTTTATGGAAGACACCAACACTTTGCCACCCTGAAATTTTAGTTTAAGGATATTGCTTTTAAGCTTTTTATTAGTAAACAAAACTTAGAAACAACTGGTGGCCATCTACATATTTCTGCCAAAAGATTCAGATAGAAAGTATTTCAGGAGAAAAATTGAGACATTCACTTTAGGTTAATTTGATTACATATGGGAAATAAATGAGCTTTGGAAAGGCACCTGTTGGCTAGGTAGCCCCTGTGCCCTACTGACTCTGAGTTACCCAGAAAATATTCTGTTCCATGTAAGATCTGGCCTTCTCAACTACCTGCAAAACACTCATTCTGCCTTCTGAAACAAAAGACCCCATTTTCCTTTTTTTTCTCCTTTGTCCACAAGGTTTATAACCCAATGTTTCTTCCCATTCATTGGATTTTTATGCTTCTGTGAATTCTGTCTGATTATGTATTAAAAACTTTGTTTCCTTCTTCTAATTGGTCTCTCTTAGTTTGACGATTAGCCAAGCCAAAAAATTTTAAAAGGTGAGAGGGACAATATTCCTATTTTTATCCTACTCATTATCAAGGATCTGTGAGATTGCTGGGTTGCAAGCAGGGGTTTGGTTACAAGGCAAATATAGTCATCCAGGTAGCAGATGACGATAGTTGGAGCAGTGTGAATTAAAAGTGTCAGTTTCTGGATTTGTCCTGAGCACGGAGTCAAAGACATTTCTGAAGAATTTAATGTGAGGTGTAAGACAAAGTGAGGACTTGAAAAAATACAAAGAGATTAAGAAAAATTCTACAGGAAAACATTCAGGTCAAATATTTGCCTGGGATTACAAACCTTAAGGCATCCTGAAGTGCCTTTGAAATATTAGTTGTCAAGTAAATAGTTGGCCATCAACAGTCATGTCCAATGCATCTCTTTCATCCACTACCATGCCCCCAGTGCCTCAGACAGTGCCTAATAGATTTAAAGTATGAGTTCATTACATGTTTACAGAATCTACAAAGCAATGAGTAATGAACAATCAAAAGGTCTCCTGAACAACCATACACAATATTTCTTATTCATAAGGGAAATACTTCAATACCACAGATTTACCATGAGAACAGTTGGTCCTTATAAATCCATTTGTTGTTGTCAATCACATGAAGACTTTCCTCGAGCATTTGTGCTGTACGTATTTTTGGAAATAAATTAAGTTGAACATAAAAGTACTTGAATGATACTGAAACTGAACAGGGACTCTTTTGTGGGAAATGTCCTGGGCCCAGTTTCTCAACAATAGATATGGGACTGGAGTCTTTCAGGCAACAATAAGCTCAGCAAACATTAAATGAAATTAGGGACCTGTAGAAACAACAGTACCAATGATTAAGTAGTAGTTAATTGTAGGCGGTTTTACTTCCTTTTTATTCAATGTGAATATGTTTTATTTCTTTTCCTTGTCTGATTGCTGTGGCTAGGAGTTCCTATAGTATGCTGAATAGAAATGTTGAAAGCCCCCACTCTTGTCTTGTTCCTGTATTTAGGGGGAAATCTTTTAGTTGTTGCCCATTGCGTATGATGTTGGCTGTAAGTTTCTTGTGCATGGCCTTTATTTTGTTGTGGTGCTCCCTCTAATACAACTTTGCTGAGTGTCTTTTTTTTTTCTTTTTTTACTATAAATCAGTGATGTACTGTAACAAATGCTTTTTCAGCCTTTGTTGATAAGATTATGTGATCTGTGTCTTTCCTTTCGTTTTTGTGATATATTACATTTATTGATTTGCAAATATTGTATCATCCTTGCATTCCTGGGATGAATCCCTAATGATTATAGTACATGATCTTTTTATTGTATTTCTAGTTGTGGCTTGCCAATATTTTGTTTAGGATTTTAGCATCTATGTTCATAAGCAATACTGGCCAGTGGGTCTTTTTCTTTGTTGTGTTCATATTTGGTTTGGGGATTAGACTGATGCTGGCTTCATAAAAAGACCTTCGGAGTTCTCCCTCATTTGGAACTTTTAGAATAGTGTGAGAAGAATAGGTGTTAGCTCTTCCTTAATTTTTTTTTTTTTTTTGTAAAATTCTATGAAACTATGATCTAGGGCTTTTCTGTGCAAGACATTTTTTGCTTACTGCTTCAATTTCAGTTGCTGCTTTCGGCCTGTTCAGGCTTTCTGTTTCTTTTTGATTCAGTTATGGAAGATTTTGTGTTTCTAGAAATGTCTCCATTTCACCCAGGTTTTCAAATTCTTGGCATATTGTGTTCATCGAAATTTCTTACAATCCATTGAATTTCTGTGTATCAGGTATAATCTCTTTTCTGATTGTGTTTATTTGGGTTCTCTCTCTTTTTATCTTGATGAGTCTGCTTAAAGGCTTGTCAATTTTTTCATCTTTGGAAAGAACCAACTCCTGCATTTATTTATCCTTTGAATTGTTCCCTTAGATGCTATGTCATTTAATTCTGATCTGATCTTGACCCTTTCCTCACTTTTATGGGCTCTGGGCTTTGTTTGTTGTTATTCCTCCAGTTCTTGTAGATGAAGGTCAGGTTGTTTATGTGAAATGTTTCTGTCTTTTTTATATATGCCTGGCTTGCTATGAAGTTCCCCCACAAGACTGACTGCCTTTGGTATGTCCCATAGGTATTGAGGCTGTTATGTCCTGGTTTTCATTTGTTTCCAGAAACTTTTTGATTTCTTAACTGATGTCATTTTAACCTATTCATGGTTGAGTAACATGTTATTCAGTTTCCATGAATTTGACTGTTTTTGAGTTTTTCCTGTAGTTATTTTCTAGTTTGAAGTCATTGTGCTCCAAGAAAATATTTGATGTGATTTCAAATTTCTTGAATTTGTAGAGACTTCTTTATTGAGTTATCATGTGGTCTATCTTTGAAAATCTTCCATATATATTTGAAAAGAATGTGAATTTTGCTTCTTTGGGGTGAGAGGTTCTGCATATATATTTTAAGTCCATATCCAGGGCCAAAATATTCTTGTTGATTCTTTATTTTGAAGATCTAGTCATTGTTGACAATTGGGTGTTAAAAAAACCCAGTATAAATGTGTGACTGTCTATATCTTTCTTGGAGCCCTCCAAGATTTTTGTAAGAAATTTGGATACTCCAAACTTTAGTGCATACATCTTTACAATATTTATTGTCTTCTTAATGGATTCTGCCTTTGAGTAGTTTGAAATACCCTTCTGTGACTCTTATTATTGCCTTTGTTTTAATGTCTATTTTTTCTGATTCAGGTATTGCTACCCTGCCTTATTTTTCCTGTCTATTTGCTTGGAATGTCTTCTTCAACCCTTCACTTTCAGACTGGTAAGTCTTTTCTTCTCAGGTAGGTCTCTTGTAGAGATGCAGTGTTGTAGGCAGCATAAGTGGGAGTCCTGTTCTCTTATCCATTCAGCTACCCTATGCCTTTTGATTGGTGCAGTTATTCCATTTATATTTAAGTTTATTATTGATAGGTACTCATTCATTTCATTTACCCTCTCTGTACCTTTGTTCCTCTCTCACTCTTTTTCTTCATTTTCTTTTTTGTAAGCTTTTTTTAAATCTATATTTAGAGAGAGGAGGAGAAAAGAGAAAGAGAGGGAGAGAAACATAAATGTGTGGTCACCTTTTGCACGCCTCCTACTGTAGATCTTGCTGGCAACCCAGGTATGTGTCCTAGACTGGGAAGCAAAGTGGTGACCCTTTGATTTGAAGCCAGTACTCAACTACTGAGCCACACCCACCAGGGCTTTCTTCATCTTTTTAAAGCAATCCCTATGCATGTCTTGCCATGCTGGTTTGGTGGAGTTATATTCTTTTAGCCGTTTTTCTTTCCTGGGAAAGGCCTCATTTCACCTTCCTCTTTAAATGAGAGCCTTGCTGAATAGAGTAGTGTTGGTTCCAGACCTTTGCTTTCCATTACTTGCAATATTTCTTGCCATTCCCTTCTGGCTTTTAGTTTTTCTGTTAAAAAGTCAGATGCTAAGCTTATCAGAGTGCCTGGCATGTTACTTCCTGTTTCTCCCCTGCTGCCTTTAAGATTCTCTCTTGTCTTTCAATTTTGCCATTTTCATTATGATGTGTCTTAGAAAGGGCCTTTTTGGGTTCCTCTTGATTGGGACCCTCTATGCTTCCTGGACTTGTTTAGCTTTTTCTTTCATCAAGTTAGGTAAGTTTTCCATGATTGCTTTTTCAAATAGTTTTTCTATTTCATGCTCTTCTTCTTCTCCATCTAGTAACCTTATTCTATGGATATGATTATGTTACATGTTGTCCAGCAGTTCCCTTAGTCCCTCTTTATTCTTCTGAAGTCTTTTTTTTTTTTTCCTTTTCTTGCTTTTTCTGGGAGTTGTTTTGTACTTTGTTCTTCAGCTTGCTGACTTGACCCTGTGCTTCATCTAGGCTGCTTTTGGCACCTTCTACTGTATTCTTCAATTCAGAAATTATATTCTTCATTTCTTCTTGGCCCCTGTTGATTGTTTTTATTTCCTTTTTCATGCTGATACAGTTTGCAGTAAGTTACTTGTAGTTTCCCTGTAGTTGTTGGTAATTGTCTGTGAGCTCATTGAGCTTCCTTATAACCAGTGTTTTGAACTCAACATATGATCATTAACTTGCGCCTATTTCATTTAGCACTCCTTCTGAGCATTCTCCCTTTCCTTTCAACTGGGGGTTGTTTCTTTGTCTTTCCATTATTTGTTTGACTCTTCTTGTTTGCTTCTGTTTCTTAAATTGATCTGTTTTGATTTTCTGCCTTTGTGATGAGAAGTTCTATGTTAGAGGGCCTGTGCCATTCAGTGGTACAGTATCCTTGGATAACCTGAACTAGATGCTCTCAGGATGCTCTTTATGCCTTTTATGTTGGTTCTCTGGATGTAATTGGGTTTTGATTGTTTTGAGGTGTTTTTGGTTGGTCCTTCCCTCCAGCTGGTTGACTGAGGGTCATTCCTTCTACCATGTGTTATGTGCTGTTGTGAAGGTACTACCAGAAGAAAACTGCAAAGAACAGTAAACAAACCCACACCAACAAAAATAACTTCCCCCCATCATCCCACTACCAACAGCAAATGAACTAGTATATAATAAGGGTGTAAATATATGAAGACTATTATAAGAAATGAGAGGGGGTATGGGATGACTTACTGAAAGAAAAATGACTTTGAGAGGGTAGAGGGGGTAGTGTTAATAAGAAATGGGAGTTGGAGCAATGCAAAGACAGAAAAGAAAAAGCTCACCATAAATTAAAAAGGGAATGAAGAATGTGCAATGAAATATGAGGAAGAAAACATATAGTATCAGGTTTAAATAAAAATTAAAATAATATAAAATAAAATAAAGTCAGGGGAAAAACAAAGAAAAATATTAAGTAATTAAAAAAATACATAGAACCAAATTGAAGAGAAAGATCCATCACAGTACTGTCAACAAGAAATTAGGTAAAATTAATATAGGTGGTAGGGGAATAAGAGGGAAAAAAGAAACAAAAAAAGTTCACTACATGTCTAGAGGAATGGGAAATGATTTTGAAATGATGGAAGGAAAGGGCATACTAAGAATGAGGAACAAAACCAGTCTAATACAAGGAAAAATTAAAATTTGGGCTGTATGAAAAAGAAAAAAAAGGAGAATAAGGAAAATAAAAAGGCAGGGTAAAAGAGAATTAGAAGACAGACAAAAACAGGTTAAGACAGGGCAAATTTTAAAATTTTATAAGAAAAAAAAGAGAAGGAGAGGAGACCAGTAAAATTTGAAATTTGAACCACAAATTTAGTGAAGATCTCAAGATAAAATTGGAAAAAAAAATGCAACAACTACCCTACTTATCACCAACTAGCAAATATTGCTAAGGTGGAGAGAGAATGGGGGTATTTTAAGAGCTGGGTAAAAAGGAAGTGAGATGACCATTGACAAGATAATTGGTTTCCTGTGTCTGAATGGGGGAGAAATAGCAAGAGTGCATGATGAAAACAAGTGGTAGCAAGAGAAGAAACAAAATTTGAAATGAAAATAATGTGAGGAAAAAAAAGGTAAAATGGGGTGAGAGAAAGGAGGGGAAATATGTGAATTGAAATATACTGTAGTGTAAAACCTAGTAACTTCATATGCACAATCTTACAAACCTTCATCTCCCTTCAGACTCCTAGACCCCAAAGGGATTCTTATGTCCTTCTTTCCCTTGATTTTTATCCCATGTGTCATGTTTCATAACTTTTCTTGCCTAGTCTACCTGGTTACCAGGACACTGATATCTACAAAATCCATGAGATCCATGGATCCGTGTCACAGGGGGCACAAAACAGGGTCTTCCAGTGCAGACCTGTGGGGGGCTCATGTGACAGAGACCTGCATGTTTACAAGAGTTTCTGAGTTTCACGACAGAATATGTTTACAATTTCTGTAAACTTGTTCCTTGAGAGTGAGTGAAAACATATGTAGAATGAGAACACTGTTGTTGTTTAGACTGCTGCAGAAGTGCAGTGTTTTATTTCTACCCTTTTTCTCAGATACTAAGACAAAGGTCATTTTAATAAATGCCATTCACAGAAAAATCTAGGTAGTCAGGTCACCTTATGCTATTGACACTAATTCAGGATGGAGGCATGACAACAGGAAATATGTATTGAATAATTTCAGCCAGATTAAAAATATTTGAAATATTTGCTACTATAATAAGGATGGACAACTGTGAGCAAGATGACAGGATCAGATAATTATAACTAGGTGATGTCAGGGTGAAACATGCATCAAACAAGTTTAAGAGGAAAGAAACTCTTTATTAAACACCATGCATTAACATAGTGAACCAGAAGTCAGCACCCATGGAACAGAAGGCTGTGAAGATTTTACGAACTGGAGAAAGAATCAAAGGCATCTCTGTTTGCTAATTGGATTTACAAAAAAGAAAATTGAAACTTTTCATGAACTCTTTACAGGAGGTCATTTTAGCTCCTGGTTTAAAGGTTCTTATCCAAGTTAGTCTTCCAACCCCCACAGAGACTGATACACAGACACTCAGGACAATTAAATTTTAAGAGATGGATACAGGACTTTGTGAAATATACTCGCTGAATCATAATACTGGCAAGAAAATGTTAAGGACTCTTGTATATCTGAAGTGGGAAAAAAAGAGAAGATTCTGTAATTACAAGTTGAAATTACATTTCTAAAGAGAATGCTCTAAAATATGGAGGTCCAAGGCCTGTGATCAGAAATGATCTCTCTAAAGGTTGATGACTCTGAGGGAATATTAAGGCCTCTAGGTCATAACAAACCTGCTTGTGCACAGTGGATGGAAACATAACTGAATCTTTTTCAGCCAAGGTCTGTTTTGCATCTACATCACTTCCTGCAGTTTATAAACAGGTGAAAAATAACTGAGACTCCCTGAACAGAGCCAGGATTTGATCTCCCAGAAGGCTGTGCTTCTAAAGTGTTCCTTTCAGATGTTATATTTATTTCTACTCTCACTTTCCTGTTCATCAAAGTTAATCACCAAGGAAGAACTGTGTTCTTGATCCTACAACATGGCTGGTGTCACCTCATTTAGCCTGATCAGTTACATGAGGGCAGAGGAACTGACCCTTACTGAATAGTTTGGTTTGATAAATGTTTTTCTATAAAACATAACGGGGATTTTAATATGCACTTGAGTTTAGGAAGCCTCACCCTCACACTTCACCTCCATTTATCTAGCTTTAGGTGATGTCCTCTTCTCCAAGAGGTACCAAAACACCAAAGAGGTCAAACTTAGCTCTATAAAGTGTGAAGTCTTTTCCAATTCCATGCACAAGTTTCTGAACTAGGACATTTGAACTAGAGCTGTGGTATTTTATAAAAGTTTCCAATTATGTCTTTTTAACAAAAAGAAAAGAAATGTACTGGACTCATAACAATAATTTTATTGAAATATTAGCAACAGAGAGTTTTAGACACAAACAAAAATCAGTGTTGTTACTCACATGAATATCCTCACGTCCATTCCCATTGTCTACAACAGTGTCCTGGTTCCTCCACATGTTTGCATGGAGAAGAGACATGGTTCAGATTCTCTAAACATTTCACCTGATTCCATTGGTTATCACGAGACCACTGTTCTTCCTCTGAGGACACAGTGTCAGATACACTGTGGACATGGTACACAGGAGACCAAACTGAGGTGGGGTTTGGTCTGAAATGTGACTTTCAGTCAATGTTAGCTCAGATTTTTAACTGTTTATTGACTCAATGAAATTTTTTAAGGACTATTCACCTTCAGAATAAATCTATTTTAATAATTCAAGAAAACCTTTTATTTAGAGTTTAACAGCATAGAAGGGGAAAGGAGAGTCATTCAAATTTCACATCCAGCTCAAGAGCCACACTTGCAACAGAACTGATGGGGTTGGAGGCTTCACACTGGTGATTCCCAGCATCATTCCTCTTCACAGGGTCTATGGTGAGGCTTCAATGGTCCTTGGCAGCTTCTTTCACTCTGTGGGCTGCCATTTTGTGCCATTGAACAACCACTAGATGGTGAGCATATTTGAGTAGCAGGTCAAGACCACAGCATACTTATTCTCTGTGACTGTGGTGTTGCTGGTCTGGAGGGTGGGCACTCTCACATGCCCTGTGGAGAAACAGAGAATGTGATTCATTGAGAATGGGCTTGAGCCATGGAGCCATGCTGCTTCCTCAGAGATCTCAGCCACTCACAGTCCAGAGTGAGCTTTGTAAAGGCCACCAGAGTAAGGTTCTGACATTTGCAGAAGTACACTTGTGTATATTCAGGTGACAATATGTAAGGAGAGAGCTACACCTCCTCGCTGACCCCATAGAACTTTCAGGTTATTCCTTAACTGTCCCTGCAGACATCTGTGTCATAGCAGCACACAGAACCCCTTCCCAGCCCTTGTGTCCTATAACCTCATCATCAGGTATAATTTTCTCTCATGAGCTTTTCTTGATCTTTTTTCTAGAACATTTTTGACTTCAAAAGGCCAACTTACATAAAATTGTATATGTGTTGGCGAAGGAAGACTTAACACCTTTGTCCACCTAGGGAGGTTTACAGTAAGTGGAAAAGAATTTAGCTTTTGTTAAATAATTCATTAGGCAATAAAAATAGCCCAGTCCAGTCTTCATGACTGTAAACCTGAATGACTTCTGTCTAAAACTCTTTTAAGTGTGAACAAGATTTAATTTCCTGAACCATTGATTCAAAGTCATGTTGAAATTAATCTCTACAGGGAAGTGGTTATGGCTTTAGCAAAAAAGACATTGACTGTAGGAATAGAAGAAAACTATACACTATGATAAAGGTCATACATAGAAGCCCAGGGTTAACACAATATTCCACAGAGATACTCAAAAAATTCTAGTGATATCATGAACAAGAAATAGATGCTATTCTTTCACATATTCAACAGAGTACTGGAAGTTTTGACTGCAACATTTTTGCAAGAAGGTGAAACAAGTTGTATTCAAATTGGTGAAAGAGAAAAAAATCCTTTTTCAAAAGACAACATAGTCTTATATAAAGAAAACCGTAAAGTTTCTGACACCTACAAACTTAGAATTAATAAATACACACTTAGAACTAATAAATAAGGGAAAGTAGCAGGAGATAAAATCAACACTTAAGATCACTTTCTTTTCTTACAACAACAATATAGAATTCCAAAAGAAAATTAAGAAAAATGTTCCATTTCCAATAGCATCAAAAGACTAGAAAACAAAGGAATGCACTTAATTAATAAGGTAGAAATTGTATTCGCTTAAAACTACCAAACATTTTTGAAAGAAATTAGACACAAATAAATGAAAAACATACATGTTAATTTATTGGAAGACCCCAAACTATCTACATATTTGACACAATCACTATCAGAAGCTCAAGGTTTTCCTGGAAGAAATAAAAAAAAAAAAATCCATCCTACATTTCATAAGAAAAGTCAATGAATCCCAAATTTTTGAAATGGTGTTTAAAAAAGAATACAGGAGAAGGTCTCATGTTTCCTAAGCTCAAAACTTACAGCAGAGCTAAAGTAACTGAAACAGTGTGACACTGGCAAGAAAACTTCTGTTCATCAAAGACACGATCAAATGGTGTCAATGAAAAGGCCTAGACTATTCAATGGAGAAAAGATAGACTTTGTAAAAACGATGTTGAAAAGGAATATCCATATGCAACAATTGGCATGGATTGTTGTCTTATACTATGCAAATGGTAAAAGATGAAAATAGAATAAATTGTAAAGGTTAGACATAAAATTTTAAAAAGCTTAGAAAAAGTATAGAGAAAGGCATTATGACATTAAGTTATCAATGATTTTATGAATATGACACTAAGAATACAGGCAAAAATAGACAATTTGGATTTTGTCCAAATAAAAAATTATCTTCATCAATAAGCACAACAGATTGAAAGGTGACCTACGAAATGTAGAAAATATTTTGCAAATGCAGTGGAAAATAAAAGGTTAATGTCTAGAATATACAAAAGATATACAACTCTACAACAAGGACAAAACAAATAATCTGATTTATAAAGGGGCAAAGCACTTGAGTAAAATTTTCTCCAGACTATATCCAAATGGCCATTAGTCACCAAAAAAGATGCCCAACACCACAATTATTATTAAATGACATGAAAATCAAATCTCTCAAGGTCAAATTTGTTGCTAGCTGTGTTGGGTGTGGTTAACTTTACTCTACATGTAAGAGCAAAAACTGGCCCTGTGTGGTACCTTTGATTTCTCCCAAAGCTTCTTCAATCATAGTTGGCACTTCTCACATCTCAGTAACCTGAGTCTTTGAAATAATAAAGTAGGTTGGTGTACAAAAAAAAAAAAAAAAATTGGGAATCCAAGTGCTCTGTGAAAATATGGTCTCCAGCTATTGGTCTGAGGAAAATACAGACTTCCTCAGGTGTTAGTTTAGTATCAGTGTTTAGTTATGGAAAGCCATGGGAATGGAAGTCAGAGACATCCCTGCACTTCTCCCTGTTCTTCACTGATCACCCAACTGCCTGGCTGAGCAGAAACGTTTTCTTCCAGCTGCACAGACTTCTATCACCCAGATGAGGTGTGTTTCCATGAGGCACTATTTCCCAGGACATCCTGGAAACTGGGATTGGAGTAGGAATAACATGTAAGGACTTGAAGCAAGACCGGTGATAATTTCACTATTCAGGCCTCTGGGTAAAGAGGTGGGTCAGGTTTTTCCAGGTGAAGGTGAATGAAATGAGCCAGTGAGCCAATAAATAATAGAGAGTATTTCAATAAATGCTTTAGGAAAGTGGAAAATGGACAGACAGAAGCTGATTATGGCAGCAGAATCATGAGCTCTGCCCTTGATCATTAAAGTCATTCTCTCTCCTCTGAGGGCAGGTGAGGACTTGGGCAAATGCAAACTGTGTAAGTTCCAGCAAATGTGGAGCATTGACTTCCTGAAATCCTGGTGCTAGTTGGTAATTTGTGTTAGGTGGCCATGAGATAGAAATTTGGAAAAAAATTAAAATCCTTCTGTATGTAAATTGGGACTCAAGATGAATTGCAAAAAGAACTATTTTATTAGAGAAATGAAAAGGATGTGAGATGATGGTCTTAGTTCCTGGAGGCACAGAAAGCTTGTTCTTTATGGTGAGCATTCCAAGGACTCTCAATCCAGGTTTCAGCTATGAAAAAATTTTGGATCATTCATTCATTCAATCAATCACCATTTATTTCCTCCTAATATATCAAAAGCAACTGAATATTTTTTTATACATTGGTCCTAAACTGGTATCAGGGGTAAAGTGGGGAATGAAAAGGCAAAGTCCTTTTTTTTTTTTTTTTTTAATCTGGTGGGAGTGACTACACCACAATGGGAATCAAATAAGTGATGTCAAGCCCAGTGCAGGGTGGTGTGGCTGGGCCACCTGAAGAGGAGGCCTGGTTAATCTAGGCAGTGATTCTGTCTGTTACTGCAGGTAATGGGATTCTGGAGTAAAATAGAATGTTTCTCCATTTTGCTCACTCCACAAAACAAAGTATATTCCTATGAACTGAGGAAGCCTAGAGAAAAAGTATCTGAACCAATTCATTGGTTTAAGAACCCAAAGAGCCCCTCATATGTCCCCTGAGATAGAGAAATCAAGTCTATGACTACAGACAGTACTCAAGTGACTCTGATCAGATGCTCATGAATTGTGTGCCTGATTAACTGACAGTATCTTCCTGTTTCTCAGTTTATTCTCAATGAATATTTGGCTGCCAGGTTTTCAAGGCAGCAACTGTAAAATACTTAGAGGATATGACCTAAATCTTCAAATAGAAAAGTGCTCAAATAAGAGGTACCTCTTACTGATCGACTCCAAGAGATGATTCCCTGGGCTGATTCCTGGTGAATGAGGACCTTCCAGGAGCATTTTATTTTCTCAGTTTCTTTCTGGGAATGCTGACCATTTTCTGAACCTTCCTAAGTCCCCCAGAACAGTTGGCTCCTATCCAGAGACATTGTCTGACTGTGCTCTCCACACACAGACTCAGGTGATACCAAACTCGATTTCTGCTAAGATGTGACTCTTGGGCCTGATCCAGGACTGGTTAACTGTCTCAGGAGCCTTGTGATTCAGGGGCCCATTAAACTATTACACACTCAGCCCTTTCAAGGATGCCAAAACCAAACTGGCACAGGCTGCCTTGGGTCCCTGGATTGAAGAACCCTGGCACAGTGTTCTGGGGAGAAGTTTCTGAGCTGAGCTCTGTATGAATGTCAAGAAGCTTCTCAGACCATGCTGTGACCTAGTATAACAAAGTGAGCCTCAGAACAAATTCATAAGAACATGTTCAGGGGGCTGAACTGAGAATGGTTTTCCTCTGCTTAGTTACTCACATCAGACTGATCCTTCTGTTTGCAGTGACTATCTGTAGGACTTCAACTGGGAAGGGAACCGAGATCTTAGAACATTTGTCTACACTCTGTTAATCCTGCAATAGATACCAAAATCCATCCTGAAACAAAATGCAGAGGGCAAAGGAGGCAGAGTCAAGAATTATCAGTTCTGTGCTCGAAGTAGAATTCACCCCACCTGACATCTAGAGGTCAGAGAGCGATCACTCACGGTATACACTGAGCTGTTGATATCCTATTAATATATTGAAATTTTGTTGTTCCACTGCTATGGTGTAGATTCCTGCATCTTTCATGGTGACCTTCTTTAACAGCAAAGACCCATCATAGTTTATTGTCACCCATCCATTTGGAGGACCTCTTATATGGTAGTTTGCAGTTTGTGCAAGAAATGCAATTATCTGATTATTGTCTGAGAATTCCCCTCTGTACCATACCAGACGTGTAGCATCTGGAGGCTTGTTCTGAATACTTAAAAGCACATTCTCCCATTCAGCAGCATTTCCTACCACATATCCTATTGGGCTCAGGTGAGCAGGCACCAGAAATTTAAGACTGAGACTAGAAAATAGGAAAATGAAATTATTCAATATTTGTATTTTTGTATTTGGTTGGAAAGATGGGGCCCTGGATCCTGAGCAGGTCTCTTTATCTCTCAGCCTTGGTCTGCCTAAGAGTGTTTGTCTCCCATGGTCAAGGTCAAGAGCATAGCTCCCAATACTTCTGAAAGGAACTTCTAGCATCTCTGAAATGGTTACTTTTTCTGTTTCAAGTGCTCTTCTCCAGGTGTTTGTTTTACTCACCCCTTCACTGTACTTAGACCCCTTCTGACACTCAGGAGCATTTTTGAAAGACACCTTTGCTGACCACCTTCTCTAAAGATTCTCTGCCTTCATTTTCTGACCTGTGCTCCTGTTTCTTACCTTTTTTTTTTTTTCATGGCTGTTGTGGGTAACTGACCTCACATTTGGACTTTTCTTTCTCTCTCTCTCTCCTCCATAGAACATGGACCTGATGAGAGCAGGGCTTCTCGGATCTAGTACTTCCAGTGACTCCAACCACCTAGAAATACATGGGGTTGAATCAGTAAATTTTCCTAGGGTCCTCTAAATCATGGGATGCATTTACTGATTTCTGAGGTTTATGGTAAAGACAATGCCTACCACCTCTGGATGATTGGTTTCTGCTGTTTCCTGACATAAATCATGATTATTATTACCAGTTTCATAATTCAATACTCAGTGATGAATTGAATAGGAAATGAACATCAATCCAGGTTTTCCTGGCTCCCACGACTTCCAGATTATGAGATTTTCTTCTTGCTGAGCCCCCTTCCCTATGCTACTCCTTCCTTTTGTCCTTTACACTCAGTCCCAGACAGAAGCCTTCCCTCTTTTCTCAGACCACTGGTTTCTCCAGCAGAACCCAGCCAGTCTCTGTGTCAGATCCCTAGTCTCCCCACAAGGAATTGTCTCCTACTTACCAACCAGCAGCACCCCTTGCCAGTGGACAAGTCCTCTGAGGGTAGAGACTAAAAGGGATGCCATAGTGTCTGCTGCCTCCTCTGTGGCTGTGTCTTTCAGAAAAGCCTGAGGCTCTGTAAGGCTCACAGGCACCTCTGTCTAGAATGGAGCCATCTGCTGTGTGTCCTACCTGTGTGCTGAGCTTTATTCTGGGGCATGTTTACTATTCTTGTCATGTGGGCTAGGGTCAGAGTTTGTACACAGGACCCTCCAACACTCTCCCTTCAGTTTTTTCTACCCTTGTCCCTTCTGACCAGTGTAGATCCCCTATATTCTGCCTCCTTGAGAACTCCTGAGGCTTCTCAAAACCACACAGAAACCCACAAGCACACATGCATATAATCACACACACACACACACACACACACACACACCCTCATGCTGTGGTAGGAAAAGCAGAAACCTGAGTTGTCTGGCTTTCAGGGTTTAAACACAGCTTCCTTTCTGGTGCCCAGTAGTCTTTCCCACAGCCTCTATCTTTCACACTTGACTTTCCCTTTCAGAGCAGGAGTTCTTGAGCTAAATAAAATAATAATAATAATAATAAAAACTAAAACAGGGCTATCACACCTGCTGTGTACTGGACTACCTGTGAGACATTTTAAACATTGTAATGCCCAGGTGACACCTTACAAATGCAGCTTCAGCAGCTGTCCAGCTAATTTGGTTGCCCTATCAAAATGAGATCTTTTCATGGAAAGGTAGAATCACTTCTATTGCTCTCCTGTGTAGAGGGGATGTCTTCAGATCCCATTAAACTGCCCAATTCTGACTGGGCTGCAGTGGGTCAGAGACTTTGTATCTGACGAGCTTTCAGGAGAGGTTGACCCTGCTGAGCTGTAGTGTACACTTGGGTTAGCAAGGCTGATGGAGCACATATATCCCCAAAATGGTGAGACATCCATGTCATGCCAGCATTGGACACTGCGGTGTCTTGGTCTTTGCTTTCTCAGTACCACACAGAGAGGCTCTGGTGTCCTGAAAATATCTATAATATTTTTGTTTGTGACACAGAAACTTAGCTGGGCATCTGGTCCTCCCCATGTTGTCAAATGCTCTGAGAAACTTTTATTTCCTCCCAGCAAAAATGTCTCAGAGATGAATCTGTCAGTGAGAAAGATCAGACTTGTGAAAATTTCAGTGGGGACACTTCTTATACCTCAGGGTGTAACCACACAGGATTTTGGATCCAGGGACAAAGACTTAAAACAAGAACTCTCAGCCAGATGTGAAGATTTTGTGTGTGAACTAGGAGATGTCCTGAGTGTTCCAGGAAGAATAGCCCTTGGTCAAGGAGAGATGCCTGTGGGCTTCCTGGTTCTCAGGGATCAGCTTAATGTAGACCACCCTCTCCACATGTGTTTTTTGGACATCTCCTTGTGCTCTCTGGCTATTGGGACAATGTTTGGTTCTGTCTGGGTGGCTTTCTTGTGGTCACTAGATTCCCATGGATGAGGCCAGACATGAGGAGCAGCACAGAAACCACTAAAGGAGGGGGTCCTCCCAGGCCCTGTCAAAATATAAAAAATTCCAAACCATTAGAGCAATTTAATGGGATTACTTGAGCTTTAATGATCATATATGCTGGTATGTAGGTCTGAAATCCCATGAAGAAAGGAAGTTTTGCAGCATATTTTTATACATTATAATCAAAGTAGAAGTTGAAAAAACTTGCATATACTTCCTTAGTAGGTGAGACAAAACATAGCAGGAAAATCTCTACAATTGGGGAAAAAGGCAAAATAAAGAAACATATATTTTTATGTTGGTGGGTACAGGAAAATTCACATTTACAGGACAGAGAAGGTGTGCAGGGGACCATATAACATAAAGGATGTTATGTGAAAGAATGAAAAGTCATCCCTGATTCCTATAAGGTCAGGGTATGTTCTTTCTTCCCCTCATAGTAACTCCATCAAGGACTGGGGATTCAGAGTTTCTGTCAAATCAGGTACCAGTGAGAACAGGAAGAACACAGGCCTTGGGTGATGAGACATAACTCACAAGGTGGGTCTGTTGAGGGCTGTGATTTTAAGGGGAATAAAATGGAGTCCAGGCCCTACTGTTAGGAGGATTCTGCCCTTTCTTCAGACTGTATGAGAAGTAAAAGCCTGAACCTAGCATGTCCCCAAGCAGGCAATGACCTCCTGTCATACTGACACCAATGACTTTGTGTCTATGAAAACATAATTTGACAGCAAGAGTCACATACAGAGACAGCCTTCCATTGTGTGCTTCCCCTTATCAATTTAATGAACATTCACAGAGCTTCTGTGATGTGTCAGTCTCTTGGCTTGGCCCTGGAAACTCCAAGGAGAATAAAACATGTGTGGGCCTTGTGCTTATCAAGTTTGCCTTGTAACAGAGACAGGGTCTCTGTTACATAAATCATGGCTGTAGGGGATTAGTTATATTTCAGTGAAGGGGCATGAAAGAAAACTTTGGGTGCACACACAGCATGTATTTGAAACTTAGCTGGTTTGGGGATCATAGAGAGAACTTTTGACAAAGTTAACTGTTTGCTGACATCTGAAGAATTTGTGGGCATTTTACCCTTGAGGAACAGAAGCTGTTAAGAATAAACAGCTGCTTGCAGAAGCCTGACCTTTGGTGGGCTGATGTTTTGCTAGATGGAGGAGTGAACAGAGTCTGCTCCCCTGGATGAGGAGCTTGAAGAGTTAGGAAGAATGTGTAATGATTGACATTTTTGAGGCTGGGCTCTGTTGGGCTGTGGGTGCTGCTCTGTTGGTGTCAGCAATGCCCCAGAAAGTATCCAGCCTGCAGAGTAATTCTGCCACACCCTGGTGGACAAGCAGAAAAATGGGCAAGGAGATATCATATTACAGTTAATCTTCTTTTAATTTTGTACTTCCTATTTAACTATACTTTAGACAATATTTCACAAGTATATACAATTTAATATATTTTTGAATTACAGTTTAATATAATTAGCTTAACATATTGAAAGCATATGATTTATGATATTTTTCCTTATGCATGCAGCAGATAATTTGTAAAAATTAAAGGACCATGTCCCTTATTATTAAAGTCTTTTCATGCTCTCTGGCGATCTCTTTATTCTTCATCTCTCCACCACCTTTTGTAGTATTAATGAAACTCTCATCATCTTCTTTTATTAAAACTTCATATACATTTTGAGGATTTTCCAAATTTTTTGTAATGAAGTATGTAATTTTAAGCTGAGGTTGGCTTCTTGACTCAACAGGATTATTTTGACATAGCTCTTTCTTTTTCAACTCTAGTTATCTGTCATTCTAAGGATGCATTAATTTTGATTAACTATTCACACTTTATGTACATTTGCCTGTTTTCAATTTCGGGCTTTTCCAAGTAAACCTGCCATGAACATGAATGCAGAAAATTCTATAAGGCAAAGAATTAGTATTTATTTTTTTTAATTTTTATTTATTTTTAGAGAGGGGAGAGAGAGAGAGAGAGAGAGAGAGAGAGAGAGAGAGAGAGATTCAATGTGTGGTTGCTGGGGGTTCTGGCCTGCAACCCAGGAATGTACCCTGGCTGGGAATCGAACCTGGGACACTTTGGTTCCCAGCCCACGCTCAATCCACTGAGCTATACCAGCCAGGGCTGAATTAGTATTTATTAAACAAAGGGATAACTAGAGAAATAGAAGATAGGGAGCTACCCCTAGGAGTCTGTTTTCAAGGGCCCACTTCCACAGCTCCACCCAGAGGTAAAGAGACACCTGCTTCCTGACATAAAACTGTGTCTGCCACAGCCTGCCCATCAGTCAACACAGTAACAGAAATAGTGGTTCCATCTCAGTTCCACCTTCTAAATTGTGAACCAGTGCACCTCAGAAACTGCATTTAATTCACATCTGGATTGTCAATCACTAAGAGTAGGGGGAAGGTAGTGTTTAACTTTTAGTCCCTCTGATATAAAAGGAAACCTAATAAAGTGAAGGGTATATGCCAAGTGCCACATGACATTTCTGAGCCCAGCTGCAGGCTGTGTGACTCTGGGTGAGTGACCCCACCTTGATAAGAGTCACTTCTCTCATGTGATGTCATAAAAATATGTTGGGTCTTTTTTCTTGGATTTTAGAAAAAGATATCTAAAACTCCTGGAATTTTGTAAGTGATGTGGGTGGTAATTGTACTTTTGTTGTGATGACGCAACCCCTGGCTGGCCTCTGGATAGTTGCAGAGTGAGGGCAGGTCACCAGAAAGACCAAGTTCTGACAAGAAGTTTGGAAATTTCAGCTATCAACGTAAGAAATGTTTCAACCTGAACAGAATTTTTAATAGTCTTTTGGAGCCAAACATGATGACACTTGCAGGAAGCAAAATCACAATGGACTATGAAAATGTTCTGAAGAATGGCAATTTGCCCCTCAATTCATACAGTACCTTCAAATGCCAGAGCCTGAGGGGTTATATGAAATCCATTGGTAGTAGATTAGAGATGTTGGAAGAAGAAAAAGTGCAAGAATCTCTGAGATCGTTAAAGACTAGAACAAAGAAACACAGTTTTGAGGTTGGTTTGTCCAGGAAAGTCAGCAGTTAACAATGAACACAATAGCGATAGTAATGAGAAGGTATGTTGCCTGTGCTGTGGTGCAGTGAGGTGTCCAGAAAACAGAGAATTAGGCATTTAAAAGTATGTTATGTTTGAGGCAAAAAGACAATGAACACTCTCGGTTGAGGTAAAGATTGACATTTGTCAGGAAAGATACCAGCCTAGGACATGACTACTAATCATGGCTTACTTTGGTTCAGTTTTAATTTCTGACCATCCTCTGTGGTTGCTTAAGTTCATGTCTTTTACATCCCATCATGTAGGACTCCCCTGAGTTTGTCAGGTTTAGGATGTGTCCCCCTTTTTATCCACACTGCTTTGGTGATAAATCAACCTAAACAATGCATTGGTGACTAAACTATCAGTTAGTCAATATTGTCTCAAATGCTAGGAAGGGATTCTTAGGAAGTCTTACTGTCAGTGTTTGTCTTGCTGAACAATAAGCCATTCGTGATTCAGCAAGCCCTTAACTTTGGATGGAAGTCAAAGCTGAATGATCTCAAAAGAGAAAAGCACATAAATGGGAGCAGTCAGTAACATAGGCCTTTATTAGACAAACACTCTGGATCATTTCTAACCTGTAAGCTACCATGATCTTAGTTTTTCTGTCTCATTTCTCTGTATTTTGTACCTTGTGTAACATTTACTTACAGTGTGAGGGCACATTATAGACCAAAGCACTGTTCACAATCTGACCATGTGATTGGTTCTTATTTACTATTGCCCACCTGTTATTAATTATTAATTAGTCAATATAAATTTGATTTCTGCTAGTTTTGCACTTGGAAGCTGTAACCTTAAGGTTTTTGGGGGGACCAGGTTGTGAGACATATTTGTATTTTTGAGAGGGTGGCATTTAACTATAATTCAATTACCATATTTTAAGCAGATCTGAAGAAAGTGGGAAATGTATATGGGTCTAGTTGAATGACTTTCCAGTGTCATATTTGGACAGACAGAACATCTGCTACAGACTTTATGAGCTATTGGAAGAGGCTTCTGGTAACATTGTTTACTTTCTGGAATTATATTTTTAGAAACCCAATGTGTTAGCTCATGTACTTGTGAAAATATCAATGATTGAGTTCCCTCAGGTAAGACTGGTTTCTCTTTGACAACATATATGTTTCTCTAGTTCTAACTTGCACCATTAGCTGTCAGACCCCCTTTTCTTTTTCTGCAGTGGTCCACTAGAACTGTAAAAGAGAGTCTTTCATTGGTTTAATAGGAAGCAACAAGCATTCTCAGGTCAAAATAATTTAGCTGTTTAATACTCCTTGCCTAGGTGCAGCATCAGATGCTTTGCTGCAAAGCAAATTCCATTTGCTTTCATGGTAGCAGCTTTAGAAGTCTTCAAATTCTGATAATTGACAATTGTTTCAATATCTGTATAACATCAAATAATTGTTCAACATATTTTATATCTTTAATCACCTTCCTGGTGTAAATTCAGAAGGCTTTCTGCTTCCACAACATCGAGAGTTTTGAGCTACACCAAGGGCATACTTACTATTAGTGAAAATATGGAGTATTTGACTTTTTCAAAATTGACAAGTGTGAGTAAGAACAATTATTTCAGATTGTTGGGAGTTTCTTACTTGGGTGAATAAAAACCTTTAGTTGTGACCATCATACAAGTTATTGCCTATCGGGCTTGTCAATAGTACTGTTCCTCATTCACAGATTCATATGTAAAGCACATTAAGTCAGCATCAGCAAGGAGTTTCCTGTGAACCATCCCAGAAACAAAGAGATGGTCAGTGGGCAAAAGGCAGCCATGGATGTCTTTATTCTGCAAAGAAAGCAGTGAACTTACTGTGATAAGACTGTTACATCAAGTTGAAACCAGTAGGTGCAGAAAGTGAGACACAGAAGTGTTGCGTATGATGAGAATTCAGTGGAGATTCCAAAGAATGAAAATAATAAAAAAGGTGAGCCCATAGCTATCTTTTCTGTTTGTTCGCATAACATGTCTACAGCAGAAATGATTGTCATGCAGGGAGCGAACCCTTTGGCTTCTGAGTCTAATTGCTGATGATAATAAGATCACATGGCTCAAAGGTAATGTCTCCTTTCAAGTTAAATCTTCCTAGGTAATTTTGTATGAAAAGTTAGAGAATTTTTACTTAATATGTGTCAAAATGAGGACTTTTGATAAAATTTTAGAGATTTGGCATTTCATTTTTTTGAGGAAGGGGGCAGGTTCCATGAATTTGACTTTAATAAAACATAAAAACTGGAAAAAAATTTAATGTAATTGTTACAATAGCCAATAAAAACCAGTATCATCTAAGTTTCTTTCTCTATTTTTAAAGAGGATAAAATAAGATTCCATTGAGTCTTGCAAAGCTAATTAATACCCATGTTTAGTAGATATGAGATGCCAATGTATTTTATTGAGGTAAGCAAAATGGAACCTTAATCTTGAGACCTGATGTTTTTTTTCTTACTAGCTGTCCTGAAAAGTAAATTGTGTCTTTTTATGTCTAGTAATATCATAGAGCATAAAAGTAAATCAAATCTTAATCTCTGGGAGAAATAGGTGGGGCTCTCTGTATCTACCTGGAACATGTTAGTCCAAGTAAATTGGCAATCTTCCCAAGTGAAGGCAAAGACATATTGACTGTGCACTATTTTGTATTGAAGTTCTGAGCAATGTACTACATAAATTTATTACTGAAAAATATTCACAGTCTACAGATGTGGATGATCATAAAGTACGTGGATTTGGAATCATAGGATATGTAGAAATAACTATTTTATTTATAGCTCAGATTATGTATAAGTCTTCATCCTTTTTATCTGGTTTCTTTACCAGCAAGTTGGAAGAATTACAGAAGTTTCTATATAGATTATGTCTCCTTTTAAAATAATTTTATATACTGAGTTTCATTCCAACTAGTGCATCAGGTCTTCAAGTAAAATGTTAAATATTAGGCAGAGGCAAAGTATCATCAATAGTTAACCATAATAGGAGTGGCTGATTGATCTCAACAATATCCGTACTGCAACGAGCTAGAAGTTTCATTGGAACATCCTGTATGAAATGTTTAGTCTCAAGATGTGCTTTTTATTCTTGTGGAAATTTCTTTACAATTATTATTTTCCCAAGTGTTTTAGTATTCAAATACATTTCACCCTTCCAGGAAAAGAATATGTGGGTGCCATGAGTTTAAACAAAATCTCTCCCTGTCAGGTAAACTGAGGCTGATTGGACCAGTAAAAATGTATGTTACCTCATGACATTTTATAGTTGAAGGGACAGGTTGTGACTTAAGAACATTCATTAGTTGGTTAAATGTCCCTACAATCTGCACCAAAGTTTTACTCTTAGTTGGGTGTTGTAAAGAACAGATCAAGTAACCCCAGTACCTACAAGGGCCTTTGGAATTTCCCTTATCATAGTAATTTAATTTCTTTTTAACTATAAGTAAGGAGAAAAGGAAACACCTCTGTGTTCCACTGAGCAACCATATGCTTGCTTTTGTATTTTTTCTTGTTTTCAATATTTTTCAAGTTTTCTAAATCCTCTTTTAAAGTGAACACACCTCTCTACAGGAGTTTCCCAGTGAACATTATTTGGTGAACCTGTGGCTTTACTCCCAGGAACCCATAGGTGCATTCACTAGTGGAGGTGAGAATAGCAATGACCATGTGTCCCAACAGTTCGATTAGAATTTTTTTGCAAGCCTATCAGAGTCTTGGAGACAGCCTTTGAAATTTTTAGGTAGATTTTTATATTCTGTTTTAGTTTTAGAAATATATATATAACTGCTCATTGCCCTCTTCATAAAACAAGGTTTTTGTTTGTTTTGTTTTTTTGTTTGTCTAAATTTCTATTGTCATTTTCTTTAAGACTGTTAGGGAGTGGAAGTGGAACAGATATAAAAGAGATAAAAAAAGGAAAGAAAGAAAGAAAGAAAGAAAGAAAGAAAGAAAGAAAGAAAGAAAGAAATTCCAACTAAATAAAAAAAAGTAAATCACAGGCAAATAATACAGTGAAGGAACTATGGAAATAGGAGGTTATGTGGTGCTAGTGTTTATTACGTATAGGAGCCTTCTTTAGTTCAGATAGAGTCCCTGAAAGTTGTTATCATTTTTAAGAGAGGATTTATCTGTGCTTCTCCTAGAAGCTTCTAACTTCCAATAAAAAATATACTTGCTACTTATTCAGTTAAAATTTAGAGCCATAAGTTTTTAAAATTTTGAATGTCTAGATTAATTAGATGTCAAAAGATTTCTACTTTGGCTCTCCTAAATTGACACCTCTTCTAATAAAATCTTTACATTTCTCTAAGCACTTGCAAATAAAGTCTTTTTATTTATTGTCTATCTGTCAGAGTAGTGATAAGGGGGTTGGGGCTGAAAGTTTGTAGTGTTGGTGGCTTGGTTTCCCACATCCATCTTACTATTTTTATTATCTTTGAAATCTAAATTATTTCTCAAATGGCATCATTCTTTGGGGGTTATTGATTACTAGAGTCCAAAGGTCTTCTTGCTTTCAGATAACACCAAGTCCTGTACCCAGTTATGGGATTGTGCTGGTGATGTTAATTTAAGAGCAGAAAACAGATCTATCCACCTTGTGTTTAGCAGGCTACATTCTTCTCTTACTTGTCAGTGTATCTCTTGCAACCTGTTTTCCCAACAAGTTTCCACATTTTTATTTATAGTTTCCAGGTGTTTCCTTTTACCTTTTATTCTTTTCATAAATCTCTGTCTGTCTGTCTCTCTCTCTCTCTCTCTCTCTCTCTCTCTCACACACACACACACACACACACACACACACTTCTAGAATGGGGAGGAATGGGCAAAGAGATGGAAGGAAACATTGATGTAAAAGAGAAACATCAACCAATTGTGTCTCCTGTGTGTGGACCCTGACAAAGGACCAAGCCTGAAATACATGCATGTGCCTTGACCTCTAAACAAACCAGAGACTTTTTTCTTTTTCTTTTTTTTTTTTTGCTCTGTGGGGCAACCCACTGAGCTACAAAAGTCCGATTTTCATTTATTATTTAACTAGAGATCATGACAGCCAGCATATTAAGAGGAGAGAATATATAGAGTCCATTTTACCAATGAATATTCTGAAGTAAAAAACAGAGATCTAAAGAAGTTTTGATTAGTTAAGACACATGCTCTTTTCAAGATAAAAAAAAAAAATGTGGTTTGAAGCTCCAGGAAACACACACAAACATGCCATAACATGGAGATTCCAAAACAAATAAATGAATAGTAAATAGTGACTTGGCATTTCAATGTGAATGTTCCTCCTTCAGCTCCTCCTCCTTCCAAATACTTGCTAGGCCATTAAGAGCCGAATCCATATTCTAAAAGGCATATCTGGGGTGGCAACTATGCTTCCCTTCAGAGCCCAGCCACTACCTTCCAGCTGCCTTCACAAATCTAACTGAAAGTTCAATCCCACTACACCTAGGTATTAATTATAGTCACTATGTGTTGCAGAATAAAAGAAGCCCAGGAGGGTATACTGTTGCGTGGGTCACCGGCCAGCAGTGACCATGGAACGCTGTGGATGGCTCACTGAAAACACGCGAGAAAAAAAACATGCACAGAGACAAGACTAGTTTCTGTGGGGAAGTAGGGAGGAAATGGCCACCCACCCCCAGTGGAGAGAGCCCCGATTTACCATCCATACCTGCTTTTATTGGGCTCATTTTGCATAACAATTCAGGTAAAGTACAGTACTCATTACGAAGAAGTAAGGAACCAGAGAAAACAAGGAACTCTGCTGGTCTATTTTGAGTCGGGGTCAAAGAGCTGTAAGACTTTGAGGAACAAACTAACTTCCTCCTTGGACCCTTCTCATTCAACTGAGAGCATTCTAAACAAAGAAGGTTTTGCAGTAATTTGCATATTCTTTCTTAGGCCTGATCACCCGGGGAATCCGCCCTTTTCAGCACAGAGCTGCACCACCCTGTCATTGTTTCAGGCTTAGGTGGAGCAAGGGAACTAAGGCAATCAAGAGATAAGGAGATTTTCTCCCAGACATAAGAACTCAGGCTATGTCAAAGCCAAGGACGGAGGGTCCATCACCCCCTTTTGCTGCAGCCCCCCAAGTCCTTCTTTTGGGGGGCCTCCCAAAGTGATTGTGCCTGTCTTAGGTCATTCCCCCCTTGGGGAATCTTACCCGTCTTTGGCTAACCAACCAAGCTTTTAGGGGTTCAGTTATGAATAAAGCAGCAGAAGCAGCATTCCTGCCAGGGAGATAAGCTTTTGTCTCCTTGCTGGCTTATGGTTCCAAGGGTGTTCCCTTAGCCTTAGCCTAAGCAGGGGTGCCTAGGCTAAAAACCCTGTTGTCCTCTTCTACCAAAGCTGCAGGGGTCTGCACTCTGGCCAAAACTGTATGGTGGTTCCCCCTACTAAAGCTGCGGGGTTCCCTACTCTGGCAAAACCTTGTGGCTTTCTGTTCTATTGCCACAGCCAAATGGGTATCTCTGCACTGCCCACAGTTGCATGGTCCTCCCTCTAACGGCTGCCGTGTCTGGGCTTAAATCCCTGAGCCAATCTTCCTCTGTACCCCCATTTCCAACTCCTCCTACAATCAGTTACACCTGCCACCATTCCCGTATTATTCCAACTTTAATGGGTTGCCCCCATGAGTCTAGGCAGTAGTGGCCCCATGTCATGGAGCCAATCTTCTCCAAGCTCCCATGCAGGCACTGTAACTTGGGGGACCTGTCCCCCAGTTACATCTTGGGGGAAAGGACTTCTATACCCCTGGTTTCAACACAGCCACAGCTATTTAATATATCTAAGTGACCAGCCAAAGACTATAGATATGTTAAATGATCATGCAATGGACAAGCTGCAAACCTGTGGCTGTAGAAAATAGACCTGCATGTCCTGCTCCATGCTTCCCTTCCCTAAACTCACACCTGTGGGAGAAAAGGTGAGGACACCTTATATGTCTTTCTAATATTTCCTAGACACCTTGAGTTCTGGACCTTATTCCAAATCCCTTTTTCAGGGACCCCTCTTGGTTGCACCCTGCATCATATGTACCTAAATTATTACCAAATAAGATAAAATGCTGACATTCTTTTGTCATTTAAATATATCAACATTTGACTTCTTATTACAGAAGTTTTAAATGTTACATTTGAACCTGCTAATAAAAATGTTCCTAGCTTTGGTGTTCATGGCTTCCCTATCACAGGGACCTTAATTTCTGGAAAGTAACTCAATACATGTGTTGTGATCTCATCCACCCCTGTTCAGAAGGAACTGGGAAACCTGTGTGACCCCAGCTCATGCCTCAGTTTAGTGTTTATGCTATCGTTATTTATTGCTTATTCAGATCAGTTGTGTTTTCACGTGTACCTAATTTCAATTAGTATATGTGAGCATGTTGCTGCCTTGAAATACTCTAGTCCCCTTTCTATTGTTAAGAAATTGGGACCAGGAATTCTCCCAGATGGACACCTGCTCAGTTTCATTATCATTCCAATACTTCTACATTTAACTTAATTTAGTTACTAAATTGTGTACAGTAGGAATGCTCCAGAGAGGTCCTGATGTGACTACAACAACAGATACATTTATAATGGTCTCTGCAGTCATGGTAACTTTGTGGTATTGTGGTATTGTCTTAGTCAATAAAAAATGTTGTGTATGGGTGTCCAGGAGACATTTTGATTGTTCATGACTTGTTCATTTGTACATCCTGTAAATGTGTAATAAACTCATACTGTAAATCTACCAGGAACTGTTTGAGGCACTGGAGACATAGTAGTGGATAAAAGACACAAACTGGACATGATTGCTGATGTCTGACTATTACTTGAACACTAATATTTAAATGGCACTTCAGGATACCTTAAGATGTTTAATCCCCGCCAAATAATTGACCTCAATGGGCTTCTCCAGTCCTTTTTTGAATCTCTTTGTATTTTCACAACACCTCTCTTCTTCTTACAACACATATTAAACTCTTCACAAAACTCTTTGTCTCTAGGTGCTCAGAACAAATCCTGACACTGTAACTTCTTTTCACACTGGTCCAACCATTCTTACCTGCCCCCTGGATGATGCACTTGTCTTATTATTGAGCTCCCTGCTTGAAACCCAGCAGCCTCACAAACCCTGGTTAATTTGGAGGCTAAAATACAATAAAATTGTCCATCCCACCTTCTAAATATTTTAGGCTTGCCTACCCATCAAAATAGCAAACACATATTAGCAGAAAGAAATAAAGTTTTTAACATATGATCATCAATAATTCACATAAGCATAGACATTACTATGACTGTAAGGCAATACTGGGTACTTAATTTTTTTTTTTGAGAAAAAAAGGAAGAAGGGAAAGTGGAGTCTTATATTTCAGAAGTCAGAGACTGCTCTACAGCTAATTTAGAAGAGCAAATCCAAATGACAAAAAAAAAAAAAAAGGTGACTACTCAGAATCAGTGAGATAGAATGGGTATCTAGACAACAGGTGCTTCCCAAAGCCCTCTCATGTACCACACACAGTCAATTGGTCTAAAGTAAATTCTCCTGAAGCACATTTACTGTCTGAATTCCTTGGCAGAAATGTGGAGAGGATCAACAGTATTTTTCTGTGTTTTGTTTCCTAATAAATAGCTTAAAATCAATATACTAAAACCAAATAGGCAGGATGGCAAAATGTTGGTAACTTTCAGTAAACACACACTACTCACATCACTTTTTTTTTTTCTTTCAAACTTCTAGTGGCTCTTGACTTCACTCAGAGTAAAGCCAAGGTTCTGGCTGATGGATTCTTCATTTCTGCCTTCATTTGCTCTCATCTTCTGATCTCTCTACTCCTGTGAGTTCACATCCTCTGTGGTGAGCCAACATATTGGAATATTGACCTCATGGGCTGGAGGGATACTATTCTTATAGGACAGATCCTTCCTGGCTAGTTTTGGTGAGCTTTTCCTGAACATGTACAAGTACATTACTTTAAAGCTGCTGTACATGTGGTCTCCCAGGATTTTCTTCAATTGACCACCAGAAAAGAGGGTCCCACAAGGCTACCAAATTGACCCCCTTTCTCTGGGGGTCCCCCTGTACTAGGTTTACCTTTCCTTTCACCAGAGAATTATAGCTCCCCATGTTAGAGATTTGTGAAAAGGAAAGGAATTATTTATTTAAGTTATACAGACTTAAGAGTAATGACTTAATGTCTTCATCAAAATCCCAAAGTCCCTTAAAACACCCACAAACACACACAGTCCTTCCTTCCCCCCTTTGCCCAGTCTGGAGGACCATATCTCAGGACAAAAAATAGAAGTCCATGGTTCAGGCAGCCCCTGGTTCTTCCCAGTGACCTGTGCTCAACTGGGAGGCCTCCCTTGATTCCCAGCACCATAAGCTGTGTCACCTGGATCGCCAGCTAAAGTCATGCGGTGGTTCTCTGCTAAAGCCACCTGGTGATTTTTCTCAAGGCTGGGGTGGTGGGGTATTCCCACACACTGGACAAAGCCATGTGGTTTTCCTTACATGGCTGCAGCCCTGTGGTTCTCTCTTGAGTGGCTGCTGAGTCTGGGTTTAAATCCCCGCGTCAGTCTTCCTCTGCAGGCCCATTTCTGACTCCTCCCACAATCAGCTACACTTGCCAGCACTCCCATATCCTTCCAGCTTTACTGGACTTCATCAGGAGTCTGAGCAGGGGTGGCCCCATAGCATTGAGCCAACCATCTCCAAGCTTTCATGCAGGCGCTGTAACTAGGGGGAGTAGCCTCCCAGTTATATCTTGGGGGGAAGTTTCTTCCATCCTCCTTGCTCAGAGCATGGCCACAGCTATTTAACACATCTTTGCAACCAGTTAGTTATAGATATGTTAAATGACCACTCCAGAGGTTAGCTGCAAAGCTGTTGCTATGCAAAACAGCTCTCAATGTCCCTGTTCCATGTGTCCCTTCCCCCAACTCACACCTGTGGTGGACGGTGAGGACATCCTATATATCTTTCTAATACTTCTTGGAAACCTTGAGTTCTGGACCCCATTACAAATCCTCCTTTTGGGGGTCCCCTGGCTGCATCCTCCTACAATAATGTTTCACAGGGTGAAATATAGACAATTATGATCTCACATAATAGGAATTCTGACCTAGGTAAAAGACCAGCTGAAATGTTTTTAAAAGAGAAGCATTAATGGAGAATGAGCCCAGGCAAACCTAGAGCTCATGAGGTGGCAGGAATGAAGGATCCAGGCAGAGGACACAGTGAGTGCAAAGGACAGAGGGTAGAAAAGTTCATTGAACTAAATGAAGTCTACTGACTCAGTTTGGCATTGTGTGAACTAATATGCCTCAGGTACAAAGTACACAAGCAGTACTAAAAAATTGCCGAAGTTCTTATTGTTGCACTCCTCTGGGTACCATTTCAAAGTCTGCCCACATGGAAACAGCACTACTAGAAAAACAATACTCTCTCCTCCTGATAACACATGCAATTCATGATATTAAGCATGGATTACATCTTGACTGATGTACATGTGACAGACAATAACCCACATATCTGTAAGGTATACCATCTGCTCAGTGTTGACACTCCAACAAATTCCATGTGTTTCCATTTCACCCAGAGCTTCTCACTTGCCTTTGCAACCCCTTCCTCTATTCCTGCCAACCTCCAGAATTTTCAGGCTTTTACTCATGTTCTTTCTTTCTGGGTACATTCAATTGTATTTTCTAAAATTTTGCATAAGTAAAATTATGTAGTATGTTTTCTTTTTAATTAAGCATAATTAGTATATGAGGTAAAATTTACATAATGAAAAGTGAAAAAGTCAGTGGCACTTAGTTTAATCACTGTGTTGTACAGGTAACATGTCTATCTTGTACTAAAATATTTTAATTACTCTTATCCAACATTATAGCCATTGAATAATTGCTCCCAATTTCCCTATACCCTAACTTATGGAAAGTACCAATCTTTAATCTGTCTGGTCCTCCTCCTTATTTTCTGTCCTGTATATGATTTTCCATGACCCCACTGGGCTTGTACATCAGGTGCTACACTAGTTCCAGTGTCAGGAAACAAATGTTAGTTTTCAAAACAGTATCCTTCCTCCCCTCCCTGTGTCTTACCCTTATGCCCATCCTCATGTGGATGAAATGGACTCCCACTTCACCCGACCATCTCCAGTCGCCACTCCCTCAACAGGAAGGTGAGCCCCTCATTCATATTATTCAGCTTCATTCTGAGTCTCCAAACACACTCTCCTGCATGGCACCTTAAAGTCCCTTTGAAACATACAATACCTAACACCCTCACACCTCCCAGTCATCACAATTTCTCATCTGACAATGGCCGACCCCATTGCTCCATCACTTCACTCTGTGTTCACCTCTGCTTACACACAAGCCAACCTCTGGACAGGCTCCAAGATTCTCAGTTCCAGAAACCAGAGCCACAGGAAGCAGAAATTGAGTAGAACCAGAGAAGGTATTTATTTCTAATTTCATAGTTCTGTATGCAGGGTCTTTAAGAACAGGCCTGTGGAATTTGTAAAGACAACAAAGACAACAAGGAATGAGGAACAGTGATGTCTACTTTGAACTGCAGGTCACATATGGCTTTAAAGAGGCTCATTCAGTGCAGGCCTGGGCATGGCTGATGTAACAGAGACTTGCGTGTTTACTAGGCATTTGAGTTTTATGATTAGATGTATTTTTTATAATTTCTCTGATCTTGTTTTTTGAAGGTACAGTAACAATGTTTGTGGAGTGACTATATCATAGACTGTTAGGGTGTTGCAATATGTCCTTTCTCCTGGCACAGATTGGTGGATTCTGAGCCAAGCTTCTTTTCATGACACCTGTGGGCCAAGGAGGAACTGTGAAGTCAGGTCATCACCAGCATCGAACATCCAGTCAGAAGAGAGGCAAGAAAACTGCAAAACTAATTTTTTAATGAAGTATGTAAGCAAAAATGTAGAAGATTTAAAAATATGTTAGGGATTCACCATTTGAGTAAGATGACATGGTTAGCTAGTTACAGGGAGGTTATGTTAAAGAAACACATGCATTAAACAAGCTTAGAAATAAAAGTAAGACTTGACTAAAGTTCATGCAATAGGGTAGTGAGACAGAACTGAATGACATGAATTTAAAGGCTGGAGAGATTTTAGAACAAAAGGAAACATGGGAATCTGTGCTTCCTAAAGGACTTTAGACAAAGAAAAGCAAAATTTTTTTAAAGATTTTATTTATTTACTTATTTTAGAGAGGGAAGGGAGGGAGATAGAGAGAGAGAGAGAGACATCAATGTGCGGTTGTTGGGGGTTATGGCCTGCAACCCAGGCATGTACCCTGGCTGGGAATCGAACCTCATACACTTTGGTTCCCAGCCCGCGCTCAATCCACTGAGCTATGCCAGCCAGGGCCAGCAAAACTTTTTATGAAACCTGAAGAGGGTGTCATTTCATGTTTTGGTTGTAAAGTTACTCAAGTATGGTAGGTTTCTACTCTTCCTCAGAGACTAGCTCACAAGGAAGATTAGAATTTCGTGTAATGGGCCTGGCATTTGAGAAGATATTCTTTGGTTCTTAACACTGGTTAGAAGCTTTCAAAAACACTTAGATATGTTCCAAAAGACCAGATCAAGAATCAGCCATTACCAAATTACAGTGATATTTTCAACAGAGTGGCCTGAAGAAATAGGTGTCAGACACCTGTAGTCAGGAAGAAACTGTCTAAAGGTTCCTGACTGTGGGGGAACATTAAGTCCTCTAGGTCATAACACAAATGCTTTCTTCACAGTGGAGGGACCCACAACTAAATCCCTTTCATCCAAGAGCCAGTTTGCATCTCCTTCAGTTTCTGCAACTTATAAAAAGGTGTCAGTTCCTAGCAATGTGGGTGCCAGAGCAAAATAGCTGAGAGTACTTGAACAGAGGCAGGATTGCATCTCCCAGGATGCTGTACTTTTACACATATCTGCACTCACCTTTTATTTTTATATTTTGCTCAAACATCATATAAAGCAAACAAGAATAGTCTTGATTCTACAAGATAATTGCTGCAATTCACTTTGTCCTGAGGGGTTACTGAAGGGAAGAGAAACTGACATTCAGCACATAGTTTGCTCTGATGCAGGCTTTCCTATAGAATATTACATGGCAAATTTTTAATTTTAAAGATTGTATTTATTTATTTTTTTAGAGAGGGAAGGGTGGGAGAAAGAGAGAGAGAGAGAAACATCAATGTGCGGTTGCTGGGGGTCATGGCCTGCAACCCAAGCATGTACCCTGACTGGGAATCAAACCTGCGACACTTTGGTTCGCAGCCCGCACTCAATCCACTGAGCTATGCCAGCCAGGGCACAATTTTTTAAATTTTAAATTTTATTTTTTTTATGTAATGTTGTTCAGTTGTAATTGTCCTGCCTTTTTCCTCATTGTTCACCCCAAACTCAGCCTCCCAACTTCCACAGGCATTTTCCCCCATGCTTCATGCCCACTAATTCTCTATTTGTGTTCCTTTACTTGTCCTTCTCCCTTTTTTTTCTTTTACCCTTTCCTACCCCCTTGTGGTCACTATCACTTTCTCCTTTAGGTATAAATCTTTGGTTCTATTTCCCTCATTCACTTTTTTTGGTGATTAAGTTCCTGTTAAAGATGAGATTATATGGTATTTGTCTTTTACCACGTGGCTTATCTCACTTAGCATAATGCTCTCCAACTCCATCCATGCTGCCACATATAGTAGTAGGAACTCCTTCTTTTTTTCTGCCATGTAGTATTTTATTGTATAAATGTACCACGTTTTTTCATCCACCCCTTTACTGATGGCCACTTAGGTTATTTACAATAATACTGCTATGAACATTGGGGTGCACAGGTTCTTTTAAATTGGTGATTCATCATTCTTGGGGCATAGTCCCAGTAGTGGGAACCCTGAATTGAAAGGCAGTTCCATTTTTACATTTCTGAGGAAATGCCATACTGTTTTCTACAGTGACTGCACTAGTTTGCTTTCCCACCAACATTCTATTACGGTATTCTTTTCTTCACAATCTCACCAGCATTTGTTGTTTGTTGATTTATCAATGGTGGGCATTTTGACTGGTGTGAAGTGGTACTTCACTGTGTTTTTTCTAAAGTTGTTTTCATTGTTGTTCAGTATAGTTGTCTCCATTTCCCTCCCACCATTCTCTCCTCCCCAGCCATCCACACTTCCCACCCTTGATCCTACCTGTCTTAGATTTTGTCCATGTATATTTTATAGAGGTTTCTGAAAACCCTTTCCCCTATCCTCACTCCCCAGTATGCCCTTTCATCTCACCTCTGGTTACTGTCAGTTTATTCTTAATTTCAATATGTTTCTAGTGTCTAGTCATGCTGAGCCTCCTCTCATATGTCTGTGGTCCATACACTATGGAAGTGTATGTCTTCCTTGGAGAAGTGTCTGTTTAGATCCTTTGCCCATTTTCTAACTGGATTGCTTGTCTTCTTGGTGTGGAGTTGGGTGAGCTCTTTATATATTTTGGAAATTAAATCCTTGTCTGAGATTTCATTGGCAAATATGTTTTCCCATACAGTTTGTTCCCTTTCCATTTTGATGTCTCTTCCTTTAGTCATGCAGAAGCTTTATAGTTTGATGTAGTCCCATTTGTTTATTCTTTCTTTTAAATCCCTTGCCATAGGGGATGTATCAATGAAACTATTGCTGGCTAGGACATCTGAAATTATCATGCCTAAGTTTTCCTCTAGGACCTTTATGATGGTGTGAATTACGTTTAAGACTTTTACCCATCTTAGTTTTATTTTGCCATATGGTGTAATTTGGTGGCCTAATTTCATTTTCTTTTTGCATATACTAATTCAGATCTCCCAACACCATCTACTGAAGAGGTTATTTGTATTCTGTTTTATGTTCCTGCTCCCTGTGTCAAACATTAATTGACCATCTGGACATGGATTTGTTTCTGGCCTTTCTATTCTGTTCCATGGTCTATATGTCTCGTTATGCCACTACCAGACTGTTTTGATTACAATAGCCTTGTGATATAGTTTGATATCAGGTATTGTGACCCCTTCTACTTTATTCTTTTGTCTCAAAATTGCTGAGGACACTACGGGTGTTTACAGTTCCATATACATTTTTGAAACATTTGTTCTATATCTGCAATATATGTCATTGATATTTTTATACAGATGGCATTGAATCTATAGATTGCCTTGGGTAGTATGGACATTTTAATGATGGTAATTTTTCCAGTCCGTGAAGATGGTAAATGCCTCCAGGTATTAACTTATTTCTTCAGTGTTAAATACATCTCTGAGTGCAGGATTTTACTCGTGTGGTTAAATTCATTCTCGAGTATTTTATTTTTCTTTTTGCTATAGTAAATGGAATATTTTTCCTAATTTCTATTTCTGATATGTCATAGTTGGTGTACAAAAATGCCTTTGTTTTCTGAATCTCTACTTTGCATCCTGGTATTTTCACAAATTCATTTATTAGATCTAGTATTTTATTGGTGGAATTCATAGAATTTTCTATGTACACTATCATGTCATTTGCAAACATGGGCAGATTTACTTCCTCTTTCCAATTTGGATTTTTTTTTTTTAATTTCTTCTTGTAGGAACACTGTGGCTAGAATTCCAACACTCTGTTGGATAGAAATTGTTAAAACATACACCCTTCTCTCTGATCTTAGTGGGAAAGCATTTGTCCATAGTATTTTCATATGATCCTCTGCATTTCTGTATTGGTTGTAATTTCAGCAGTTTCATTTCTATTTTATTTATTTGGGTTATGTCTTTTTTTGTTGATGAGTCTAGTTTAAGGCTTGTTGATTTTGTTTTTCTTTTGAAAGAATCAGCCCCTGGATTTATTGATTCTTTGGATTGGTCTTTTAGTTTCCATGCCATTTATTTTGCTCTGATCTTGATTATTTTCATTCTGCTGCTTGCTTTGGGATAAGATGGGATTTTTAATAGCCACTTGATGTTAGGAAGCTTCACCATCATACCACAGCTGCAGTCTCCCTAGTTTTGCGTGGTTTTCTGTTCTCCTTGGTTGTTGGACTTCCATAGACTGTGATTTTCTGGCATTTCTGGTTGTTATTTTTTGTTTTTGTTATACTAAAATTGCTTGTTACCCATCTTGTATTTGTTTGAGGAGACAACATGAGGATATTTACACATCCTTCTTTGTCAGAAGTGCAAAAGGAAACTTTTAAATAACAGTCACTAAAAGGCTCACTGATGGGAGGAGCACCTGCCCCTCCATCACTTTTAAAAATATGTTTCCCTTCCAAATACAAACTTTAAAATTCTTCTCTAGAAATTAATGAAAATTTAATATTATGAATGAATAAATTTGACTTAATATAACAGTTGTATTAATTTTTGTTGCATTTTTATACCTGTGTCATGGCTAAAATTATATATATTTATGTATTTATTAAATATATATACTTATGGTTTATTTCATGAAGTATCCTCTGCATCAGGCTATAGTTTAAAAGCAGTTATATGAGTGTGATTTGAGAAGAATGATGTACAATTGATAACATCCCCCCAAAACCTTTCTTTCATGGACTTTCCCTGTCTTTTAGCTTAGTAGTACAAGGGAGTTCTCAGTTTACATGAACAGCATCTTTACAACTGCCTAAATAGAAAATTAGTATATAAGTAGGGCAAAGCATTTACTAAATAAGTCACAGGCCAATAAGTTTAATTGTGCAGCTGTGAAATATAATGTGGAAGAGGTTTTGAAACCTTAAGACTGGGTAATCTGCTGTGTTTCCAACATTTCTTTGACTGCCTTAAGAGAGTGGGTTCCTTCTTACTTGCAAAATGGTAAACTCTGCTTATTTGACTAGCTGTCCAATCAGCATATTTTATGTTGTACTTTTTGCTTTTGCACTTGCTTTTGAATTAGGAGCAATATGGCTTGCCCATATCTGAAGTCCAAAGTTCTCAGATTACTGTTGTTCAGTTTCAATGTTAGTGTAAAATACTTAAAAGTTCAGTGTTTCCAAGCCCACCTATGGTATATTTAACTTCATTGCACTGCTAACAGTATAAGTGCCTGTGTCAAAGAGTCATCGTAAGCTTCTTCAAACAAAAGGTTGCCTTTACAGCATCACATTTAGTGATATCAAGCCCTGCAAGTTCATGTCAGGCTTCTTGTTCTCCAACAAATTGTCCCAGACCCTTATTCAGCTCCTGACTGGTCTCCAATTTTCCCACTAGATCATTTAAAATAACAATTTCAAGTCTTTTTTCAGCCATGTTAGTTTGACTTTCATGAACAATTTTATCATGCAGCTGTACAGTTTCATCTTATCTTTCCATGGCCCCAAACTCATGCCACTTGCTTAGTTGATTCTGGGACTTCTAGAGAACTCTGTTCTCAACTCCTGCAGACAAAATAAGGCCAAGTCATTCAGTCAAAGACTGTGCCTATAATCATCACTTATTCAAATATGATCCACATACATGTATGCCCAAGCTTAGCAGCATATTCCTAATTGATTCCTCTCGAGTTCACAATTTGATCACTGTTTCATGAGATTTCTATTCTCTATATTTTAACTTTTTCTTGAATTTTTCCTGAGAAATTAGAAAGCCCTGAGACTTTCTAATTTGTTCTCAGATTAGGGTGTTCTCAGAATGTTAATTAGTTTTAAAATTAAACAATCAGGTCATAGGTTGTGTCCCTCTGTATAGATGTCTATATGTCCACATAATCTGGAAATAAATGGAATTGGTTTATAATAATTCCTTCATTTAATTTGCTCACATAAATTAAAATATAACAAAAACTAACCCAATTTCTAGTTTATTAATGGGCAATATTTTTATGACTAAAACGATGTTATTTTTGCTAAATTTATTAAAAACTGGTAGGTCAGAGTCACTCAAGAACCCAGACAGACACAGTGAGCTAAGGGGAGCAGGGTGTATTAGCAGGGAATAAGAGGGAAAGTGGAGCCAACTGAGGAAGGTTAAGAGGAAAGTGGGGCCGACCAAGGGAGGTTGTGGTGCCAACCAAGGGAGATAGGGACTTGTGGGGGGAAGTGGAGCCAGCCAAAGAAGGTTGGGATTGGTGGGGCAAAGTGGAGCTGATCGAGGGAGGTTGGTACTCCCTCCATTGTTCTTAGATAATGGTTTTTAAACTCAGAAAACTGTGGTTTGGATATTACAGTCTGATTGGCTATCGGTGGTTGCTGGGAGAAAACTGCATCCTGTTATGCCTCATAAGCCTGCAACAGACCCTAATTTTCCTGGGCAGTGCCTGCAGGCAACTTCCCACGGTGGCATTTTCTCACCTGATGATTTTCATTTCTCTTAGGCATGCCTACATCCAATAATAACATATCTAAAGGATGAGTCAATGACATACATAATATTGATGTGCACATATATAATTGGAGTACTTATATGATCCTAATGAGAATGATTGTGGCTGCCATGGAACAGGCTTTATTGTACACACTACAAAAAGTATCAAATATTTCTATAAGAAGAAGAAGCTTCGTGAACCAAGTGTGCACATGTGGTTTAAAAACACTAGGTATATACAATTGATGAATTGCTTGCCTTCCTCCATACTAATTAATGGAAATATCATTATACATTGAAAATATTTGTTATTCAAATATAACTTTTCTAACAGTCTATTTACATAGCATCCAATGCAATACATAGAGGAATAAATAAGAACATAACAATTAAGGAAATATCTTTAAATCCAAAGCAGGCTATTGCTTGTTTCTGTGGAGAGGTCTCTATGAAGTCTGGCCCAGGGTCTGTGCTCTGGACCCTAGAGGATAGCTAGGGTGATTGAAGAAAGCCCACCAAATGTAGTGGAATTGGGAAGAGGATCTCCCTGCAATAGAATAGTTACCTGCCCACACACTTGGGTCTGGATTGATATTAGAGTAGAGGTAAGGGTGGGTAAAAGTGCATTTGAAAGGCTAAAATTGTAAAGTTAAGACCTTGAGTCGCTTTGCCAACCATTTCCCATGATAAGACAAACTGCAGAGAGGTTGAGTTCACACTGTGAATTGTTTGAGGCTACAAAGCCTGGCCTGAGGGAGGGACCTATAGAAAAATCAGAGTAGAAATGAGAGCCCGCTGGGTGAAGAAGTTGAATGATGAAGTCCAAGAGACACCTTCTAAAGGTTTCCTGATGGTGATAAGTGCTGTAAAGATGAACAAGGTGGGAAACAGTAGATAAAGAGTAGATGATTTGGGCAGTTACTTTCTTATGTAAGATGGTCAGGGGAAACATCCATGTCTCTGTGACATTTGAGTGAGATCTAGAAAGGAGCAGATGGGGTCAGGGAAGACTTGGCTGGTGACACCTGATTTGGCCTCATTAGTTACTTAAGTGCAGAAGAACTGACTTTCACCACATATTTTTCTCTGATGAGAAACATAAGATGAAAGTTTTTAACAGTCATTCAAGGTTATAAAGCTTCACCGTGAGAATTCATCTGCATTCTCTGTAGGTCTGGGTGGTGTCCTCTTCTCCAAGAGATAACAAAGACAAAACAGGTAAAACTTAGTTTCATAAGGTGTGAAGTCATTTCTAATTCCATGGACATTGGTCTAAACTAGGAAATATAAGCTAAAGTGTTGGTTTTATTACCAAAGCTTCCAACTATTTATTACTAACAAAAAGAGCAGAACTGTATTGAACTTATGGAAGTAATTTTATTGACACATAAATAAGAATAATGAAGGTTTAGAAATCTTTTGAAAGAAAGGGAAAGAAAAAGATCAGTGTTTCTACTCAAAGTGGTGTCCTCTTGTCCATTCCCATTGTCTACAACAGTGTCCAGGTGCCCTCCACATGTTTACATGAAGAAGAACAGAGCTCAGATTCTATGAGCTCATCACCTGCTCCCACTGGTTATCACAGGACCAGTGCTCATCCTCTGAAAGACACAATGTCACCTCCACTGGGGACATGGTACAAATGAGACCAACCTGAGGTGAGAGTTGTCTAAAATATGACCTTAATTCAACAATAATGACAATGTCTGCTTACATTTTTGAGTGTTTATTGATTCAATGCAAATCTTTTAAAAACTATTCACCTTCAAAAAATTTATTATAATGCTGCAAAATATTCTATTTAGAATTTAATAACTTATGTCAGCAAATGACTGTCACCCAGTTTGCACATGCAGCATAACAGGCAAACTTGTAGTAGATGTGATGGGGTTGGAAACTTCACACTTGTAAATCCCAGCATCTTCCCTCTTCACAGGGTTTATGGTGAGACTTTGGTGGACCATTGAAAACTTCATGCACTCATTGAACTGCAGATCCATGCTGTTGAACAACCAGTGAATGGAGAGTACATTTGCTTTGCAGGTCAAGACCACAGAATCCTTATTCTCTGTTACTGTGGTGCTACTAGCATTGAGGGCAACCACTAATTCAGGCTCTGTGGAGGAACAGGGGATGTGACTGACTAAGATGGACTTCACACATGGAACCATGCTACTTACTCAGATCTCAATCACTCACAGCCCACAGTGATTTAAGAGTTACCAGAGTATGTTCCTGACATTTGCAGAAGGATAATTATCTAAGTTCAGGTGAACTTACATAAGGAGACAGGTGCAGCTCCACTCTGACCATATGTAATCCCAGGGTGATTCCATTCATATTCCCTAGTCATTTTTGTTTGCAGCTCACAAAACCTCTTCCCAGCCCATATGTCCTATAATCTCATCATCAGATAGAATTTCCCTGTGTTGAGCTTTTACTGATCTTTTCCTAAGACTTTTTTTTTTCACAAAACATTATATCCTACCCCTTATTTAAACTTTATCCATATTGTAGAAGGCAGGCTTACCATTTTGTCCATCTCTGGAGTCAAACAACTTTACAGGAAGGGGGAAAGCATTTAGCTTTTGTTGAATAATTTATTAGGCAATAAAGACTGTTTAATAAAGATAAGACAGTCTTCCAACAAATAGCTTGCACAGCAATATTCACATGCAGACAAATGACATGAGCAATTGTCTGATCCCACACACACAAATTCAATCAAATAGATCAAATTCTAAAGGTTAGACCCCAAACCATAAAATGCTTAGAAAAGTATATGGAGAAGCCTTATTACATTGGTTTTGGAATATTTTTATGAATATAACACTAAGAATAAAAGTAAAACAATAGGCAATTAAGATTTTATTAAAGTGAAAATGTTTTCTTCAACAAAAAAAACACAACATGTTTAAAAGTGACTTATTGAATTTGAGAAAATACTTTGCCAATCATATGGAAAATAAAAGGCTAATGTCTAGCATATAGACAAATTCCTCCACAACTCAACACCCACCACAAAAGCATGTATAAACTGACTTGAAAATCAACAAAGCACTTGAATAGACATTTCTCCAGAGAATATATGCAACAGGTCAAAAGTCACAGGAAAAAATGCTCAACACCACTATTATTTACAAAAATGAAAGTCAAAACTCTCCAGGTTGACTTGGTCGCCTATGATGTCGGGTGTGGTTATCTTTGCTCTGCAGGGAAGAGAATAAAACTTGCCCTGTGTAGTACCTTTTCTTTCTCCAAGAGCTTCTTCAACCAGAGTTGGCACCTCTCACAACACAGTCAACTTGAGTCTTTGAAGAAACCCAGGAGGTCTGCGCATTACTAGAAAATGCATGGGAATCTGGTTGCTCAGAGAATGTATGGCCACTAGCTGTATGTCTGGTGGAAAGTACAGACTTTCCCAGGTGTCATTTAAGTATCAGTGTTTGGTTATGGAGAGACTTAAGATTGGGAATCAGATACACCCCTGTAATTCTTGTTCTTCACTGACCACCTGACTGCCTGGTTGACAAGAAGCACTTCCTTCCATCTGCACAGACTCCTATCATCCAGCTGAAGTGTGTTTTTATGAGGCACAGCTTCCCAGGCCATCCCAGAGCCTGGAGTTTGTGCAGATTAACACATAGAGTCCAGGGGAAAGCCAGCGGTAAATTGACTTCTCAGGCTTCTGGGCCAAAATGGGTCAGGTCTTTTGAGTTGAGTGAGACCCAAATTAGTCAGTAAGAGAAATGGGTCAGTAAGCCAAAAATGATAGAGCAAAATCCAAGAAGTGATTTAGGGAAGAGGAAAAAGGACAAGCAGAAGTTCATCAAGGCAGCAGAATAAAGTGCTGTGTCCTTAACCATTACAGTCATTCTCTCTCCCCTGAGGGCAGGTAAGGACTGGTGTATATGCAAAACAAGTGTCTTATAGCAAGTGTTGTCATGGACTTGCTGAAATTCTGGACCATGTGGGCAATTTGTGTTAGGTGTCTATGACATAGAAATTTGGAAAAAAAATTAGAATTCTTCTGTATGTGAAAATTATTATTAACAGCCCTGAGCCTAAGATGAATTATAGGGAGATTATTTTATTATAGAAAAGAAACTGATCTGAGATGATGGTCACAGTTCCTCAAGGCACAGAAAACCTTTCTGTCATGGCAAGAATGTAAAGGATTCTGAATCCAGGTTCCAGGATCTGAAGTGATTTGGGATCATTCATTCATTCATTCATTCAATCATCATTTAATTCTTCCTAATTCATCAAAAGCAACTGAATGTTTATTACATGTTGGTCCATGAGTTTGTTTCAGGCATGGAGTCAGGAGTGGGAAGGCAAAGTCCTTCCTTTATATCTTCTTGGGATAACTCTACCAAAACAAGAAGAAAAGTACGCGATGTGAAGTCTAGTGCCCAGAAGTGTGGATAGGTCATGGGAGGGGAAGTTGTCCAGTGATTCTGATTGTTACTGCAGGTAATTTGTTCTAGAGTAAAAACACATTATTTCTCCTTTTTGTGATTACACAGGCCAAAAGGTATTTCTGTGAGATAAGCATGCCTAAGGCAAAAGAATCTGCACCAACTCGTTGGTTTAAAAATCCAAAGACACCCTCATTGGGTCTCTAAGGTAGAGGAATTAAATCTAAGACCACAGACACACCTTGAGGGACTTTCATCGCTTGCTCATGCTCTGTTTGACTCTGATGTCGTGACTGTATCTCCAGGTCCCTCCATTTATTGTCAAGGAATATTTGGCTGCTAAATTGTGAGTGTACAAAGTGTACGATATTTATAGAATCTTACCTTAACCAGGGACAGAAGAGCAGTTCATATAAGAGGCATCACTCATTGATTGATTCCAAGAGAAAATTGCTGGACTAATCTCTTGTAAATAAGGAGCTCCCAGGAGCATCTTTTTTTCTAAGTTTCTTCCTGGGGATGCTGACTTTCTTCTGAACCTTTCTAAGCCTCTCAGGACAGTCGATTATATACAAGGACACTGCCTAACTGCGCTCTACAAACACAGATTCAGGAGATACAAAACTCCATTTTTGGCAAGATGTGGGTCTTAGGCCAAAGCCCTGACTGGTGACAGCTCAGGATCTTTTTGTCTTCAGATTCCATTAAACTGTTTCTCACTCAGATTGTCCCAGGAGTTCAAGCACAACGTGGCACAAGCCAACAATTGTCCCTGGGTTCAAGATCCCTGGGACAAGGTTCTGGAAAGGAATTCCTGAGCTGAGCTCTGTACAAATTTCAGGGGGCCTCTCAGACCATGCCTTGAAGTAGTATGTCAAAGTGATTCTTAAGGCAAGTGCATAGTGGGCTGAAGTGAGATGTCACTCCCTCTGCAGAGTAACTTCCACTACAGTGGTCCTTCTGTCTGCAGTGACTGTCTACAAGGATACAAGTTGGAAAGGCAACTGATAACTTAGAAAATTCTTCTACACAAAATCCAACTTGAAACAAAATATGGAGAGGAATCAAAGAAGAATTCAGGGGTGTCTCTCCTGTGTGTGAAGTAAAATTCACCCCACTCAGCACCCAATGGTAGGATAGCAATCACTCACTGTGCACATGAAGCCACCCAAATCCAATGAATTATTTCACCTGCAAGGTAGACTTCTATGGTGTACATTATTGCATCATTCATGGCAGCATTGTCTATCAGCAAGGATCCATCAGAGGTTATTCTCTCTTGACTACTGTATGCAGGACTTTTTATATCATCTCTTAAGTCTGTTATACAAAATGCAACCACATGATTTCTGTCCTTGCTTTGTCTCCTGTACCATACAAAGTCTCTTACATCAGGAGGCTCATTGCAGAGATGTAGCTGCAAAGCCTCCACTTCAGCAGTAAATGCTGACACAATATCGAGTTGAGCTGTGGTGGGCTGGCACCAAAAATTGAAGAGTGAAACTAGGAAATAAGAAAAAAAATATGTCTGTATGTATACATTGTGATGGAAAGATGAGGCTCTGATTTCTGAGTAGGTCTCTTTAGTTCTCAGCTTTGGTGTAAATGTGAGCATGTGTCTCCCATGGTCAACTTCCACAACATAACCCCCATTATTTCAGCACCTCTGAAACTGTTACATTTTCCATTTCAAATCATCTGCTGTAGGTGTTTTCTTGCTCATCCCCTCATGATGCTCAGACTTCTTACACTCAGAGGCAGTTTTTGGAAGATACTTTGCTTACAACCTTCTCTAAAGATTCTCTGTCTTGACTTATTTTTTCTGGACTTCTTTTGACTGCTTGTCAGGCCTGCCATGTGGCCCCCTAAGCTTCTCATGGTTGCTGCACAGCCCCTTTTTGTTAACAGTCTTTAGAAGTAGCAGGTGGGACAGAGCAGTCAAGAGGGAGGACTCAGGAGAAGCCCATTGAGGGGATGAAAATCAAGCTCCTTCTACATCTTCTTAACCAAAGCCAGGTTTCTCTAATTATTTTGTGTCTCAATGTTGTCCCCTAGAGGACAGAAGTAGAACTGTAGCCAATGCCAGGGGCTTTCCAGGGACCCTGACCAGTGAGCCTTGAGCTCAGTGAAAAGGCAGGCATTATTGAGTCTACTGTGAGCCCAGTGTCAGCAGAACTGTCCCACCAGGGGAATGTGCTGTTTCAGACAAAGCTCTCTGTTTTGAAGTGTTCAAAGAAAGATCCTGGTGACAGTTCTCCTAAGACCTTTTGAGAGGGTGATGGCCTGGAGGGTTGAGAAAAAAATGTGCTCTGTGTCCTCCATCACTACACTGGGATGCTGCATACAAGTCATTTCTGTGCCTCTGCCTTCCCACAGGGCCTAGAAATTAGAGCATCTCCATGTGAATATTCAGCTATGGCCATGTGTGTTTTTATGTTAGGAGAACAGAGGTTCTTGTAGAACCCTCATGCCCTCTGAGATGGAAGCAAGCACAGATTCAGGGTCCTCCTGGCCTATTCTGCACAGGAAGTTTCCCTCATTCCCCAAGACATCATGACCCGGACAGATGTCTTCAGAAACAATAGGCAGGTACCCCACAGACACAGATTTTTGAATGAAAAGTCTTCCCTGATTCTTATAAGGTGAGTGTCTGTTCTTTCCTCCACTGGGAGTAACAATTCCAGGCATAGAGGATCCTGAGTTTCTGTCAGGTCAGGTACCTGTGAGAACAGGAAAAACACAGACCCTGGGTCATGAGACAAGGGCTCCCACTTGCACCAGTGTCAGCAAACTAATCTGAGTTTTCAAAACATTATCCTTTTTCCCAGCTCTGTGTCTTACACTCATGCTCACCCTAGTCTGGGAGAATGGCACCCTCACTTCACTGCAGGAGCTCCAGTGGCTCCTCCCTCAACAGGTAGGTCAGACCCCCACTCATATTATTCACCTTTATCCTGAGCCTCAAAAACAAACCCTCTGCCCTGGCTGGCGTAGCTCAGTGGATTGAGTGCGGGCTGGGAACCAAAGTGTCCCAGGTTCGATTCCCAGCAAGGGTACATTCCTGGGTTGCAGGCCAGAACCCCCAGCAACCGCACATTGATGTTTCTCTCTCTCTCTCTCTCTATCTCTATCTCTATCTCTATCTCCCTCCCTTCCTCCCTAAAAATAAATAAAATCTTAAAAAAAAAAAAAACCTCCCATATGTCACCATTAGGTTCACTTGAAACATAAATGCCTATCATCTTCTCACCTCCCAGTCTTCACAATTTCTCATGTGACTCTGGGCAGACTCCATTCCTTCATCACTTTGCTCTATGTTCACCTCTGCTTACACACAATCCACCTTGAGACAGATCCCCAAGGATCTCAGTCCAACACACCAGAGGTCACAGGGAGAAGAAAATGAATAGAATCAGTGCAGATATTTATTTCCCATTTCCTAATTCTGGTTACAGATTCTTTAAGGACAAGCTTGTGGAAATTACAAAAAGAACAAAGAAAACAAAGAATGAGGACTATGATGTCTGCCCTGAGCTGCACAAAAAAAGAGGGCTCCAGAGAGACTCACTCAGTACATGCCTGTGGGTGGCCAATGTCACAGACACCTGCATGTTTACTAGAGTTGTTGAGGTTAAATGAGAGAATATCTTTTATAATCTCTGTGATCTGGTTTCTTGATGATCCAGTGAAAATTTATGTGGAATGAGTACACTGATGATGGCCAAGGTGCTGTTGAAATATGCCCTTTCATGCTGGTACATCTTCTACAATTCTCAGCAAAGGTCACTTTGAGCTAACCTGGGGACCCAGGAGGATCTGGGAAGTCAGATCATCTCGTGCTATGAACATCAAGTAAAAGAGATGCAAGACTATGGGAAACTATTTTTAAATTAGCAAAATATGGAAAAGTGAGAATATTTAAAAATATGTTAAGGACAGAGACGTTGAGTAAGACCACATGATTAACTAGTTACAGGGAGGTTATGTTAAAGTAAAACATACATTGAATAAATTTAAGAAAGAGATAAAGACATAATTAAAGACCATGAAATAGGTCAGGAAAACAGAACATAACTCACCTGTGACAGGGCTGGAGAGATTTTACGAGAAGGGACCATAAGAATGTGTGTTTGTTAATTGAGTTTACACAAAAGCAAAGCAAAACTTTTCATGACATTCTCATGGGAAGTCCTTTTACATTTTGGCTGTAAAGGTCCCCAACAAAGGTTTGTCTCTACTGAGCAGCAGGAAGATTAAAATTCTAAGTAATGGGGCCGGATTTTGAGACAGATAATCTCTGGTTCTTAACACTGGCAAGAAACTTTCGAAGAGCCTTCTGTATGTTTCAAAAGAACAGATAAAGAATCAGCAATTATTGGATTGCAATTATATTTTTAATGGAGTGCTATAAAAAGTAGATGCCATTGGTCTAGATTCAGAAAGAACCTGTGTAAGTGTTCCTGACTCTGAGGGAACATTGGTCCTCCAGATCATAAAAAAAATGCTTCCTTCACAGTGGAGGGAACCACAACTAAAACTCTTTCAGCAAAGTCCCAGTGTGCATCTCCATCAGTTCCTGAATTTTATAAAGAGGTGTCAGTTCTGAGCAATGTAGGAACAGGAGCGATGTAGGAACACCTCTCAACATAGGTGAGAGTCCTTGAATAGAGCCAAGATTTCATCTCCCAAGAGGCCGTGCATTAATATCTCTATGCAGTCACCTTTTTTGTTGTTCAAATGTCATGTCAAATGAAGAGGAGTATTCTTCACCCTTCAATAGGGCTTCTGTAATTTGCTTTGTCCTGATTTGATACTGAAGTGAACAGGAACTGACATTCACCACATAGATGGTTCCGATGCAGGTTTTTCTGTAGAACATAAGATGGGAGTTTAACAGTCTCTTGAAATTAGGAAGATTCACCCTCCCACCTCACTTAGAGTGAAGTCACTATTACATGACCTCATGTAGAAGCAATGTCGGCTTGGACCTTAGTGTTCAGGTTTATCTACACTTTGGAAACAGAGTTCAGGTGTACTGCTGGGTAGATATTACTGTGAGCAAGAGAGGAATCACCAATAATGCCAAGATTTTAGAGCTGAGCATAGAAAGGATGGAGTTGACCTTGACTGAAAGAGGAAAGATTCTGAGAGGGTTAGGTTGACGGTTTGGTAGAATGAAGACTTTGGTTGTGCACATGATACATTAAAGGTGCCCTAATAATGATTAAAATAGATACCCTAAAATGGCTTAACTCGTTTGCTGTTAAACATGTTTGAAAATAAAAATAACTCAAATGCTGAACATAGCAATCCCCAAAATCTCTGTAAACAAATTAAATGTAAGAGTTCTAGAAGATGGAAGTGGTTTTGTGAGATGTGTGTTGTGCCTTTCCCAGCACTCAGGGCCAGGTTGCTGCTGGGTCCTCGACTATTGCTACAGAGGATGCAGAGGGGCTGTGACTAGAGATCAGTGCAGTGTGTCCATTTCTTAGGAAGTAGCAGCATGTTTCATTTGTGGGGCAAGTCTTCAGTCCAGTTTTGAAGATCATTCTGGAGGCTCCAACCTCAATGTGCTTCCAAATATCTGAGTAAAATGAATTAATTTAAATAAGTAATAATATACTAAAAAATTCAGACCATTTGTAACTGGTGTTGAAACTGGTTCACAAACCGAGGGTTATAATTTTTAAGTTCTATGCTTCTTATATTAAAAAAAAAAAAAAAACTAACACAAAACATGTCAGTGTCCTTCTAATAGCATTTGCACAAAAAGCCACAACATTTGGTTTTCTCAGACAAACCTTCATCACTGTGTAATGCCCAAAGGGGGCATTTTTAATGTGGTCATCTGCAACCCAAAGGATATTTTAACTCCCACTGTGGCTGGAACATAAAATTATTATCCTAAGTCTGATATTCACACTCTGAGAAAAGCCAGTTCCCAGTCCCTCCTGTTGGATATTAGTTCTTATATTTGTGACACCAGACATCACTGGGATAAGCCCTGTGTCCCTGTCTGTGCTGTTCAATGTGATCATAGGAAGATTCTGGCTTCCCTGTCTGGACTACACTCAAGATGTCTGCCCCAAGGACACAGGAGTCCCCAAATGGAACCAAAGACATTTCTCAATAACATTCTTTGAGGTTCCTTATTTTTTGTTAGTATTTTGGAATTATTTAATTCAAGGTGTTCTGTCTGGAAATGAGGACTCATCTGCTTTTTGTCTGATCACCAGCACACACACACACACACACACACATACACACATTCTTACCACTGTGTCTCTAATATTTTTCTGAAAGGAAATATTTAATGTAGACTATTGTGTCTCTTTAATGATATTCACATTCAAGACAACTAACTGTGATTTAAAAAAATTAAAACTCAGAAGTAAATCAGAAATGGAGAACCAACCTTCGTTGAGTTACAGGTGAGGGGAAAGTGAGGACCTGCTCATTAGATACTTGTAATAACAAAGATAGAGTGAAAAAGCAAAAGTTCCTCCACATACCTTTATAGCACCTCCAAGTTCACTTGGGTTGGTATTGCCCTCTGGCGGCCACATTGTAAATTGCATTTCCCAATAGGATCAAACAATTTTTTTCCAAATTCAGGTCACTCCAAGAAGCAGAACCAGGAAAAGAAGCACCAAATGAAAAATGGAGGGATCTTTGTTCAAAATCATTAAGGATTCTATGATAGCAAAAGCAGAGATTAAATCTGCCACAGGCTATTCTAAGTGACTTCACAGATTGCAAGCCTATGAAGCTGGCCATTTGTAGTGCTAGAAATGGATGTGTTAAACCACCAAGTCAGTTCCACTGGAAACTCGTCATAAAAAGCCTACAGAGTTTCAATTAATCTCATCCTTAATGGTGAAAACTAGAAGCCTCCCTGATAAAGATGTGCTAAACAACAAGTTTTTTAAATTGTTTACACATGTGCTCTGAAAGATAACATTTCATGCCTGCGGATGTTGATGCTCTAAGACAATGACATCAGTGATGACAGTGACATCAGTGATAGGACCAGCTCTAGTGATCAGAAGTTTAAGCAAAGCTTGAGCTGTAGGGACACCTACATGTGTGACCATTCAGGGATCTGCTACATCTATGAGACTTTCATGTCTCTAATAGTCTGCGACATGCTTCACTTACCCTCCAGAGTAACCAACAAGTGGCTGTGCTTGACACTCCAGCACTGTGACCTGTCACATAGCTCTTCTTGTAGAATCACACACAGTCCACTCTTACTTGCACAAAAAGGATCCACTCATTTTAAGTTTATCCTGGCCCTCAAACACCCTTATCACATAACACTCATTATGAGCCATATCATTGTCTCCATACTCCTAGTCAGACTTAGTTGCTGACACACAAACTTCCTGGGGCCTGGCTATCTTGTTAATTCAGCTGAGTCAGTTCTTGAGGCATAAGGGTGAGTGAGATTTGGCTTTTCACAGCTCTCCCAGGCCATGCGAAAAGTGCAGCCCCTAGAACACACTTTGAAAATCAGCTGCACACTTATCTACTGGGTCAGAAGTAGAATGAACACTTCTGCATTTCGATTTGATTTTACCACCAAGGCTACTCTGTATTCCCCACCTACATTAGTCTCCTTTCCAACCACTTTTGTAGCCTGAGTACCCAACACTCCAACCACCTTCCAGACCACAATCCACAAAATCCCTTCACATGTATTCTGTGTTCAGTGTATCCCCTTACTAAACATTTTATTGCTCTCCAGACTCCTAGCACTCCACAGAATGCCCATTATCAACCCAGCTTGTCCCATACTAGTGACCTCTCTCCCATGTCTCCTACAAAGTCTACATCCAATGTTTCATCTTGTCCCACTGTCACATAACTACTTGGAGTCTTAAAGACATTATCCTTTCTCCCAACACTGTGTCTCACCCCTCATGTCCATCCAAATCTGAATAAATGGAACCCCCACTTCACACCATCAGCTCCATGGGCCTTTCCTCAAGGTATATTAGCCCCTCACTCACTGCTTAGCCTTATGCTAAGACCACCTGAAGCCCTCCTTTACTGCACCCTCTGCCCTCTAGAACTGGTAGAATTCTTAATCTCAGACATCCCATGGTTTACCATTCTCATCCTGACTGTATACACAACTCATCATCAACATCCCCCTCTATGAATACCTCTTCTTACCCACTTCTGGTTGGGTCTTCAATTATTACAGCCAAATAACCCAGAAGCTACAATAGGCAGGAACAAAAACACAGCAGACAACAATTATATTTCCTCTTACCAGGGTTTCATTTCAAATAATCTAAGGTCAGGCATGTGGAATTATAAAACAACAAAGAATCAAAACACTGATGTCTGGCCTGAGTTCTCCATCATGGAGGGTGCAAAATAGGGTCTTTTTTAGTTATAGGCCTGTACATGGGTGATGTGACAGGGATCAGTTTATTTATTGCAGTTGTTTAGTTCCACTACAGAATAGCTCACATGTTTGGGAATTTATTGACTAAATGCAAGTCTTCTAAAAGCTTTCTGCTTTATCAACAAGTTCATTTTAAAAGTTCAAAACATTTTATTTAGAGTTTAATAAAATAGAGGATGAAGGCCAGGCATATTTCACATCCCGGCTGAGTGGAACACTTCCAAGGAAATATAGCACTTGCCCACTAGAGATAAACACATTATCACATTATCTAAATGGCTTAGTAGGAATCATGTGCTCCAAAGGTTGGAAGTAAATTCTTGCTCATGTCAATTTGTTATGTCTATGACATCAGTGATGACAGTGCCACCAGTGCTAAAGTCAGCTTAGTGATGAGCAATTCCAGCAAAGCATAAGTTGTGGGGACATCCACATCTGTGACCATTCAGGGATCTGCCACCTCTATGAGGCCTTTATGGCTCCAATACTCTAGGCCATGCTGGTCATATCCTCCAGACTGAAGAACAAGTTGCTGTACTTTTACCTTTATCTCATGAATGATAGAAGGATAAAAAGTAATTTGTGAAGCCTCTGGTGAGAACTACTTAGATAATTGCATGCTGATGTCCTCAGTTTGAAGCAAGACCATGTCTTTTACAAAAATGGAACCACAGTTGCAGGCTGGCTCTATGCCTCAGGAAACATGGAGAGTCTGAAAGGGGGCTGTTATGTGGCCAGGTAGCTAGAACTATTCATCATGACCCAGTGCTATCACACCGACCAACATAAGGTCAGGTGAGGAGACCAGCATCCATCACAGCTGGGAGTGATACAACCTCGATTAGACAAGGACAGGTGGCTGAGAACATTGGCATCAAGCAATTCAGGACAGTGAATTGTTACATAGCTCTTACCTCTGGAATCACAGAAAGCTCACTTTGAGGAGTCAGCAAAGAAAGAAAAGACTCCACTCACTCCAAGTTCATTCCAGACCTTAACCCCCACTCTCTCATACACACACTCTTTTGTGTGACACTCTTTGGTGACACTCACTCCCTTACCTGTCACCAGATTTCTAGTCATATTTACTCAGTGACACAAAAACTGCCTAAATATGGCTAACTTGTTGACTCAGCTGATGCACATTTTGTACAGGAATTAAATTTGACATTTTACAGCACTCTCAGGCCCTATGAAATCTGTTACCCCAGACCACACTTTGAGATCCAGCTTTCCACATTTCTTCTGTGTCAGAACTGGAGACTGAACATCTCTGGCCCTTAATTGGGTTTTTACCCCCAAGGCTGGCCTTCATCCTTTACTTCCATAGGTTTCATCTCAACCTTTGTGCTAGTCTGCCAAATCTTCACTCCAACATTCTTCCTGACACAAATATCTAAACTAACTCAGCTCATCTGCATTCATGTGTTTCAATCTTACAATTTGTCTTCACTGTCAATATTCCAACGTCTCACCATCCACTGGATGCTCAGCTATTTTTCTCCCATGTGAAAAATATGCAAAGTACTCCTACGACTCAACAACAACAACAGAAACAAATAACCTTATATAAAATGAAAAAAGTTTTTGAATAAACATCATATCAAGCAAGATATGCAAATGGCCAATAAACAGATAAAAAGATGCTCATATTCAGTATAATATGGAAATTGCAAATCACAAAATCCAGGGTCAAAGTTGTTGCTTCTGATGTTGGGGTGTACCTGCTGCTGTGAAAATACAGAGAAAATATTACCCTGTGTGGTCCCTCTGAGTCCTCCAAAGGTTTCTATAATTAGAGTTTGTGAATTTCACCTTTGAGCCAACTTATTTCGTAAGGAAATAAGGCAGGGCTTTTTATGATATGACAAATATATGGGTATCCCAGTGATGAGACATTTAAGTCCTCTTGCTTTCTATTCAAAATTTAACACAATCTTTCTCAGGTGTCTGTTGACTATTGTGGTTTCATCATGGTAACACAGTGGACTGGAAGTCAGAGACCACCCTGAACTTCTGGTGCTTCACTGACCAGCTGACTGGCCTGGTGGACAAGGCATTATTCCTTCAGGCTGCACACACCTCCCTCATCCAACACATGTGTGTTTCTGTGAGGTACCAATTCCTAGGTCATACCGCAGACTTAAATTTGAACCAAATAATACATGGGGACTGGGAGCAGGTTGTTAAACAGCTTAATACTCAGGCCCCTGGACCAAGAGGGTGTGAGGACATGGAAGGTGAATGTGACTGACATGAGACACTGAGCCAATAAGTGATAGCATAACACAGAGTCCAAAAACAAGCTGGAAAAGTTAGAGAAACAGGCAGGAGCTATCTGTGGCAGCAGAACCACATGCTCTGCCCTTGGTCATTTTACTTAATTCCCTCTCTGCTGAGGGTGGGTGAAGACTTGTGCAAATGCAGGAGTGTGGGATGGCAAGCGGGCAGCAGGAAGTTGCCGAAATTCTGGCCTTTGAAGACCATTTATGTGTGGTGGTAATGAAATTGCATTTGAAAAAGTTAAGATTTTGTATGTAAAAATTATTACTAGCATTTTAGTGCCTAAGGCCAATGTAGAAAATAATATGTTTCTAGAGAGAAGCAAAGCGTCTGAGACATGGGCCTCAGACCCTGGAGGTACAGGGAGCCTGTTTGTGTGCTTAGAATTTCAAAGAATCTACATCCAAGTTCTGGTCTGTGAAGGATTCCAGTGTAAGGGTTCTGGAAGAGGAAAGTGTGTTTGTTAGATGTGCATTATGGCTCTTGCTATACTCAAGGCTAAGAAGACTGCACAGGGCCTGTGGACAAAGAACAATGTAGGATGCTTATCCCAGGAAGTAGCAACAAGTTTCTTAGGGAAACAAATCACTAGTCTGCTTTTGGAGACTATTCTGGAAGTTCCATTTTCACTCTGCTTCCAAATATATAAGTAAAAATATTAAGTTAAATGAGTCATTTTTTTCTCAAAATGACCTATTTATTTTTTTAAAGATTTTATTTATTTATTTTTAGAGAAGGGGAGAGAGGGAGAAAGAGAAGAGATATCAATCAGTGGTTGCCTCTCGAGCACCCGCTACTGGGGACCTGGCCCACAACCCAGGCATGTGCCCTGACTGGGAATTGAACCAGTGACGCTTTAGTTTGCAGGCCAGCACTCAATCCACTGAGCCACACCAGCCAGGGCAAAATGACCTATTTATAATAGGTCTGCTTTTACATTACATCACCATAATGTAATGATGATTCTGGTTCATGACTTAAGGAATATAATTTTCAAATTCTATGCTCCTGATATTAGCAACAAACAAACAAAAACCCCAGAGAAATCTTGTCAGTGCCCATCTTTGGTCATTTGAGCAAAGAAACAGGAATTTTGGGTTTCTTATACAAATCCTAATCAGTTTCTTAAACTCAGAGAACATATTTTTTGATGGGACCAACTGTAACCCCAAAAGATTTTAAATATAGTTATGCTGGGAACATAAAATTATACTCCAGTTATAGCAGGAACATTATTCTGTGTCTTACATTCTCACTGGGAGCAAAGCCAGTCCCTGGTTCCCTTCAGTTGCACATTCTTCCTGGATTTGTGACAACACCACACGTGGCCATAAAATTGCCTGGGTCTCTGTGTGTGCTGCTCAGAGTGATCACAGGAAGGTTCTGCCTTCTTTCAGCCATGCTAAGGATATGTGATCCAAACAATGGCAGATTCCCCCAGATGTAACCGAAGTTGTCTCTGAACAACAGGTTTTGAGGTTGCTTATAGTTTTTCACTTTTACACATTACCTAACTCAAGGTTTTCCCTCTTAGAAGATGAAGATTCAATGGCTTTCCTTCACATTCGTTAACACACACACACCTCTTTCTGTTTTGTCTCTTCAATATTTTCGAAAGACCAAAATTTAGTATAGACCTTATTGTATAGGTTTACTGCTATTCTGAGCCAAATAACTTTGTGAATTCCTTAAATGTGAATATCTGATGTATATGAGAGATGGAGAACCCTCCTTATGTGAGCAGCAGATGTGTGGGAAATTGGTCCTGCTCATTAGACAAAATGATTTAAAAAAAAAAGTAGAAATAAAAGCCCAAAACTCTCCATGTCCTTTCACAGCTCCTCCAAGTTGCCTTGTGTTGGTGTCACCCTCTGGTGGTTCCATTACTAATGGCACGTCCCATTAGGATCAACCCATTTTTTTCTTAACCGAGGGTTGGTCACTCCTGGAGGCAGAACCAGGAAAAGTAAGTATCAAGTGACAATGCAAGATCCTTTGTTCAAAAGTCATTAAGAATTCCAAGATTGTGAAAGCAGAGCATTAAACCTGCAGCAGGTTCTTCTATGTGACTATGCAGATTTTGAGCCCATGAAGCTAGTCCACCCTAACAGGGCAAGTGTATGTGTTCATCCTCCAAATCAATTTTACTCCAGTCACAAAGATCATACACAATTAATACTAGTGTCATCCTTAATGATTTTAACTACAGACTTTCTTGCTAGGAATAAACAAAAACGCAAGTTTTTTAAATACCTCAGTAGACACCTGGGCTTTGAAGGGTGGAAGTGAATGCCTACCAATGTTGATACTTTTCAGACAATGGCATTAGTGATACCAGTGACACAGTGAAAAGATCAGCTGCAAGGATGGGCAGTTTAGGCAAAGCATTACATCCACATCTGAGACCATTCAGGGATCTGCCACACAGTCTGGGCTATGCTGGAGGTACCCTCCAGAGTAAAAGACATGTTGTTGTGTTTCTACCTCCATTTAGTTAATATTAGAAGAAGGAAAGGCACTTTATTAACCCTCTGGTTTGACCTAATAAGAGAATGACATTCAGAATTCTAGGATTCAGAGCAAGGCCATGCTTTTTTATAGAAATACTGAAATAGCTCTTCATTGGCTTTTAACTCCCAGGGGAGTCAGATTGTCTTAATAAGGGCTGTGATGTGACAAGGTAGCTAGACCTCCTCAGGTTTGGGTTCCATTGCATGCATGGATGTTAAAATCAACTAGGAAGAGCAATGTCCATCAAAAATAGAAGTGATAGATCTGGATTAGAGAAGGGCAGGTGGCCCAGACCATAAGCACCTACTGCTTCAGCAAGGAGCCTGTCACATAGCTTTGACTATGGAATCATAGGAAGTTCACTGTCACTTGCAACAAAGAAGTCAATATCTCCACTCCCAGTTCATTGTGGCACTCAATTCCCCCTCCCAACCACACACACAATCGGCCATTATTTTTCCCTCTCCCCAGACACCTAGTCAACCTACTTACACACAAATCCCCTAACACGTGGCTTACTTGTTGACTCAGCTGAGGGACATCTCATGTTATGGGATTGAGTTTTAGTTATTCTCAGTTCTCCAAGGCCATGGGGAAACAGTGGTCCTCACAGCACACTTTGAGAGCCTGCTCCACATGTTTCCACTGGGTTGAAAGAAAGACTGGACACCATCGGCCTTCAATCTTGTCCTCATCCTTAAGCCTTCCCTGCATTCCCCACTTTTACAAGGCTCCATTGCAACCCCTCTGCTAGTCTGAATACCACACACTCCAATTTCCTTCCTAAAATTTCTGTATTCATGATGTCCCAAATCTTACAAACTTTCATGGCTCCTCAGAATCCTAGTCCCCAACAGGATTCCAATCTCATCTCTCCCTTGATTCTCATCCCATGTCTCCAGTTTCATAACATTTGTTGCCTAGTAAATCTGGTTTTCCCTCTTATACTAATCTTAGAACAGTAATCTGAGTCTTCAAAATCTCACTCTTTCTGCCAACCCTGTGTCTTTCCCAACATACCCATCCTCTCTTAACTGCATCAGATCCAGTGGTCCCTCCCTCATCACTAGGTCAGACCCTTAGTTGTATGCCTCAGCCCCATCCTGAGCTTCCTTAACAAAACCCTCCTCCATTACCTTCTTATGTCCTCTTTAATCCATACAGTGATTCATACCCAAATCTGATATGTTTTATACTTTCTCATCAGGAGTCTGAGCTGAGCCTGTTTCTTTTTCACCCTCTCTATGCAAACCTCTGCCTACCCACAATCCACCTCTGACCAGAGGATTCAGTCAAATGCCTCAGAGGACCCTAGTGGGATTAAAAAGTAGACCAGAAAAGAGATTTATTTCCCGCTTCCCAAGTTCTGATTGTAGTCACTAAAGGTAGACATGTGGACTTTGTAAATATAACAAAGAAATCAAAGAAAAAAATATTGATTTGTGCCCTGAGTTCCAGGTCACAGGAGGCACAAAACAGTGTCTCCCAGTGCAGGCCTGCAGGGGCTATGTCACAGGAACCTGCACATTTACTAGACTTTCTAGGGTTCATGACAGAATAATTTTTAAATTTCTGCAACCTTTCCTTGATGGTGAGTGAAAATGTATGTACAATGCAAATACTGTCATTGGGTAGGCCACTACAGAGCTACAGAGTTTCCCACCTGCCCTTTCTATAAGATTCTAAGACAAAGGCCACTTCTAGGCAAATCCATCGTGAGAGAAATCTGGGCAGTCAGGTCATCTTTGGCTGTGGACGCCAATTCAGAAGGAAGACAGGACAACTGAAAAGAGTTACTTGGAAAATTGCAGCCAGAGTTTTAAAAAATTGGATCATTTGAAAATAAGGTAAGGATGGGCACCTTGGGCGAGGTGAAAATATCTGCTAATTACAAGGAGATTCTGTCAGAGAGAAAGATGTATCAAACAAATTTAAAGAGGCAAGAGAGACTTTCTTAAAGACCATGTGTTAGTATAGACAGCCAGAATACAACACCCATGAAAGAGAAGGATGAGAAGATTTTAAGAACAAGAGAAAGAATCAAAGACACCTCTGTTTGCTATTTGGCTTTACACAAAAGAAATGTAAAGACAAACATTTTATGAAATCTTCCCAGTATGTCTTTTTACCTCATGCTTTCAAAGGTCCTCACACAAGTTAATCTTCTACCCTCCAAGAGAGATGAGACATAGACACTAGGAGGATTAAATATAAAATCAGGGGCTTCCTGGTCAGCACAATTCATGTATGTTGTTGCTGCCATGAAAAAATACACATGGACTATAGAAATCCTGTGGAGAAAAGGGGTGGCATGATTGTTCTCTCAGTGAGAGAGAGGACCTGATCCCCACCTGGACAGACTTTTATTGCTTTTCTGGGTACATTGCATTGAGGATGGTCCTTAATTACCATGCACAGGTTTGCTGTAGGTGATTACCTTTTACATATAAGAAAGAAAAGAATGTTGTTAGTTACTTGGAAGAGAAGGATGTTACAGATCAGAGGGCAAAGTGGTTGAAAAGGTTACACTCCATACTTGGGAGGTTTAGCTCAGATTTTAGGAAGTTACAATAAGCACTTTCTGCCTCAATTCAGGGTGAGGGATTTTTAGCAAAAACAAGCCTCATAGTGGCCTAGGTACAATGCAGGCCTGATTCCCCACTAGGAAACCTATCTGTGGGCCTGGCTTCCATGTGCCTGACCTCACTTTCTACTGGCCTTTCTGTGTGTGAGCTGGGCTACATTCCCATGCCAAGCATAACAGCTCCCTACAAGAGGCATATACCTTTTGTGACATATGGGCTTTGAATAGTAAAAGTGGCAAGAAGATTTTAAGGAGAGTAATGTGTATTTCAAATGGGCAATAAAAGAATCTGAAATTACAAATTGCAATTCTGTTTCAGAAGAAAACACTACGAGTGTGGGGATCAGAGGCCTGAAGTGAGGAAGACACTATGTAAAGGTCAGTGACTCTGAGGAACAGGAAGGCCTCTGGTTCATAACAAAACTGCTTTCTGCACAGTGGAGGGAAACACAACTACCTCTTTTTTAGCCAAGACCCTGTTTTCATCTCCATCGCTTACTGTAATTTGTAAAGAGATGCAAAACTACTGAGAGTCCCTTAACAGATCCAGAATCTGATCTCTCAGAAGGCTGTGCTTCTAGAGATTTCCATTTGGACATTACATGTTTTTTTCTACAGTAACACTGTCTATCTTCAAACCTAATCCCTATGGAAAAAGTGTGTACTTGATCCTACAACATGGCTGGAGTCACCTGATTTGACCCCATTAGTTACCTAAGGGCACAGGAACTGACTTTGACCACTTGGTTTGCTCTGATGAAGGTTTACCTACAGAACACATGGTGGGAGTTTTGTCACTTGAGGTTAAGGAGCTTCACCCTCACACTTCACCTGCAGTCTCTCTAGCTTTGAGTGATATATTCTTCTCCAGGAGATATCAAAATGCCAGGAGCTCAAACTTAGCCTCATAAACTATGGGTTTATCTCTACTTCCAATGGCATTGGTCTGAACTAGGATATTGGAGCTAAAGTTGTCACTTTATTACCAAAGTTTCCAATTGCATCTTATTAACAGAAAGAACAGAAATGGACTAAACTAATCAAATTGTTTTATTGACATATAAATAACAATACTTGGGACTTTAGAAATCTTTTGAAAGCTATCTAAGAGAAAGACTAAGATCAGTGTTGCTACCCACATGGGTGTCCTCTGGTTCACTCCCATTGTCTACAACTGTGTCCAGGTGCATCCTCATGTTTGCATGGAAAAGTTACAGAGCTCAGATTCTGTGAGCTCAACACCTGCTCTCATTGGTTATCACAGGACCATTGCTCATTCTCTGAGGGACACAATGTTAACTCCCCTGTGGATATGGTACCAATGAGACTAAACCAAGGCAGGGATTGGTTTGAAATGTGACCTTAAGTCAACAATAATGACAATGTCTGCTGACATTTTTTAGTGTTTATTGACTTAATGTAAATCTTTTAAGAACTATTCATCTGCAGACAAATGTTTATAATAATGCAAAGAAACTTAATTTAGAGTTCCATAACACAGAGGAAGAAAGGAAGGTCACTTATATCTCACATGCAGTTCAAGGGGCTGACTTTCAACCCTCATGACGGGGTTTGATGCTACACACTTGTAAATTCCAGCATCTTCCCTCTTAACTGGGTCTATGATGAGTCTTCTTCCATCTGTGGTCAGGTTAAGTCTGTTTGTGAACTTCAGATTCATGTCATTGAACAGCCACTTAATGGAGAGTCCATTTGTGTAACAGAGCAAGACCACATCATCTTCATTCTCTGTGACCCAATAGCTGCTAGCAAGGAGCATGGGCATTCTCAGATATTCTGTAGAGAAACAGAGAATGTGAATCTTTGAGAATGTGCTTGAGACTTGGAACTATGCTGCTTCTTGAGAGATCACCAGCACTCACAGTCCACAGTGAGCTATGTAAAGGTCACCAGAGTATGGTCCTGACATTTGCAGAAAGAAAACTGTCTAACTTCAGGTGACTGTATGTAAAGTGAAAGCTGCACCTCCTGTCTGAGCCCATATAACCTCAGGAGGATTCTATACCTGTTCCCTCACTCTTCTCTGTAGTAGTAGAACACAAAACCACTTCCCAGTGCATATGGCTCATAACCTCATCATCAAGTACAATTTTATTCTCATGAGCTTTATTGATCTGGTCCTAGAACTTTTTTCACAAACATCACAAAACATCAGGTTTTACTCCTTATTAAAACATTTATATACTTGAGGGATGGCAAGGTTAGCATCTTTGTCCATCTCTGCGGTGAAGGGAAGTTGACAGAAAGTGGAAAAGCATTCAGTTTTTGTTACAAAAAATTTATTAGGCATTAAGGATGGCCCAATTCAGTGTTCATGGCTTATATCTTGAAGATTTCTATCTAAAAGGCTTCTCACTCTGAACAAGACTTTATTCCCTTGCCAAATGAGTTGATATCATGGTATCATTAATTGCTAGTGGGAAGTAGTTAAGGTTTTAACAAAAGACATTGACTGTAGGAATAGAAGAAAACTATTTATATAATAAAAGAATACATAACAGCCCAGAGGTAACACAATATTTCCCAGACCACCTGACTTCCTGGTTGACCAGAAGCCTTTCCTTGCAGCTGCACAGACTTCTGCACTCAGGTGAGGTGTGTTTCTATGGGGCACCATTTCCTAGGACATCCTACAGACTGGGGTTTGAGTGAAACAACAAATAAAGTCCAGAAACAAGGAAGCAGTACATTGACTACTCAGGCCTCTGACCCAAGAAATGGTTCAGATATTTCCAGGTAGTGTGACTGAAATGAGCCAGTGAGGCAATGAGTGCTAGAGCAGCATCCAAGAAGTAATTTAACAAAGAAAAAAAAAAAAAAGAGGGACAGGCCAAAGAAGCTGATAATGGCAGCAGAATCATGTGCTCTTTTCTTGACCATTAAAGTCCCTCTTCTCTGATAGCAGGTGAGGACCTGTGTAAATGGAAAATGAGTGACTTACAGCAAATGGAGAGCACTGACTTCCTCAAGTTCTGGTGCTTGTACAATTTGTGTTAGGTGGCTATGAGATAGAAATGTGGAAAAACGTAAAAGTATTCTGTGTGTGAAAATGATGATCAATACCCTAGGGACTACAACTAATTGCAAGAAAGACTATTTTCTTAGAAAAAGAAGAGAAGGATCTGAGATGATGGTCTTAGTTCCTGGAGACACAGAAAACCTGTTCCTCATGGCCAAAATTTAAAGGATTCTGTATACAGGTTCCAGGCTCAGAAGTGATTTTGGATCATTCATTCATTTCATTCATCCCCCCATTTATTTCTTAATTATTCATCAACAGCAACTCAGTGTTTGTTACTTATTGGTCCCTGAGCTGGTTTCAGGGATAGAGTGGGGAGCGAGAGGACAAAGTCCTTTCATTTATATCTGCTGGGAGAGACTGCACCAAAACATGAAGCAAACAAGTGATGTCACATCCAGTGCATGGAGGTGTGAATTGATCAACTGAGGAAGATACCTGGGTAATCTATCCAGTGATTCTGATTGTTAGTGCAGGTACTTTGGTCTAGTGTAAAAATAGATTATGTCTCCATGTTTTCACTCCACAGATCAAAAAATACTGCTATGAGCTGAGCACACTTAATAAAAAAAAGTCTCTGAACCAGTTTTATTGTTTAGAATCCACAGACTTTGTTCTATGGTCTCCAATGAAGAGAAATTAAGTGTATGGCCACAGACAGCCCAAAAGTGACTCTGATGAGCTGCTTTTGTTCTGTGTGACTCTGCTGTATTGAGTGTTTCTACCTGTCCCTTAGTTTATTCTCAATGAAGAAAGCTGTCAGTTTGTTAACTGTAAAATATTGTCACTGTGTGACCTAAATCCTGAAATAGAAGATTTGGTTTCACAAAGAATCTCTTATTGATGCACTCCCAGATCTCTTATTGCCTGGGCTGATCTCTGGTGAATGAAGACCTTCCAGGACCATCTTGTATTTGTAGCTTCTTTCTGAGAATGCTGACCTTTTAGTGAACCTTCCTAAGTCCTCCAGGACAGACAGCTATATCCACAGACATTGTGTAACTGTGCTCTCCAAACACAGATTCAAGTCATACCAAACTCCATTTCTACCAAGAAGTGACTCTTGGGCCTGAGCCAGGACCGGTGACTGCCTCAAGAGCCTTGTGATTCAGGGGCCCATTAAATCACCACACACTCAGCGTTTCAAGGACGCCAAACCAAAAATGGCACAGGCTCCCTAGCACCCCTGGAGTCAAGAATCCTGGCACAGGGTTCTTGGGAGGGGTTTCTGAGCTGAGCTCTGTGTGAATATCAGGAGGGCAATCACACCATGCTCTGATCTAGTATAACAGAGCCAGCCTGTGGTCAAGGTCATAGGAACATGCTCAGGGGGTTGAACTGAGACAGATTTCCCTCTGCTGAGTTACTCTCATCAGACTGACCCTTCTGTCTGCAGTGACTGCAGGGCTGCAAGTTGGGAAGGGAACTGATATCTTAAGAAGTTTGTCTTTATTCTGTGTATCCTGCATTAAATATCAAAACCAAACCTGAAACAAAATTCAGAGGGAAATGGAGGTAGTGTCTAGGGCTGTCAGTCCTCTGTGTGAAGTAGGAGTCTATCCTCCCAACCCCCAGTTATCAGAGAACAATCACTCACCACATACATAAAGTAGCCCAGACCCTATTTCTATTTCTGAATATGGAAGGTGAACCACTACGGTGTATATTCCTGTGTCATTCATGGTGACCTTCTTCAACAGCAAGGATCCATCCTCGGTGACTACTGCTCTTCCATTGTTTTCAGGACCACTTGAAAGATAACTTGATGTCATCATAGAAAATGCAGTTATGTTATTTTTGTCCACACCGTTCCCCTTGTACCATACAATGCCTACAGCCTCAGGAGGTTTATTGCGCATATGCAGAAGCACATCTCTCCCTTCGACAGTATAGGTCGACGCAATACTGATTTGGGCTGTGGTGGGTGGGCTCCAGAAGGTTAAGAGTGAAACTAGGAAATAAGAAAAAATGCATCAATATTTGCATCTATATATTGGGATGGAAAGATGAGGCCTTGAATCCTGACTGAGTCTCTTTATCACTCAATCTTGCTCTGCAGGTGTTTCTCTCCCAAGGTCAACTGCATGGCCCCCATTATATCAGCACATCTGAAGCTGTTATTTTTCCTGTTTCAAATGGTATTCTCCAGGTGTTTGTCTTGGTCATCTCCTCACTGTGCTTAGACCAATGCTACCACTAAAGGGCAGTTATAAAAGATACATTTGCTGACCACCTTCTCTAAAGATTCTCTGCCTTCACTTTCTGACCTCTCCTCCTCTGTTTTTTTTTTTTTTTTTTCTTTTTTCATGGCACTTCTGGATACCTGACTCACATTTACACCTTTCCTTGCCCCTCTCTCCTCCATAGAACATGGACTTTCTGAGAGCAGGGCTTGTCTGATCATGTACCTCCAGTGACTGAAATAGCTTGAAAATGGATGGGGATGAATGAATAAGTGCTGTACTTCCTGGGGTTTATTTGCCCATTTCTGGGGTTTGTGGTAATGACAATGATTAGCACCCCTGGTTAAATCTGTCTGGTGTTTTCTGACATAAATCATTATTATTATTACCAGTTTTCATAATTCAATACTCAGTGATGAATAACAGGAAACAAACAGCATTCCACATTTACCTGCTTTCCACCATTTCCAGATTATATTTTCCTCTTTCTGAGCTCCCTTCTCAGTAATACTGTGCTCCTTGTCCTTCACCCTAAGGTCCAACAACAGCTTTCCCTCCTTTCTCAGAGCGCTGGTCTCTTCACCAGACTCCAGCCAGCCTCTGTGCCAGATCCTTAGTCTACCCCAAGGAATTGTCTCCTACTTACCAACCAGCAGGAGCCCTTGCCAGTGCACAAGTCCTCTGTGGGTAGAGACTGACAGGGATCCCATGGTGTATGTTGTCTGCTCTGTGGTGCCCTTTTTGAGAGAAGCTTGAGGTTCTGTGATGCTCACAAGCACTTTTGTCCAAAATGGTGCAATCTGCTGTGTGTCCTACCTGTGTGTTGGGCTTTATACTGGGCCAAGATTACCAGTCATGTCATGTGGGCTGGGGGCAGGGAGTATGCACATGACCATCCACTTCCTGCTCTAGTCTTTGCCACCCTTGGCACTTCTAACCAGTATCGCCCTCCTATAATTTGGTTCCTTGGGAACCCCTGAGACCTCTCAATACCACACAAACACACATGCATACATGCTGTCCAAGATGCACAAAAATGGATCAGGGATCACTCAAATTAAAGACTGATGTTTCTTAAGGAAAATACAGTCCATGGATGTGACAAACTGCCAGGGTAGAAAGTTGTGATCGGAATATTTTATGAGTATTGTAAGTCCTGCCATGTGACCCTGTGAGCTTGTCAGAGTTACTGCATTGCCCTTTTCTGTGAACAGTCTCTGGAAATTGCATGTGGGACACAGCAGTCAAAAGGGAGGACTTGAGAAAAGGCTGTTGAAGCAGGGGATGAACATCACACTACCTCTCCATCTTAGCCAAAGCCCAGTTCCTGTGTCCATTTCTTGTGTGTTTCAACATTGTTCCCTAGAGGACAGAAGCAGACCTGCAGCTAATGTCAGGTGCTGTACAGGGTTTCTGAACAAGTACACGGTGAGCCTGGTGAAAAGGCAATCATTGTCCCGAATATTATGAGTCCAGTGTCAGGTTAACTGTCCCACAAGGGGTATGCGCTGAGCAACACAGAGCTTTCTGCTTTCAAGTATCCAAAAGAATGGCCTGGTGAAGGTTCTCCTGAGGCTTCTGGAAAAGGGTGCTTGCCTGGTGGGTCTATGCAAAGATATGTCCTGTGTGTCCACCATCATTTCATTGAAATGTTGCATATAAGTCATTTCTGTGTCCCTGCCTGCCCACAGGACCCAGGGTCAAGACCATCTATCTCCAGATGAATATTCAACTAGGGCTCCTGTGTGTCCTTTTATTAGGAAACAAAAGGTTTTTTAGACTCCTCAGCACCTCTGTGATGGAAGCAACCACAGACTTTGAGTTCTCTGCCCCATTCTGCACAGGAAGGTTTCCTTGTTCCCAGGACATCATGAAGTGGAGACATGTCTTCAGGGACAATAGGCAGTTGTCCCACAGACCAAGAATTTTGGGAATGAAAAGTCTTCCTTCATGCCTACAAGGTCAGGGAGTATTCTTTCTTCCCCTGGCCCTAACTCTTCCAAGGGGTAAGGATCCAGTGTTTTTGTCTGGTCAGGTATCTGTGAGAACAGGAAAACCACAGACCTGGGGTGATGAGACATAACTCACAAGGTGGGAATGTGGAGGGCTGTGACTTTGGAGGAATAAACTGTAGTCCAACCCCTCACTGTTAGGAAGTTCCTTTAATTCCTCCCGACTGTATGAGAAATAAAAGCCTGACCCTAGCATGTCCCCAAGCAGGTGGCATCCTCCTGTCATGCTGACACCAGTGTCTTTGTGTGTATAAGGACATAATTTGACTGCAAGTGCCATGCAGGGTGACAGGCTTCTGCAGGGTAATTTTCCTTATTGATTTAATGAATATTTATGGAGCATCTGTCCTGTGTCAGGCTCCTGGCTGGGCCCTGGAAACTCCAAACAGAGTAGGACAAGTGTGGGCCCTGTGCTCATTGACTTTACTTTGTAACACAGACAGGCTGTCAGGGAAATCACGGCTCTAGGAACTTAATTATAATCCAGTGAAGGGGACTCAGAAGAAAACTTCTGGTACCTCCAGAGTATATAATTGAGTCTCAGCTGGTCTGTGGAACATGGAGAGCAGTTCTGAGAAAGTGTCCACTTGATTGAAACCAGAAGAGTTAGTGGACATTTAATTCATAAAGAACAGAAGGTGTTTTAAAAAAATCTTCCTTAGAAGACTGATCTTTGTAGTGGTGATGCTTGGCTGGATGGAAAAGTAGACAGAGCCCATTGAAGAAGCCTGAAGAGTTAGAAAGACTGTGGAATGAGTGAGTAATGCTGTTGAAGTTGGTCCCCTGCTGCACTATGGGTGCTGCTGCGGTGGAGTCAGCAGTGTCCCAGAAAAGTTCCTTCTGCAGAGTAATTCTGCCACCTACTGTGGACAAGCAGAAACACGGGCAAGAAAATGTATGTTACAGTTGGGTATCTTTTTTTTTAGTTGTGTACTTTGTATTCAACTTATACTTTAGGCAATATTTTATACATCTGTATATAATTCTAATATAGTCGTTGAATTATAGTTAAAATGACGTTAAAATATTGAAAGAATGCAATTTATGAAGGGTTTTCAGATGCATGCACCAGAGAAGTTGTACAATGAAAATAAAGACCATGTCCCTTACTATTAAAGTCTTCTCGTGCCCTCTTGTGATCTCCTTTTTCTTCACCTCTCCACCTGCTTTTTTAGTGTTAAGGGAACTCTCTTCATTTTTTTTCATTATAAATTTATTGGCACTTTCTGAAAATTTCACAATTTTTATCATAAATTATGTAATTCAAGGCCACATTTGGCTCTTTTTACATAGCTCTCTCTTTTTATTCTGTATTTTTATCTCATTCCAGGAATGCATTAATATCGATTATCTTCTCACCCTTAATGAACACTTGTGTTGTTTCCAGTTTGGGGCTCCTACAAGTACACCTGCCATAAACTTATGTACAAAAAAATCTTTAACACAAAGAATCAGCACTTCTAAAACCACTGAATAGCTATAGAAATAGAAGTTAGGGAGTTACCCCTGGAAGTCTGGTCTCAATGTCACACTGCCACAACCAGTCAGACGTTAAAAAATGTGTACTTCACATAAAACTGTGTCTGCCTCAGACCACCCATCAGTCACCACAGTAGGAGAAACAATAGCCCTCTTTATTCCACTTTCTAAATTATGAACCAGTGTACCTAAGAAACTGCATTTAATTCACATCGGGATTCTCAATCTCTAGGAGTAGAGGAAATGTAGTGTTTAATTTTTCAATCTCTCTGATATAAGGAGAACCCCCCCCCCCCAAAAAAAAAGAAGCATTATATGCCAAGTGCTCACTGATAATACAGATTCCACCTGAAGGCTGTGTGACTCTGGGTGAGTCACCCACCACGAGAAGAATCAGTTCTCCCATGTGATGTAACAAACATATGTTTGGTCTTTTTTTCTTGGATTTTAGAAAATAGCAGCTAACTCTTGGGGAATTCTAAGAGATATGGGTGATAAAAGTGTCTTTTGTTGTGATGATGCAAGTCTTGGCAGGCCTCTGGATAGTTGCAGAGTGAGGGCAGATCACCAGAAAGACCAAGTTCTAATCAGAAGCTTGGAATTTTCAGCTGTCAATGTAAGAAATGTTTCAACCTGACAGGAATTTTTATGAGTCTACTTGTGCCAAACATGATGATAATTGTGGGAAGCAAATCCATAATGGACTGAGAGAATATTCTAAAACATGTCAGTGTTGGCCTTTATTTTATATAGTACAGGGAAAGCCAGAGGCCTAAGATGTTACAAGAAATCCATGGGTTATCCATTAAGGACATGGAAGATGCAATGTGCAGAAATCTCTGAGACTGGGTAAAAAGTAAAACAAATGGACACAACTGTGAGTTTGGTTGGTACAGGAAAGATAGCAGTTAAGAATAAACACAATAACCATAGTAATGAAAATGTATATGGTTTCTCCAGCGAGGGGCCTGGAATAAGGAAAACTACCCTGACATTTTAAAGGTATGTTATGTTAAAGGAAAAAAATAAAAGAATAAAATAAACACTTTATTTAAAGTAAGATTGACTTTGGTCAGGAAAGAGGTTGGCTTTGGACATAAGTACTCACCATGACTCACTTTTGGCTAAAATTTTAATTTCAGGCTGCCCTCTCTGGTTACTTCAGGTCTCTGAGTTTGTAAGCCCCACCACACAGGCCTCCCCTGACCCCATCAGGCTTATTGTGTGGTCCCAATTTTGCCAAAGCTGCCCCTATTTGTTATAAATGAATCGAAAAGATGCATGGATGACCAATCTTTTGGTTAAATAATATTGTCTCAAGTGCTAGGAAGGGGTTCTTAGGAAGTCTTAGTGTTTGTCTTGGTGAACAATAAACCGATTGTGATGTAGCAAGACCTTCACCTTGAACAGAAGTCAAGGCTGAACGTCGTCAAAAGAGAAAAGCAGGTAAATGGGAGCAGTCACTCCCATAGGCCTTCATTAGACAAACACTCTGGATCATTTCCAGCCTAGACGCTTTCGTGATCTAAATTTTGCTGTCTCCGTTTCTCTGTATTTTGCACTCTATATTATAATTACTTATAATTTGAGGACACACTATACACCAGTCGAGTTCTACCCATCTGACCGTGAGATGGGGTCATATTTACTATGCCCTTCTATTATTAATTATTCCTTATTAATCTCATTTTTGCTAGTTGTGCACTAGGAAGCTGCCACCTTAAAGTTTATTTGGGGACCAGGTTTTAAGAACACAATGCTGTGAAGTGCAATTACCATCTAAAAGTTTCACAGGTTAGTACAGTAAGAGTTTCATAAGTACATTTTCTTTCCTTCAGCTGCACACATGGAGGGCAATATTTTATAGCCACTTCAGCTTCCATTTGAGTAATATAGTTAACAGTCCCTATTGAGTTAGGGTATAAGGATATTCATGTAATTAGGTTCTAGCATTTATTCATAAAATGCCTTTCTCAATATTTTTATTCCAGTAACCTTCAACAATTTGTTTGAATTTAGTTATTTGAAGCATGCCCACCTGCCTGCAGTGAGCATGGAACATTGTGGATGGTTCATCGAAACACTAGAAAAACACATGTAGAGACAACCAGGTCCTGTGGGGGAATAGGGACAGAATGGCCACCCTCTCTCAAGTGGGGAGAGCACCCCATGTCTATACCCAAAGATTTTTATTGAGAAAACAGACTTAGTTTGTGGGTTCACAGTCTGGCAGAAAAGATCAAAAGATGTAGGTGACTTTCAAAGGTGCAGACAGAACTCCTGCTGTGATTCTGGGGAAGATTTGTGGTCTCTAACATATGAAAGGGCTACAGATTCCAAGAGTTTCCTGCCTGTGCTTTTAAATTCCAATAGTATAACATCCTCCAGCAAACAGATCTCACAGGATCTTGCATATTCTATGTCCCAGGCCTGATCACCCCAGGCGTCCACTGTTTCTGGTCTGGGCTGCCCCTGCAAACCTGAGTTAACAGAGAAGACAAAGGCAGCCAGGAGACTTGAATTTCTCACATCTAAGAACAAGGACTCAGGCTTTGACAAAGCCAAAGGGGCAGGGGTTGATGTCCATCACCCCTTCATTTCCACAGCCCCGAGTCTCTTCCCAGAAGACTCCACATGGTCATGCCTGTCTCAAGTGTTTCCCTCCATGGGAAATCTTACCCGTCATTGGCTAACTGATCAAGCTTAGGAGGTTTAGGCACAGAACAGGTAGCATTTATGCCAGGGACATAAGTTTTTTCTCCTTCAGTGGCTCCTTGTCTGGAGGTCTTTCACTCAGCCTAAGTCTCGGAGTGAAGGGGGGTTACAGCTTCCTGAGTTCAGGCAGGGTGGTCCCCAACAGTTATTTTCTTTTCATTCAGAAATAACCAACTTAGTAGGAGAAACTACTTACTTAAAAAAAAAGATTTTATAAATTTATTTTTAGAGAGAGGAGGAGGGAGAGAGAAAGAGAGGGAGGGAATCATCAATGTGTGCTTGAGTCTCACATGCCCCTACAGTGCATGTGCCCTAACTGGGAATGGAACTGGCAACCCTTTGGTTGTTGGCTCTGCTCAGTCTACTGAGCCACACCAGCCAGGGATAAACACCTCAGTTTCAAACTCTCACACACACATCAGTTTTCCTTCTTTTGCAATAACATTTCTTATACATTTCAAGATGTAGCCAGAATGGGGGCCCTGCTCAGGTCAGGATTACCTAAGGTAAACCATTAATGCATGGATTCTTGACTTTGTGCAGGAAAAAATTCACAAAAGAAGCCCAGGTGATTTAAGGGTATATTTATTTAAGCAGGGGATGGTGGCACAAGGATGGACTGAGAATAAAAAGAGTATCGGAAGAGAGACTAGGTGGGGTTGCTTTGATTCTCTTAAAACATTATGGGGAATGTGAGATTAGGAGGGGTTGTCCTCAGCTTATTGCAGAGTCAGAGAAAAGGGGCCTTGTGGAAAGGTTTAGGGGGTTTGCTTGGGACAAGCTGCTGCTGACATGCTATCTTACTGCAAGTCTCCTGGGAACCCCTCACAGATGACAAGAAAGGAAATTTACTATCCCCGAAAAAAAGAAAATATTTCAATAGGTGTGCCTCCTGAAGTTCACACCCTGCACTGGCTGATTAGCTCAGTGGACTGAGCATGGGCCTAGGAACTGAAAAGTCACTGGTTTGATTCCCAGTGAGAGCACATGCCGGAGTTGCAGGGGAGGTCTCCAGTTGGGGACATGCAAGAGGCAACCTATTGATCTTTTTCCTCATACACTGATGCCTCTCTCTCTCTCTTTCTCTCATTCTATCTCCATCCACTCTCTAAAAAAAATGAATAAATAAAATCTTTTAAAAATAAGAACAAGAGTGCACACAGTTTTATTTGTGTTGAGAAGTTTTATTGCTTTCAGAAGATGAAAATTTTAGGCGAGGTTTCAGGGAAGATGTCAAGATGATATTCATCAGCATTTTCAGATGTGCCCTTTCAGGGTTGTGGTAGCTACTAATTGGTCAGTACCAGGAAAGAAGGTCTAAATTGCATGAGCAGTTGTATGCCAGAAGAAGAAAGGCCACCCTGAAAGCAAGTTCCAGCACGTTTCACTTATTGCAAAGAATCTGGGTCTTTTCACCTGGGTAAACTTTTTTATCCAGCTGTACATTGCTCAACCATTTTTTTCAGCCACCTTTCTCAATTTCCCCATTGCACTCGCAAAGGAGTATTTCTAGCTTCTTACCAACCTGCCTTAAAACAAAAACTGTAAGCCCTAGCTGGCATAGCTCAGTGGACTGAGTGTGGGCTGTGAACTAAAGCATCACAGGTTCGATTCCCAATCAGGGCACACGCCTGGGTTGCAGTCCAGGTCCCCACTTGGGGCCACATGAGAGGCAACCACACATTGATGTTTCTCTCTCTCTCTTTCTCCCTCCCTTACCATCTCTAAAATATAAATAAGTAAAATATTTTTAAAAAGAAAGTGGTGCAATTATTTTAAAAAACTGTAAAGAAGCATTTTTGGTAAAATAAAAGTTATCATATACACCATAAAAATTATTAACAGTTGTGTTATATGCACACTATTTGAGAAAATCCCAAAGAACTACAAGTATTGTTATGACTAATTTTAGCACACAGGTAAAGACCATCAAGCTTACAATAGTCAACATAAATTTGTAGTTATAAAGCATTTGTGAATTTCTTGTGATAGCTGTCTGTCTCTGACACCAGCAACTCCTCATCCTTGAAATATGCCTAATTGTGATGAGTAGAGGCAAGCATCAGAGACAGGGACAGGTATACATTGGCTGTTGGGCTCCTGATAAGGTTTTTTCCAACAATGGTGGCAAGTGTGTTTAATTGACGTCTCCTTCATTAGACACAAAGTGACCTTGTCTCTGAAGTCATCATCATTGCCTAGCAGTGCACCTGTGAAATGGACATCACTAATTTATAATTTGTTATAAGTTGATTAATATGTTTTGATAATAATGCAGGATGTCTCATTTTAGTAAGGTTGATCTATATGTCTCTCTGTTTAGATGTATAGGGTGACCAGTGACTATTGAATGAGGAGAAAAACTATGTGTTTACCAAAAGGAGTAAATTGTAGGCTAAAAGGGTTTTTTGGCTAAAAGGGGTTAAAAGATTCTGAACATTTATTTAGATATTTTTAATTGAACTTTTTGTATGTTTCAACAATCCAGAAAATTATGGTGATGAGCACAATGAGAATATTATAAGTAGGCCATATATTAGAAACGCATTGCATTTTTTGCCAGGAGAAATTAGTCCCTCAGTCATTGTAACTGAGGGAGAATTCCCCAGTTGGTGTTAATTTCACCCAATAATAATTTAACCTTGTTGAGGTGGTTGCTCTACATCCAGTTGGAAAATATATACAATTTAAAGCTAACACATATTTGTATTCTTGAGATTGTATCATTCATATAAAGTTCCATTGCCACATTTCCAGGGGGCCTGGAGAAAGTGGGAAATATATATGGGCCTAATTGAATGATTTCCCAGTGTCATATTTGGACAGATAGATCATCTGCTGCAGACCTTATGAGCTACAGTAAGAGGTTTCCAGTTGTATTTTTACTTCATGAGTTCATGTTTTTAAAAACCCAATGCATGGGTTCCTATACATGTTAAAGTATTAATAATTGAGTCCCTATGAATAAAATTGGTTCCTGTTTGACTCTGTATATGCTTCTTTTCTTTAAAGTCCCCTCTTTTTGCTGTCAGGGCCCTTTTCTTTTTCTGCACTGGTCCACCATAACTGTAAAAGAGGGCTTTTTTCATTTAATAAGAAGTAACAAGCATTCTCAGGTCAAAATAATTTGGCTGTTTAATATTGCCCAGATAGCTGCAGCACCAGCTCAGTGAGTTTTTTTTTGTTTGTTTGTTTGTTTGTTTGTTTGTTTTCATGGTGGCAGCTTTAGAAGTCTTGAAATTCTTTTTTTTTGCTAGTAATTTCTTTTAAAAAATTACTTGATTGTTGTTGAATTACAGTTGTCTCCATTTACCTCCCACCACTCCCGCTCACCCCAACCATCCCCACTGCCCTCTCTTGCTTCCATCTCCCCATGGTTTTGTCCATACATCCCTTATAGTTGTTCCTGAAAACCTTTCCCCCTTCCCCCCATTATCCCCTCCCACCTCCCCTCTGGTTACGTCAGATTGTTCTAAATTTCACTGTCTCTGGTTATATTTTACTTGCTTCTTTGTTTTGATGATTAGGTTACAGTTGAAGGTGAGATCTTGTGGTATTTGTCCCTCATAGTCTGGCTTATTTCACTTAGCATAATGCTCTCCAGTTCTGATAATTTCCAAATGTTTCAATACCTGTATAACTGCTAATAATTCTAAAACCTGTCTGCTGTATTTAATGTAGTTGCCTGAGCAAGTTCAGATGGCTTGCTGCTTCCACAACATTATAGTGTTGTGAGCTATGCAAAGGTCATTGACTGTTAGTACAAATGTGGTGTTTTTTTTATTTTTGTCATGATAATCTTGAGTTAGAACAATTATTTCAGATTGTTTGGAGTTTTTTACTTGGGTAAATAAAAACCTTTAATTGTGTCGATCATAGAAGTTATTGCCAATCCAGCTTGTTAACATTACTGTTCATTGTTCATGGATTCATATGTAAACCACACTAAGTCAGTATCAGCAAGGAGTGTCCTGTGAACCAACCCTGGAAACAAAGAGATGGTCAGTGGGTAAAATGCAGCCATGAATGTCTTTATTCTGCACAGAAGACAGCAAACTTGCTGTGATAAGACTGTTACATCAAGTTGAAAACAATCGGTGCAAAAACTGAGAAACTTACAGAAGTGTTGAGTATGATGAGAATTCAGTGCAGATTCAAAAGAATGAAAACATAAAAAAACAGCTCATAGTTATCTTTTCTGTTTGTTCATAGAATGTGTCTAGAGCAAAGATGACTGTCACACAGGGAGGGAGCTCTTTGGATTCTGAGTCTGATTGCTGAGGACAATTCCCTATAGGTCTATGACAATCTCCATGTTTTTGAGTTAGAACTTCCAAAATGATTTTGTATAAAAAGATAGAAAGTTTATACTTATCGTATATCAGAAATTGATTTTTAGGTAATTCTTTAGAGATTACATCTTGTTTATTTGGAGGGGGTTGACATTTCATGAATTAGGTCATGTCAATTTTACTTTAATAGGACATATAAAAACTGGAAAGATTTTAAACCCAATTGTGACAATATCCTGCGAGACCCAGGATCCTCTATGTTTCTTCCACTATTTTAAAAGAGAAAAAAATAAGATTCCTTTGAGTCTTTTAAAATTGAAAAATATCCATCTTTAGATATGGGATGGTCCATCTATTTTCCTTGAGGTTGCAAAATTCAAGGTTATCCTTTGAGACCTGATATCCTTTTCTTGTTAACTGTTCTGACAGACAGATTGTGTTCTTTTTAAGTCTAGTACTATCCTAGAGCATAAAAATAAACTATCCACATATCTGAACAAGGTGGAAACTTTAAGAAATTTAACATTCTTTAAATCAGCTTTTAATATCCAGGAAAATAGGTGAGCTTTATATATATATCCCTGGGGCATTTTAGTTCAAGTAAATTGGCAATCTTCCCAAGTGAAGGCAAAGAGATATTGAGTGTGCATTATACTATACTGAAATGCTGAACAAAGCACTACATAAATGTATTACTGAAAAATATTTACAGTCCACAGAAATGACTGATATAAGGTACGGGGATTTGGAATCAATGGATATCTGGAAATAACTATTTTGTTTATAGTTCTGAGAGTATGTACAAATCTCCATAATTTTTATTTGGTTTCTTTACCGACAACTTGGGAGAATTATGGAAGCTTCTACACAAATTATGTCTCCTTTTAAAGTAACTTGACATAATGGGCTTGATTCCAGCTAGAGCATCAGGTCTTTGAGTAAAATGGCTAATATTTGGCAGAGAAAAAGTATTATCAATAGTTATTTTAACAGGAGTGGGTGATTGATCTTGCCAATCTCAGTACTAGAAAGGGCTCAAAGTTGCATTGGAACATCCTGCAAGAAACTTTATATCTCAGGATATATTTTCTTCTTGTGGAAGTTCCTTTATAATAATTATTCCCACAAGTGTTTCAGTATTCAAATACATTTTACCCTTCCTGGAAAAAAACTATGTAGGTACCCTTTGTTTCAAAAACAATTTCTCACTGTCAGGTAAACTGAGGCTGACTAGACCAGTAAAACCCTATATAACCTTATTACATTTTATAGCTGGAAGGAGACAGATCGTGACTTAAGAATATTGATTAGTTGATTAGATGCGACTGCTATTTGCACTGAAGCTTGTCTCTTAATTGGGTGTTAGTAAGAATAGATAAACTAGGCCCGGTATCTACAAGGGCCTTAGAAATCTCCACAATTGTGGTAATTTTCATTTCTTTCTAACTATTAGTAAGGAGAAAAGGAAACACCCTTATAATTCTCTGAGCAACCATAGGCTTGCTTTTGTATTCTTTTCTTCTTCTAAATCTTCTTTCAGTTTTCTATAAACCGATGAAAGTGAGTAGGCTTCTCTACACGAGTTTCCCAGTGAACTTTATTTGGTAAATCGGTTGCTTTTCTTCCAGAAACCAGTAGGTGTATTCAGTGGAGTAGATCAGAATAACCATGATCTTTTTATCACAACAGTTAATTTATTTTTTTGGAAAACTATTCATGTCCTAGAGAAAATCTTTGAAATTTTAGGTAAATTTTTATATACTCTTTTAGTTTTAGGAATATATATATATATATATATTTTTTCCCATCCTCCTCTGCTTAAAAATGACTTTTTTTTTCTGATGGAAGCTGCTAGAATTTATGCATTATTCTTGTCTATATTCTATTCTCATTTGATCAAAGTTTATTAAGGAGTGGTAGTGGAGGAGAAATAAAAGAAATGAAACAAAATAAAAGAAGAAAGAGGGCAATTCCATACCAAAAAAAAAAAAAAAATCCCTCAAAGGGCAACGGATATACTGAAGGAAGTGTAGAAGGAGGAGGATTGAGGTGCTGGCATTTAGTAGCTACAGAACACATTTTTAGTTCAGAGAGAGTCCCTAATTTTTTTTATTATTTTTTGAAAACAGGACTTATCTGTGCTTGTCCTAGAAGTTTCTAATTTCCAAAAGAGATGTGTTTGCCATTTATTCAGTTAAATTTTGGAGCTGTCCTTTTTTAAAATGTTGTGTCCAGAAATTAATAAAATGGCAAAAGAGTTCTGTTTTGCCCCTAGTAAATTGATACCTCTCATATTAAAATCTTTCAATTTCTGTAAGTATTTGCAAGTGAAGTCTTCTTATTTATTGTCTATCTGCCAGAGAAGTAATGGGGGGGGATTGAGAGCTTTTAGCCTTGGGGTCATGATTTTTTACACCAATTTTACTTCTCTTTATATATTTACAGAGTGTGAGGAAATTTCTAGGGATGCTGCATGGTGGCTTTAAGTGGGCTGCTTATGGTTTGAGCTCCAAGGTTCTGTCATTTCCTGAGTTGCGTGAAACTCTATCACGTGTCTCAGTTTTCCTCCCAGGTGCTAGGCAAGCAACCTTATGTGAGCATCCTTTTACATGTCAATTATTTCATTACAGTTGAGTGGGAATTTCCCTTGAGGTCCTGCACCTTTTGGGAAATTCTCTCAGACACCTGCACAGAGATTCTTAGTCACCTAAGAATACCTGAAATTGGAATGTGTGGGAGGAAGAAACTTTAGTCTTCAAAGCTGAAGAAATCCAGTCTCTCATTTGTGTAGCACAATGTTTTGTGAAAACTCTCAAAGAGCAATTCCAATGGAAAGCCAAGGTTAAAATCCAGGATTCCTCTGTGTATGAGGTGGGAGAAGGGAGGGGTTCAACTCTTATGGTTAGCCTGGTTTTTCTCAACTCTATACCTTTGGGTTCACTTTGAGACCTTAAAACAGTATCTCAAATAAATTCTAGGCTTTTACCTTAAAACAGAGAGGTCCATTATTCTGAGATAAACTTAAGCAAGCTTACTTGATACACTACCAGGATAGTGAGTCACATGGGGTCCCCTGCTGGTACCTAGGAAGGTGGTCCTGCCTGAGCTTCTCTGGCATCCTGCCACACTATGCCAAGTAAAAGTCCAAGTTGCAAATGAGTAAACATGTACAGAAAATGTGGAAGTTAATTTCAAGGGGGAAACAATATTTCAACAAACTGAAAAATGTTCTGGAGAATGGAAGTTTGCACCTTAGTTTACCACTAGAATCAAAAGAAAAATTATGGAGGTTGCATAAAACATATTGGTGCTGGATTTGAGAATTGGGAGAATGCAAAGCAGGTTAAATTTCTTAGGTTGGATGAAAATTAAAACAATAGAAGTTTGTGGGGTTTTTTTTTACATTGGTGAATAGAGGATAGTTAACAATTGAATAATATGATAACAATAAAAATGAAAATGTATTTAGTCTGTCTGGGGCAGTGAGGGTTCTAGTGAAACATGCCATTCTAACATTTTAGGGTTCTATTATCAAAGATACAAAAGACACTAGACAAAACAAAGACTGATGATTTTTATAGAAGAACCCAGACTAAAACATGACTACTTGCCATGATTCACTTTCAGTTACTAAGTTTTAATTTCTGACCACTCTATGTAGTTACTTTAAGTTTCAGTATACATAAGGTTCACTGCCCAGGCTTCCACAGAGATTTTCGGATTTAATATATGTATATTTTTATCCATATACTCCAATTCTCCAAAATCTTAGAAAGGGGGTGGAGCTACAAATAGAATCGTTAACTATTTAATCAATCATACCAACAAGAAGAAACTTCCAAAAAAACACCCCTAAACATAAGGACTGTGGAGCTTCTCAGAGGGTGGGGGCCAGGGAACATATGGAAGCTCCATTACTCTCACCCAATGCCTACCTACCCCCCTGTGTCTCTTCCATGTTGCTGATTCTGAGTGATATCTTTATAATAAACCAATAATAGTAAATAAGGCCTTTTCTCATTCTGTGTGTTTTTCTAGAGATTTATAATACCTAAGGGGTGGTAACAACAATTCCCAAATTTGTAGTTGATTAGTCAGGAATGTGAGTAGCCTGGGCACCCTGCTTGCAATTGGCATCAGAAGGAACAGCAGCCTTGTGTTATTGAGTCTTGAACCTGTGGGGTCTGCATGCACTCTGGGTACTCAGTGTCAGAACTACATGGGATTGTAGGACATGCCATTGGAGAATTGATTGTTGATGGAAGATGAAAACCCTTTATCTCATAGGAAAAAACCTGGTTTGTTTGAAGCTAGAATGGATTGAAAGTAAGCAATCTGCCTATATCAGGTGCTCAGGGAATTTGGGAAGCTGTTATGTTCACTCCCCTCTCTCCCTGAGAAGCCACACTTTAAGAAGCCACATTTACTTTTTTCTTTTCTCTGTTTTCAGAGCAAGGCCTGAGGCAGTGTGCGCCCTCCCAGGAGGAATGGAGGTACAGGCCTGTAAACCTGTACACACTGTTGTCTACCCTGAAGTGGGGCTGTTTGCTTGATGCCTAAAAAGCCACACATACAAAAAAAAAAAAGCTTCCAAGTTTCAGTGAAAGGAAAAAAAAATATGCGAGTACATCAGAGAAACTTTGAAATAATGGGCAGCTCTAAATTAGCGCTCTAACATGAGAACTGCCTAGTGGTTTTCATTTAAGGTCATTTAACAGAAAGAAGTGAAAAAAAAAAAAAAACATGATTGAGGTTTCAAAGACACGGGATATGAGAATTTCTCAGTAATTATTTAATTTTTCATGATCATTTAAATCTGACTTATTTCTGTGGTGGCATCATTCTGTTTTGGGCTTACTGGGTATTAGAGTTGGATGTCTTCTTGCTTACAAACTGACTGGGGCCTCAAGACTTGGAAAATTTTAACTTACGGTAAAAAGTTGTAAGTCTACCAAGTAATGTGTATGTTAAAGCTTTTTTTTCAGGAAGTACACATAAGGCCCCTCCTGGCTCTTGGAAAAATAGCCAACCACCTGGGGCACTGTTAAAGATTACCACCTGGGGACAACTTGAGGCATCTGGACCTTCGTGTTCCAGGGACAGACAGATGACCTCCGCCCCTGGAAACACCTTACTGCGCTGGACAGCAATGTTGCAGCTTCTATCACCTAATCCTCCCTGAATCTCAAAGTTCTCACAACATCTTGTTTATTCCATGATATTAAAAGTCTGGCCTAGAAAGAGAAGGCGAGATGGTCTGTTATGGTATGAACCCACCATCTTCTCAGATCCCCAGCCATCTGAATAAAGTTCCCATAAAAATTCAATCACTGACATTGCTTATTGGGTTTGGTAGAGACAGGCAGCCTGAATGCCGGTGTCTTTTCCAGTTACATATTTGGTGACTCTCTTCTGGGACAGACTTTGGGACTCTGGTAAGTCTGGGTATTTGGCAGGGAGTCCCATTGGCTCCTTGGGCTGACAAGCCCGGGAGTTTGGATTCCAAGAATCCAAAGCAGCTGCCAAGTGATTTCTCTTGGGAATCTCCTCCCTCACTTCTGGCTCTTCACATCATTTATCATATTTGTTTGAATCGTTGCACTTTCTGGTTCAGTTTAAAATCCCAGGTCATGGCTTAGGTTGTCTGGTAAAGGTACTTTCTGGGTTACAGAGCTCTGTCTGTTTTGGGTATCCTCTGTTTGGAGCTCCATCTGGTAGAATGGGGAAAAAGCCTCTGTTCCGTGAAATGGCCATTTGGGGCCAGTTACTTATGAGCTTATATCTACAGCATATGTTGTTTTATTGTAGCAGTTTTGTTTGTGTCCTGTATAATTTAGATTCAGGAGAGTGCTGGTTACTGAATGGGTCTTTAAATTACTGTATTATACTTTAACTAGAGTTATTATGTCAAAAAAATCAAGGAACTGAGACAAAATGTCTTACTAGAAGTATTTTTTTTTTTAGTTTACATGATAAAGATGCATGCAGAGTTAAAAAAAGAAAATAAGTTAATGGCTCAGAAAAAAGGAATTTGCATGTGAAAGATAGAAGCTCAGAGGAGAGGGGCCAGGATGATCTAGATATTATGACAGGTGCAAGCTGGTCAGAGTTCCCTCAGCCCCAGGGGATCCATTCTGATGAGTGAAATGGAGAGAGTGCGCCTGAACTGGAGTAGCTGTCTTCTGTCTGTCAAGGAAACAAATTTGGTGAAGGAAAAGCCACTACCGAGGCAGGGCAATATACTTTTTGGAGACTTTCAGTGGGGGTAGGGCCAGAGGGCAGCCTGCTGGATATTATTAGGCACATACTCTGTTTTTCTACAATGGATCTGTTAAACTGGAAAAGCTCAAACCATTCTTATGGACATGATCCTGCTAAAATGACTGATTTAGTTGTGTCAGTTTTTGCCACTCATTATCTCAACTGGGCAGACATACAAGCCCTATAGAATTCTTGGCTTCAGTAAGGGAGATGAACAGAGGCTGGTGTTGGATAAAGCAAATGAGGAGGCTCAGTGGTTACACCAAGGATATCCAGATGGGGCTCTGGGTTTTCCCAAGTTAATACCTTTAACCAAGCCCAACTGGGACCCTAATGGGGATGGTTTTCCTCTCTTAAAGCATTATAAGAGATGCCTCCCTGAGGGAAAGAGGAAAGGTGTCCCTGAGCAGAAAAGTCTGAGTGTGGTGCAGGTGGTGGAAAAAAAGTCCACAGAGGACCCCTCTCAACACCAGGAAACAGTTAAGGAGATTCCTGGGGATGACAAGTGACTGCTGAATTTGGATTCCAAACTTTGGGCTCATTGCTAAACCACTGTATGAGGCTCTGAAAAGACCAGAAGATAGCCCTTTAGAGTGGACACAGAAATACACTCAGGCTTTTGAGTCCCCGAAGGTGAATCTGGTTTTTGCATTGGCCTTGGGGCTTTCAAACTTAGTGAAACCCTTTCAGTGATATGTGTGTGAGAGACAGGGTGATGCCCTAGAATTCCTCACCCAAATGCTTAGTGACATTTGCAGCCCATTGCATAATTGTTAGAAAAAATAGATCACACTGACTAGGGGTGACCAGCCTGCTTGAGAGTGGCAGCCACCTGGGAGCTCTTTCAGGAAGCCGAAAAAGTTTTCATTGGGATAGCCTATTACCTTTTGTGTACCTCATCAAGTGTTGAGCCTGCTGGAGCAAAAGGGAAATATGTGGCTTACTGATGAAAAAATAGGCAGGTACCAGGCCCTTCTCTCCACAATCCAAAACTATAAGTAAGGTAAATTCTGCCTTCTCCCAGACTCTGAGTTGGATGTGCTAATACATGACTGTGCTTAGATAACTGATGAAGTGTATTCTAGCAGAATTGGTTTAGTGAGCCATTCTTGAGAAGAAGCAGACTGGATGGACTCTCTGTACAAATGGCAGTGGTTATGTGGACAAAAGAAGCAGAAGGGCTGCTTGCACAGTTGTGACTCTTCAAGGAGTAGTGGAGGCCAAGGCCTTGTTGCCAGGAACGTGTGCTCAGAAAACTGAATTGATTGCATTGACCAAGGTACTGAAATTATTGGGTGGAACGAGAGTGAGTGTGTGTATCAGCTTAAGGTAAGCTTTCCTGATTTTGCATGCACATGATTCAATCTGGAAGGATAAAGGACTATTAATCTCCAATAAAAAAGAGAGCAAACATACAGCAGAAATTTTTAAATTCTTAGAGGCTGTTCAGGTACCTTTACAGGTGGCAGTTATGCACTTCCCGGGGCATCAGAAAGAGGGCACTAAAGTGGCTAGAGGAAGCAGTCTGGTTCAAAGGGCAGCACAAGAGGCTGTTAAAGTAATGTCTATAATAATCTTGGTACCTGTTTTGGACTTGTCAAAATTTGACCCTGAATATTTGACTACACACTTAGAGAAAGCTAAGGGCTGGGGTTTTGATGAAGAAGGTCATGATAGCAGACAAAAAAATAAGACAGGAGCTATACTGTTTCCTGAACATTTAGTAGATCCAGTCATGAAGCATTTGCATGAGGCCACATACATTGGAAGAGACTCATTAACAACCTATGTCAAATTGTGGCTCACAGGTCCTGGAATTTCTAAAGCCATAATGTTACAGGGTGCAGCCAAGGGGGGGGGGGCAAATAGGCATTTGAAATGGGGTCCAGAACTTAAGGTGTCCAGGAGATTTTAATATGTCTCCATCCCCCACCCCAGGGTGTGGGTTGGGGGAAGGGACAAATGAAGCAGGGCCATTGAGAGCTGTTTTGCATAGCAACAGCCTTGCAGCTAACCTCTGGGTTGGTCATTTAACATATCTATAGCCTTTGGCTGGTTGCATAGATATGTTAAGTAGCTGTGATCAGCTCTAAGACAGGGGAACAGAAGTAACTTCCCTACCCAGAAGTAACTTCCCCACCTAGATGTAACTGGGGGGGGGGGGCAGGTACCCTGCGTTACAGCGCCTGCTTGGGAGCTCAGAGGGGATTGGCTCCAGGACATGGGGTCACACCTGCCTAGACTCATGATGGCAGCCCAGTAAAGCTGGAAGGATACGAGTTCTGGCATATGAAGCCGAGTGTGGGAGGAGTCGGAAATGAGGCTGCAGAGGAAGATTGGCCGCGGGGATTTAAAACCCAGATTTGGCGGCCATTGAGGAGGTGAGCCATGTGTAGCCATTGAGGAGAACCAAGCTGCTTTAGGAGGGTGAACCATGCTGCTTTAGAAGGAGAGCCATGCTGCTTTAGGAAGGGGAAGCACTCGGACTTGACGGAGTGTAGACTCCTGCAGCCCTGAGAAGAGAACCACGCGGCAGCCCTGAGGAGAGAACCACGCGGCCTGGCAGAGTGGGGACCCCCACAGCTTTAGAAGGGGGAACCACCACCTGGTTTTAGCAGAGATCCCGGTGACTCAGCCGAGGGTGCCGGGAACCCAGGGAGGTCTCCCAGTCGAGATGGAGTACTAACTGGGAAGAACCAAAGGACTTCTATTTCCTTTCCTGAGATACGGTACTCTGGACTGGGCAAAGGGGGGAGGAAGGAAGGACTGTGTGTTTGTGGGTGTTTTAAGGGACTTTGGGATTTTGGTAAAGACATTAGGTCACTACTTTAAGTTAGTATAGCATTAAATAAATGTTTCCTTTCCTTTTCACAAATCTCTGGCATTGAGAGACGTCTTTCCTCTGGCGGCGGACATAACGGACCCGCGACCTTCTTTCAATAATAGTATATTGTCCCAGGCCCCCCTTGTTGTGTTCTGTAACAATAAGACAAGTAATTGCTAGATGTGTTATGTGCTGGAAGAACAACCCCAAAACAGAACTCCATCAAAGGAAAAAAGAAAGCAATACCAAGGACAGTGTCCACTTGAGGACTGGCAAATAGAATTTACTCAGATGCTAAAGGCCTGAGAGTGGAAATATTTGTTAGCCTTTGTTGCCATCTTTTTCAGGGTGGGTAGAAGCTTATCCTACTAGAATAGAGAAATCCTTGGAGACAGTGAAAGCTTTACTGAAGGAAATAATCCCTTGCTTTGGCCTCTGTGCCAGCATCCAGGGTGATAACAAACCTGCTTTTATTTAAAAAAATATGCAGTAGGTTAGTAAATTTGGGAAATCAAATGGAGACTTTACATGGCATGAAGACCTCAGGCTTCTGGGAAGTAGAGAAGATGAATCAACTTAAAAAAATATATAGCCAAACTATGACAAGAAACTCATCTGCATCGGGGTCAAGCTTTGCCTTTTGCCCTGCTCAGGATGAGGGTGGCTCCTCGAAGTGGGGTTCAGATGAGTCCCTGTACACTTGTGTACAAGTGGCCATTTCAGGTCACAATTGGAGTGTGAGATATGTATATAGATAAAAAAACAAACAAACAAACAAACAAAAAAAAAACCAGGGTTACAGCGCCTGTGTGGGAGCTCAGAGAGGATTGGCTCCAAGACATGGGGCCACACCTGCCCAGACTCATGATGGCAGCCCAGTAAAGCTGGAAGGATACGAGTTCTGGCATGTGAAGCCGAGTGTGGGAGTAGTCGGAAATGGGGCTGCAGAGGAAGATTGGCCTCGGGGATTTAAAACTCAGATTTAGTGGCCATTGAAGAAGAGAACCATGCTGCTTTAGGAAGAAGAGTCATGTGCAGCCATTGGGTAGAGAACCATGCACAGCCCTGGGAGGAGAAGCACGCGGATTTGAGGGAGTGTAGATTTCTGCAGCCCTGAGAAGAGAACCACGTGGCCTGGCAGAGTGGGGACCCCCACAGCTTTAGAAGGGAGAACCACCACCTGGTTTTAGCAGAGATCCCGGTGACTCAGCTGAGGGTGCCGGGAACCCAGGGAGGTCTCCCAGTTGAGATGGAGTACTAACTGGGAAGAACCAGAAGACTGCCTGAGCCATGGACTTCTATTTCCTTTCCTGAGATACGGTACTCTGGACTGGGCAAAGGGGGAAGGAAGGAAGGACTGTATGTTTGTGGGTGTTTTTAGGGACTTTAGGATTTTTTTGATAAAGACATTACGTCACTACTTTAAGTTAGTATAGCACTAAATAAACATTTCCTTTCCTTTTCACGAATCTCTGGCATTGAGAGACGTCTTTCCTCTGGCGGCGGACATAACGGACCCGGGGCCTTCTTTCAATAATAGTATATCATCCCAGGCCCCCCCTTGTTGTGTGTTCTGTAACATAGTGTCTAATGTAAAACAGAGAGAGAAATTCTTTGGCATTGACTTGTCTAAACTAACCTCTGGGATGCCTAGTATACCTGGTCTTTGAGACATTTATTGTTTTTATCCTTGTCATTTTCTCCATTATCACAGTTGTTGTTGCATAAAATGTGCCTCCTTATATAGGTCTGCAATTAGGTGTATTCCTAACACGCCCCCCCCCCCCCGCCACTAGATCCAATGCTAAGTTCTGATCTCACAGAAATCAGATAGTTTAATACTAATGGTAGAGAATGATAAGGGATTCAAGACATGGAAAATTTTAGCCTAATATAAATTTGTCAGTCTAGCAAGTAGTGTGTATGTTAAAGCTTTTGTTTCAGAAAGTACAGATAAGGCCTCTCTTGGGTCTTGGAAAAACAGCCTACCTCCTGCGGGATTGTGAAAGATTACCATCTGGGGACAACTGGAAGCATCTGGACATTTGTGTTGCAGGGAGAGGCAGATGACCACTGCCCCTGGGAACAGCTAACTGCCCAGGACAACAATGTTGTAGCTTCTATCACCTAAACCTCCCCGAATCTCAAAGCCTGACCACACCTTGTTTATTCCCTGATAGAAAAAGTCTGGCCTAGAAAGAGAAGGCAAGATGATCTGTGAGGGTATGAACCTACCATCTTTTCAGATCCCCCATCATCTGAATGAAGCATCCATAAAGATTCAAATGCTATCATTGCTTATTGGGTTTGGTGTGACAGGCAGCCTGAATGACAGTGTCTTTTCTGGTTATAAGACAGCACAAAGTTCTGCCACCAGTTTTGTGATGCATGGGTCACTGGCCAGCAGTGATCATGGAACACTGCGGATGGCTTGACGAAAACACACCAGAAAAAACATGCACAGAGACAAGACTAGTTTCTGTGGGGAAGTAGGGAGGAAATGACCACCCCCCTAGTGGGGAGCGCCCCGATTTACCGTCCATACCAGCTTTTATTGGGCTCATTTTGCATAACAATTCAGGTAAAGTACAGTACTCATTACGAAGAAGTAAGGAACCAGAGAAAACAAGGAACTCTGCTGGTCTATTTTGAGTCAGGGTCAAAGAGCTGTAAGACTTTGAGGAACAAACTTCCTCCTTGGACCCTTCTCATTCAACTGAGAGCATTCTAAACAAAGAAGGTTTCACAGTAATTTGCATATTCTGTCTTAGGCCTGATCACCCGGGGATTCCGCCCTTTTCAGCACAGAGCTGCACCACCCTGTCATTGTTTTGGGCTTAGGTGGAGCAAGGGAACTAAGGCAATCAAGAGATAAGGAGATTTTCTCCCAGATGATGAAAACTCAGGCTATGTCAAAGCCAAGGAGCGAGGGTCCATCACCCCCTTTTGCTGCAGCCCCTGAAGTCCTTCTTTTGGGGGGCCTCCCAAAGTGATCGTGCCTGTCTTAGGTCGTTCCCCCCTTGGAGAATCTTACCCGTCTTTGGCTAACCGACCAAGCTTTTAGGGGTTCAGTTATGAATAAAGCAGCAGAAGCAGCATTCCTGCCAGGGAGATAAGCTTTTGTCTCCTTGCTGGCTTATGGTTCCAAGGGTATTCCCTTAGCCTTAGCCTAGGCGGGGGTTACAGCTTCTGATACCAGTCAGGGTGGTTCCCAACAGTTTTGGGGCTGTGTTGATCATGTCAATTTTAAGAGGAGAAAATAGATCTATCTACCTGATATTTAGCAGGCTACATCCTTCTCTTATCTTGAGGAAGAGATCTCTTGCAACCTGTTTTCTTTAGAAGTTTCCACTTTTTTATTCACAGGTACCAGGTTGTTTTTCTCTTACTGTAACTGGAAAATACACCGGCATTCAGTCTGCCTGTCACTACCAAACCCAATAAGCAATTGATAGGGGACTCAAAACTTGGAAAATTTTAGCTTAAGGTAAAAAGCTGTAAGTCTAGCAAGTAATGTGTATGTTAAGCTTTTTGTTTCAGAAACTACAGATAAGGCCCATCCTGACTCCTGAAAAAAGCAGCCCACTTCTTGGGGCACTGGCTAGAGATTATTGCCTGTTGACATGTTGGAGGCATCCGGGCCTTTTGTGTGACCCCCCCTTCCCTGCCTTATTTCTCCTCCACTACCACTCCCTAATAAACTTTGATCAAATGAGAATAGAATTTAGACAAAAATAATGCGTGAATCTAGCAGCTTTCTTAAGAAAAAAAAAAAGCCATTTTGAAGCAGAGGAGAAGCATTCAACCTGTTTGAATATATATATATTCAATATATATTGATTCTAAATGAGAGAATATATATATATATATATATATATTCTCATTTAGTTTTAGAAATATATATAGGAATATATATATATTCCTAAAACTAAAATAGGATATAAAAATCTATCTAAAATTTCAAAGATTTTCTCCAGGATACAAATGGTTTTGCAAAAAATTAAATTAACTGTTGGGATACAAGATCATGATTATTCTGATTTACTCCAATAAATGTACCTACTTGTTCCTGGAAGAAAAACAACAGATTTACCAAAGAATCTTCACTGGGAAACTCCTTTAGAGAAGGCTGTTCACTTTATCCAGTTTATAGGAAAATGAAAGAAGATTTAGAAGAAGAAAAGAATACAAAAGCAAGCCTATGGTTGCTCATAGAATAATAAGGGTGTTTCTTTTTCTCCTTACTAATAGTTAAAAAGAAATGAAAATTATCACAATTGTGGACATTCCTAAGGCCCTTGTAGGTACTGGGGCTGGTTTATCTCTTCTTACCAACATCCAATCAAGAGAAAATCTTCAATGCAAGTGGCATGGACATCTAATCAGCTAATAAATGTTCGTAAGTCACACCCTTTCTCCTTCCAACTATAAAATGTAATGAGGTAATGTAGGATTTTACTGGTCTAGTCAGCCTTAGTTTACCTGACAGGGAGAGATTTTTTTTGAAACAAATGGCACCCACATAGTTTTTTTTACTGGAAAAGTAAAATGTATTTGAATAATGAAACACTTGTGGAAATAATCATTATAAAGGAACTTCTGATAGGGGGCTTAAGACTTGGAAGAATTTTAGCTCAAGGTAAATAGCCATAAATCTAGTAAGTAATGTGTATGTTAAGCTTTTTGTTTCAGAAACTACAGATAAGGCCCATCTGGCACCTGAGGAAAAGTGGCTGACTTCCTGGGGTGCTGGCTAGAGATTAGCGTCTGGAGACATCCATATCGAGAAGAAGCAGGGGACTACCCTTCCCACTTGGAGACAGCTAATTGCCCAGGATAGGAGTGCTGCAGCTGCAAAATTCAAAGTTTCTCACTGACTCCTGTTTGTCTTCCCCAACCCCCTTATAAAAGATCTGTCCAGGAAAGAAGGGGAAGATGGTTTGTTAGGGTATGAACCCACCATCTTCTCGGATCACCAGCCATCTGAATAAACCACCCATAAAAGACTCAATCACTGTCATTGCTTATTGAATTTGGTAGTGACAGGCAGCCCGAACGCCAGTGTCTTTTCTGGTTACACTTCCACAAGAAGAAAAAATATCCTTGTCAGGATGGGCGGGGTAGGACAAGTGGGAAACTAGTTACAATTAGCATTTTGGACTACAAATATGGACACCGTTTGGACTACAAGTAATATGGTGACTGAACTCTGACCCAGAAGAGGTGACTGACATCAGACCAGGAATCACCAATGATTGTTGCTTCTTTGTTCACCAAGAACCAATCCTTGGCTCCTGTGTGAAGTTAAGCCATATAACACTCCCACTCATTCCCTTCTCCCGCACTGTCTTTTCTTAGCCCCTTCTCCAGGCAGGGAAACCCTTGCCGGGGAGCGCAAACTTCACTTCCAAAATAAAGCTCATCTGCCTGTTTCCATGGCTAATTGGCTGTTTATTTCCTCAGCAGAGTCTAAGAAAACCTTACAATCCTGAGACAGAAAGTTTCTTGCAGGATGTTCCAATGCAACTTTGAGCCCCTTCTAGTACTGATATTGGCAAGATCAGACACTCCCGTTAAAATAACTGCTGATAATACTTTGTCTCTGCCTAATATTTGCCGTTTTAGTTGAAGACCTGATGCACTAGGGAGAATTAAGCCCATTCTATCAAATTACTTTGAAAGGAGACATAATTTATATAAAAGGTTCTGTAATTCTCCCAAATTGTCAGTAAAGAAACCAAATTAAAATAAAATGGAGACTTGTACATACTCTCAGAGCTATAAATAAAATAGTTATTTCCAGATATCTTCTGATTCCAAATCCATACACCTTATTATCAGCCATTTCTGTGGACTGTAAATATTTTTCAGCAATAAATTTATTTAGTGCCTTTTTCAGTATTTCAGTAAAAAATAATGCACAGCCAGTATCTCTTTGCCTTCACTTGGGAATATTGCTAATTTACTTGCACTGAAATGCTCCGGGGATGTACAGAGAGCTCACCTACTTTACCAGATATTAAAAGCTAATTTAAAGAATATTAAATCTCCTAAAGTTTCCACTTTGATCTGATATGTGGATAGTTTACTTTTATGCTCTAGGCTAGTGCTAGATTTAAAAAGGACACAATTTGTCTGTCAGAATGGCACAACAAGAGGACATCAGGCCTTAAAGGATAACCTTGAATTTTGCAACCTCAAGAATAACCTTGATCATCTCATATCTAAAGATGAATACTAGTCAATCTTCAACAACTCAAAGGAATGTTATTTTTTTTTCTCTTTTAAAATAGGGGAAGAAACTTAGAGGATCCTGGGTCTCACAGGATATTGTCACAATTGGGTTTTAAAATCTTTCCAGTTTTTATATGATCCATTCAAGTCAAATTGACCTGACCTAATTCATGAAACACCAACACCCTCGGAAAAAAAAAAAAAAAAAAAGATGTAGAATCTCTAAAGAATTACCTAAAACTCAAATTTGTGAAACACAATAAGTATAAACTTTCCAACTTTTTATACAAAATCATTTTGGAAATTCTAACTCAAAAATACACAGATTGTCATAGACATACAGGGAATTCTCGTCAGCAATTACACTCAAAATCCAAAGTGCTCCCTCACTGTATGACAGTCAACTCTGCTATATACACATTATGTAAAAAACTTCAAAAGATAGGTATGGGCTGTCCTTTTTTTTTTATGGTTTCATTCTTTTGAATCTGCACTGAATTCTCATCACACTCAATACCTCTGTAAGTTTCTCAGTTTTTGCACTTATTGTTTTCAATTTGATGTAACAGTATTATCACAGCAAGTTTGCTGCCTTCTGTGCAGAATAAAGACATCCATAGCAGCATTTTGCCCACTGACCATTTCTTTGTTTCCAGGGATGGCTCACAGGAAACCCCTTGCTGGTATTGACCTAATGTGGTTTCCATATGAATCCATGAACAGTAATGTTACCAAATAGGGTAGGCAATAACTTCTATGGTGGACACAATGAAATGTGTTTATTTTTACATCAGTAAGAAATTCCTTACAATCAAAATTCATTGTTCTAACTTAGGATTGTAACAACAAAAAATCAAAAACCCTACAATTGAACTAACAGTACTTTTGACCTTAGCATAGCTAACAGCATTAGAATGTTGTGAAAACAACAAGCCATCTGAACTTGCTTAGGCAAATACATTAAATACACCAGACAGGTTTTAGGATTATTAGCAGTTATACAAATATTGAAACATTTGGAGATTATCAGAGCTGGAGAGCATTATGCTAAGTGAAATAAGCCAGACTATGAGGGACAAATACCACAAGATCTCACCTTCAACTGTAACCTAATCATCAAAACAAAAAAGAAAGTAAAATATAACCAGAGACAGTGAAATTTAGAACAATCTGACAGTGACCAGAGGGGAGGTGGGAGAGGATAATGGGGGGAAGGGGGAAGGGTTTTAAGGAACAACTATAAATGATACATGGACAAAACCAAGGTGGGAGAGATGGAAGCAAGGGAAGGCAGTGGGGATGGTTGGGTTGAAGGGGAGTGGTCGGGAGTAAATGGAGACAACTGTAATTCAACAACAATCAAGTATTTTTTTAAAGGAAATTACTAGAGAGAAAAAAGAATTTCAAGACTTCTAAAGCTGCTACTATGAAAGCAAAAAACATTCACTTAGCTGATGCTGCAGGTATCTGGGCAGTATTAAATAGCCAAATTATTTTGACCTGAGAATGCTTGTTACTTCTCCTTAAATTAAAAAAAAAAAAAAAAAGCCCTCTTTTACAGTTCTAGTGGACAGCTGCAGATAAAGAAAAGGGGGCCTGGCAACAGAAAGAGGGGTTTAAAGAAGCTAATCATAAACAGAGTAAAACAGGAACCAATCTTATCCATAGGTGTCAATTATTGATACATGATCTCATGAAGTAAAAATACTACTGGGAACTTCTTACTGTAGCTCATAAAGTCTGTAGCAGATGTTTTATCTGTACAAATATGGCACTAGATTATCATTCAGCTAGGTCCATATACATTTCCCACGTTCCCCAGACCCACTTGAAATGTGGCAGCTGAATTTTATATGAATGCTACCATCTCAAGATAACAAATATGTGTTAGTTTTATATTGTATATATTTTCCAAGAGGGTTTAGGCATTTTCTTGAATTAGAGTAACAGACTCAACAACATTAAATTATTATTAGGAGAAATTAACACCAATTGGGGAATTCTCCCTGAGTTACAGTGACTGAGGGAATCATTTTTCTGGGCAAACAAAGCATTGCAGTTCTAATATGTGGCCTATTTATAATATTCTCATTGTGCCCATCGCCATAATTTTTTGGATTGGTGAAACCCAGAAAATGTGCAATTAAAACGTATCTAAATAAAATTTTAGACTCTTTAACCCCCTTTAAGCCAAAATGTATTTTAACCTATAATTTACTCCTCTTGGTAAACATATAGCTATTCTCCTAATTCAATAGTCACTGGTCACCCTATACATCTAAATAGAGGGACACATAGAGCAACCTGACTAAAATGAGGCATTCTGCATTATTATCAAAACATATTAATCAACTTATAATGAAAGATAAATTAGTGATATCCATTTTAGAGGTGCACTGCTAGGCAATGATGATGACTTCAAAGACAATGGCACATTTCATGTAATGGAAGAGACATCAATTAAAGATACTTGCCACCATTGTTGGAAAAAACCATATCAGGGGCCCAACAGCCAATGTAAACCTGCCTCTGTCTCTGATGCTTGCCTCTACTCATCACAATTGAACATATATCAAGGATAAGAAGTTGCTGATATCAGAGATAGACAGCTACCTCAAGACAACAACAGAAGCTTTATAACTACAAACTGATGTTGACCATTGTAAGTTTGATGGACCATTTATAGTTGTGATTTGGGCTTTTCTCAAATAGTGTGAATGTAACACAACTGTTAATAATTTCTATAGTGTATATGATAACTTTGATTTTACCAAAAATGATCCTTTACAATTTTTATTTTTTGAGGCAGGTGAGTAAGAAGCTAGAAATATTCCTTTGCAAATGAAATGAGGAAATTGAGAAAGGTTGCTGAACAAAGTGGTTGAGCAATTTATAGCTGGATACAAAAGTTTACCCAGGTGAGAAGACCCAGGTTCATAGCAATAAATGAAATGTGCTGGAACTTGCGTTCAGGGTGACCTTTCCTATTCTGGCATAGCTGCTCATGCAATTTAGACCTTCTGGCCTGATACTGACCAATTAATGCAGACCACACCCTGAATGGCACCCCTGAAAACATTGATGAATATTACCTTGAGATCTTTCCTGACACCTCACCTAGAATTTTCACCTTCTGAAGGCAATAAAGCTCCTCAACACAAATAAAACTCTGTACACTCTTGTTTTTATTTTTTAAAAGATTTTATTTATTCATTTTATGACAGTGGATGGAGATACAATGAGAGAGAGAAACATCGATGTGTGAGGAAAAGGATTGATAGGTTGTCTCTTGCACACAGTCAACAGGGGACCTCACTTGCAACCTGTTGGGGACTGCCCTTCCTGGTCTCAGGAAGCTGTAACCCCCTGTGACTTAGGCTGAGTGAAAGACCTCCAGAGCAGGAGCCACTAAGGAGACAAAACTTATTTCCCTGGTATGAATGCTGCCTGTTCTGTGCCTGACTTCCTAAGCTTGATCAGTTAGCCAATGATGGCTAGGATTTCCCATGGAGGGAATTACCTAAGACAGCCATGATCATGTGGAGTCTTCTGGGAAAAGACTCAGGGCTGTGGAAATGAAGGGGTGATGGACATCAACCCCTGCCCCTTTGGCTTTGTCAAAGCCTGAGTCCTTGTTCTTAGATGTGAGAAATTCAAGTCTCCTGGCTGCCTTTGTCTTCTCTGTTAACTCAGGCTTACAGGGGCAGCCCAGACCAGAAACAGTGGATGCCTGGGGTGACCAGGCCTGGGACATAGAATATGCAAAATCCTGTGAGATCTGTTTGCTGGAGGATGTTATTAGATTAGAATTTGAAGGCACAGACAGGAAACCAAAACTAGCCCTTTGAGCCCTGTTAGATAAAACCCCAAGCTCTGCCCGGAATCACAGGGGGGGTTCTGTCTGCACCTTTGTAAGTCACCTACTTCCTTTGATCTTGTCCTCCAGACTGTGAATCCACAAACTAAGTCTGTATTCTCAATAAAAATCTGCTTGGGAATGAATACAGCATGCTCTCCACTAGAGAGTGGCCGTTCTGTCCCTATTTCCCCACAGGACATGGTTGTATCTGTGTATGTTTTTCTTGTGTTTTCAATGAGCATCCACAGCAGAGATGGATACTTCTGGCCAGTATCCACCACAGCAACCCAGCATGTGCTCTCACTGGAAATCAAACCAGTGGGTTTATAGTTTCTAGGCCCATGCTCAGTCCACTGAGCTAGTCAGTCAGTGTAGTATGAAAACTCCATGGGCCACACCTAGTGAATTGTTTTTCTTTTTTGGGGGGATGGTAAATTTCCTTTCTTGTCATCTGTGAGGGGTTCCCAGGAGACTTGCAGTAAGGAAGCATGGCAGCAGCAGCTTGTCCCAAGCAAACCCCCTAAACCTTTCCACAAAACCCCTTTTCTGTGACTCTGCAATAAGTTGAGGACCACCCCTCCTAGTCTCATATGTTTCCCATAATATTTTAAGAGAATCAAAGCTGCCCCACCTAGTCTCTATTCTTATTCTCTTTTTATTCTTGGTCCATTCTCGTGTAACTATTCCCTGCATTAATGAATACACCATCAAAATCACCTGGGCTTCTTTTATGAACATCTTCCTGCAAAGTCAAGAATCTATGCATTAATGGTTTACCTTGGGCAAATTTGCTCTGAGCAGGAACCCATTCTGTCAACCTCTTGAAATTTAGAAGAAATGCTATTGCAAAAGAAGGAAAAATGGTGTGTGTGTGTGTGTGTGTGTGTGTGTGTGTGTGTGTTTGTTTTAAGATACTTTAAAATCGAGGTGTGTATCCCTGGCTGGTGTTGCTCAGTAGCCTGAGCAGAGTCAACAACCAAAGTGTTGTCATTTGGATTCCCAGTTAGGGCACATGCCCTGTAGAGGCATGTGAAACTCAAGCACGCATTGATGATTCCCCCCCTCTCTTTCACTCTCCCTTCCCTTCTCTCTAAAAATAAATTTATAAAATCTTTTTTTAAGTAAGTAGTTTCTCCTACTAAATTGGTTATTTCTGAGTGAAAAGAAAACAACTTAGATCAAAGAAAGTTGTCGAAGTTTCCTGGAATAAAAATATTGAGAAAGGAATTTTATAAAATAAATGCTAGAACCTAATTGCATGAATATCCTTATACCCTAACTCAATAGGGACTGCTAACTATATTACTCAAATGAAAGCTGAAGTGGCTATAAAATATTGCCCTCCATGTGTGCAGCTGAAGGAAAGAAAATGTACTTATGAAACTCTTACTGTCCTAACCTGTGAAACTTTTAGATGGTAATTGCACTTCACAGCATTGTGTTCTTAAAGCCTGATCCCCAAATAAACTTTAAGGTGACAGCTTCCTAGTGCACAACTAGCAAAAATGAGATTAATAAGGAATAATTAATCATAGATGGGCATAGTAAATATGACCCCATCTCATGGTCAGATGGGTAAAACTCGATTTGTGTATAGTGTGCCTTCAAATTATAAGTAAATGTAATACAGGATGCAAAATACAGAGAAATGGAGACAGCAAAATTTAGTTCATGAAAGCATCTAGGTTCAAAATGATCCAGAGTGTTTGTCTAATAAAGGCCTGTGGGAGTGACTGCTCCCATTTACCTGCTTTTCTCATTAGGCAAAAATCAGCCTTGACTTCAATCCAAGGTGAAGGTCTTGCTGCATCACAATTGGTTTATTGTTCAGCAAGACAAATACTAAACTTCCTAAAAATCCCTCCTAGCACTTGAGGCAATATTATTTAACCAAAAGATTGGTCATCCATGCATCTTTTAGGTTGATTTATAACCAAAGAGGGCAGTGTGGACAAAAACGGAACTACATAATAAACCTGATCAGGTCAGAAGAGGCCTGTGAAGCGGGGCTTAAAAATTGAGGGACCTGAAGTAACCACATAGGATGGTCTGAAATTACATTTTAACCAAAAGTGAGTTATGGTGTGCAGTCGTGTGTAGTCAAGGCTAATCTCTTTCCTGATGAAAGTCAATCTTTACCTTAAATAAGGTGTTTATTTTATTTTTATTTTTTTCCCTTTAACATAACATACCTTCAAAATGTCAGAGTAGTTTTTCTTATTCCAGATTCCTCACTGCACCACAGGAGAAACCACATACCCTCTCATTACTATGGTTATTGTGTTTATCGTTAACTGCTATCTTTCCTGTACCAACCAATGTCACAATTGTGTCCATTTGATTTACTTTTTACACAGTTTCAGAGATTTCTCTACTTTGCCTCCAACTCCTTAATGGATAGCCCATAGATTTTGTGTAACCCCTTAGGCCTCTCCGACTTTCACTGTACTATATAAAATATGGGTGACAATGCCATGATTCAGAACATTCTCTCAGTCCATTGTGGTTTTGCTTCTCACAATTATCATCATGTTTGGCATAAGTAGACTCATAAAAATTCCTGTCAGGTTGAAACATTTCTTATGTTGACAGCTGAAGATTCCAAGCTTCTGATCAGAACTTGGTCTTTCTGGTGACCTGCCCTCACTTTGCAACTATCCACAGGCCTGCCAAGAGTTGCATCATCACAACAAAAGACACTTTTATCCCTCATCCCTTAGAATTCCCAAAGAGTTAGCTGCTCTTTACTAACATCCAAGAAATAAGTCCAAACATATGTTTGTGACATCACATGAGAGAACTGATGTTCCTCGCGGTGAGTCACTCACCCAGAGTCACACAGCCTGCAGGTGGACTCTGTATTATCAGTGGGCATTTGTCACATAGGCTTCTCTTTTGAGGAGGTTTCTCCTTATATGAGAGGGATTCAAAACTTAAACATTATCTTTTCCCTACTCCTAGTGATTGAGAATCCAGATGTGAATTAAATGCAGTTTCTGAGGTGCACTGGTTAGTAATTTAGAAACTGGAAGAAAGATGGGGCTATTGTTTCTGATATTGTGGTGACTGATGGATGGACTATGGTAGACACAGCTTTATGTGAAGAAGCATGCATTTTTTTATTCTCTGAATATGGTTGTGGCTGTGAGACCTTAAGACCAGACTTCCAAGGTTAACTCCATGACTTTTAGTTCTACAGTTATTCTGTGGTTTCACAAGTGCTGAATATTTATGTTAAAGGCTTTTCTACACACAAGTTCATGGCAGCTTTACTTATAGGAGCCCCAAACTGGAAACAACACAAGTGACCATGAAGGATGAATAAATAATCAATATTAAGGCATCCCTGGAATGACACATAAATAGAGAATAAAAAAGATAACTATGTAAAAGTAGCCAAATTTGGCTTCACATCAAATACTTTATGATAAAAATTTTGAAAATTCCAGAAATTACCAATGAATTTATAATGAACAAAACTGAAGATGCTTCTCTTAACACTAAAAAAGAAAGTGGAGGTGTGAAGAAAAAGGAGGTTACAAGAGGGCATGAGAACACTTTAATAGTGAGGGACATAGTCTTTATTTTCATTGTTCAACCTCTCTGGTGCATGCATCTGAAAACACTTCATAAATTGCACACTTTCAATATATTAAGTTCATTACATTCTAGTATAATTCAATAACTATTTTACAATTATATACAGACCTATGAAATATTGCCTAAAGGATAACTTGAATACAAAGTCCAAAACTGTCAACAACAACAACAACAACAAAAGATACCCAACTGTAACATGACACTTTGTTTCCCATGTTTCTCTTTGTCCACGGGTGTGGGGGTAGGGGGGAGTGGGGGTGGGAGAGTTACACTGCAGAAGGAGCCTTTCTGGAACACTGCTGACTCCACCTCAGCAGCACCCATAGTGCAGCAGGGTCCAACCTTAACAGCATCACTAATTCCACAGTTTTTCTAACTCTTCTAGACCCTGTAGTCAACTCAGTCTACTCTTCCATCCAGCGAAGAGTCACCCCTACAGAGGTCAGTCTTCTGAGGAAGCTTTTTTTTTAACCCCTCTGTTTTTTATGGAGTAAATATCCACTAACTCCCCACATTTCAGCCAAGTGTATACTTTCTCAGAAGTGCTCTTCATGTTCCCCAGACCAGCCAAGACACAATTACATACTCTGGAGAAACCAGAAGTTTACTTTTGATCCCCCTTCACTGGATTATAATTAAGTTCCTAGAGCCATGAATTACCTGGCAGCCTGTCTGTGTTACAAGGTAAAGTCATTGAGCACAGGGCCCACACTTGTCTTACTCTGTTTGGAGTTTCCAGGGCTCAGCCAGGAGCCTGACACAGGACAGATGCTCTGTAAACATGTGTTAAATCAGTAAGAGAAACTGCCCAGTGGAAACCTGTCACACTATGTGACACTTGACATAAAATTATGTTCTTGTGGACACACAGGCACTGGTGTCAGCATGACAGGAGGATGCCACCTGCTTGGGGACATGCTAGGGTCAGGCTTTTATTTCTCATACAGTCTGGAGGAATTAAAGGAACTTCCTAACAGTGAGGGGTTGGACTACAGTTTATTCCTCCAAAGTCACAGCCCTCCACATTCCCACCTTGTGATTTATGTCTCATCACCCCAGGTCTGAGGTTTTCTTATTCTCAAAGATACCTGAGAGGACAGAAACAGTGGATACCCAACCCCTGGAAGAGCTTCTGCCTGGGGAAGAAAGAATACACTCTGACATTGTAGGCATCAGGGAAGACTTTTCATTCCCAAAATTATTGGTCTGTAGGACACGTGCCTGTTGTCTCATGAAGACACATCCCAGGCTTGTATTTTCCTTAAGAAAGTTCAGTCTTTAATGTAAGTGAGCCCTGATCCGTTTTTGAGCATCTTGGAGAGCATAAGTTTGACACATCAGAGTGATTTTGTTCTCTGGACCATTCACATCACAGACTCTGGGACATGTGTGTGAGACCACAGCATCCTTTATGTTATCTGGTCCCCTGCACACCTTCTCTGTGTCTGCTAAATGCTAATTATCCTCTACTCACTAATGTAAAATATATATGTGTCTCCATTTTGCCTTTTTTTTTTCAATCCTGCAGATTTCTCTGCTATGTCTTCTTTCACTTTCTTCTGGATTTTATCCAAATTGTATCATCTTCTATTTTGATGATAATGTATAAAATAATCTGAAAAACCACCTTTGTTCAAAGCATTTGAGTCCTTTCTCCAAAGCATATGAGGTCAGTTTGGCTCAGATAAACTCTTACATTGTTGTATAAGCTTAGAGTTTTTTTTTACCTTGACAGAGCCTAGAAGCACCTCCTCTCAGGGGTTTCTGTGCTGCTCTCTACTCCATGCCTGGCATCACCCATGGGCAAATGTGGAGACGACAAGGAATCTGCCCAGGGATAACTCAGAGGGTTTTTCAGCCACCAGCAGCACAGGGCAGGTCCTCCAAACAGACTTGGAGAGGAATGGTCTACCTGAGACTTTCTCTTGAGGACCAGGAAGCACACAGTCACTGAATCTTTCACAACTGTCCTTTCTTCCTGGTGAAGCAGGAGACAGCATAGGAAGAACTCTGAGACTGCAATACTGTCACTGGCCAGCATTTATCACACTGGTTGCCAGGAAACGCCTTTTACCAATTAGGTAGAATAAATAGTAAACTGAGGCAGGGAGGAGGAAGGAGACAAGTCTCACATGCTAACTCAGCAGTCCTAAGCCTGTTCTGATAATATTGTCCGGTGTTTCAATATCACAAGTAACGCTATATTAACAAGAAAGAAAGCCTTGAAACTGTGCTTTCATCCCAAGGCCTGAATGTGGGAGAGGGTCCCCAGTGCCCAAAGAAGAGCCCATAAAACAACTTTGGTTAATTGCTTACCTCTGGTCACTATCTATTTTTGGAGGAAGTCCCTGATGCTTAAAGAAAAAAGCCCATAAATAACTTTGGAAAGTACCTCAATTTTAATTAACTGTCAGGTATTTGTTTTACAACAAGACGACCAAATGGGGTCTGGAGCAAGATAAGAATTAGGGCTAGCAAACCTCCAAAAAAGCTGACACCACATTTACCCATTAATCAATATGTAACTTTTCTGTCCTATCCCACCAACTATATAAGTCCTGAGAACAAGGGACTTGCTCTCTCAGTCGGGGGGCTCAGGGTGATTGATCTTGGCTCTCAGGTCACAGGGACTCTGGCCACCTGGCTTCAGGCTGCCCAGGGGCTTGCCACCCTGGTCTTCAGCCGCTCTTGCTTTTCTCAACCTGCTTTGCCCTGAAACTTTCCCTTTCACCCCCTACTCTACCTATTCCTGTTCTCTTCCATGGAAGCAAGCCACTAATAAACTGATTACATACTACTAGATTTGCTGATATGTAATTCTTTACATGCATCAGCAAGAAGAACCAGGTCTCTCCCATCAACACTGGGACACAGAGGACATCTCCCACTTCACACTGAAAACTGAATGTCCTACTGAGAATTCTGGTTTTTGAGTTTTTGTCCATGGAAGCAAAAGCCATTCTGGTGACAACTTGAGATAGAAGAAGAGCCCCCTCTGCAATTAGCACTGAGCTTGACAACTTCTCATCCCCAGAGTTATTTCTGTTACCTTCATGTGGAAAAAAGTAAAACAAGAGAGCTTTTGAGAACATGGGGGAGACCTGGTGCCCAGCTGGGTTTCTGTGTCACAAAGAAATAACCCCCTTTTTTTGATGATATCTGGGGCTCTCTGTCTGGTGATGACAGACCCAAGCTAAAGACACAACAGTGGCCAATGCTGGCATTATTGTCATCCTCCCAAGACACCTATGTCCCTGTCAACCTTGGTGTTGCAAGTGAGATCCACTGGTCATAATTAAGATCAATCTTCCCACAGAGCTTGTCAGATGTAGAACCTCTGGCCCACTGCACCCAGTTAGAATCTGAAGTTTAACAAGATCTGGAGACTTCCCCCATACACAGAAGAGCAGGAGAGGTGGTTCTACTTTCACATCAAGGGAACTCACTCTGAATGGGCACCCACATTAGCTGGACAGCTGCTGAAGCTGCATTTTAAGGTGTCACATGGGCATTGCAAAGTTACACTGTTTCACAGGTGATCTGGTACACAGCAGAATTGACTTCCTTGTGACAGGTTTCTGTGACTTAGCTCAAGAATTACTGCTCTGAAGGGAAGAGTCAAATGTGAGAGACAGAGGCTTTGGAAAAAACTACTGGGCACCTGATAGGAACCTGTGGAAAAACCCTTAAACCCAGAAACCCCAGGCTTGTGCTCTTTCAAGTACAGCATGAGAGTGGGGATTTGTGTGTTTATGCATGTGTGCATGTTTTTGCATGTGTGTTTGTGTAGCGTTGAGAGGCCTCAGGAGTTCCAAAGGAACCAAATTATAGGAGGGCAGTATTGGTCCGAAGGGCCAAGGGTGGCAAAAACTAGAGCAGGGAGTGGTATGGTCATGTGCATACTCCCTGCCCCCAGCTCACATGACAAGATTGGTAACTTTGCCCCAGAATAAAGCTCAGGGCTCAGTAGGACACAAAGCCAATTGCACCGTTTGGGACAGAGGTTTCTGTGAGCCTCACCAAACCTCAAGCTTCTCTCAAAAAGGGTGCCAAACATCAGACAACATACACCATGGGATCCCTGTCAGTCTCTACCCACAGAGGACTTGTCCACTGGAAAGGGCTTCTGCTGCTTGGTGAGTAGGAGATAATTCTTTAAGGTAGACTAAGGATCTGGCACAGAGACTGGCTAGAGCCTGCTCAAGAAGACCAGGGATCTGAGAAAAGAGGGAAAGCTTCTGTTTGGAACTGAGGGTGAAGGACAGGGAGCAGAGTAGGATGGGGAAGGGGGCCCAGCAAGAGGAAAATCTCATAATCTGGAATGGGATTCCATAATCTGGTGGGAGGCAGGAAAATGTGGATTGCTGTTCATTTCCTGTTATTCATCACTGAGTATTGAATTATGAAAACTGGTGCTAATAATAATGATTTATGTTGGTGGGACTGCAGACTGTTACAACCACTATGGAAAACAGTATGGAACTTCCTCAGAAAACTAAAAATGGATCTGCCTTTTGACCCAGCAATTCCACTGCTGGGACTAAGAACACTAAAACACTGATACAAAGAAATCTTTGAACCCCAATGTTCATAGCAGCACAATTTACAATAGCTAAGTGCTGGAAGCAACCTAGATGCCCATCAGTAAATGAATGAATCAAAAAACTATGGTACATTTACACAATGGAATTCTATACAGCAGAAAGAAAGAAGGAGCTCCTACCCTTTGCAACAGCATGGATGGAGCTGGAAAGCATTATGCTAAGCAAAATAAGCCAGGCAGTGAAAGACAAATACCATATGATCTCACCTTTAACAGGAACCTGAACAACAAAACAAAGACACAAGCAAAATATAGTCAAAGACACTGAAATAGAGGACACACTGACAGTGACCAGAGGGGAGAAAAGAGGAAATTTCAGGGGAGAATGGGAAGGGTTTACAGGAACAAATTTAAAGGACACATGGACAGAAACTAGGGGGAGGGTTGTAATGGGAGGGAAGTGGGGAGGGATGGGTGAGCAGGCTGGAATGTGAGTAAAAGGGTGAAAACTGTACTTGAACAATGATTAAAATAAAATTAAAAAAAAATAATAATAATGATTTATGTCAGGAAACAGCAGACATATTTAACCAGGGATGCTAATCATTGTCATTACCACAAAACCCAAAAATGGGAAAATAAACCCCAGGAGACACAGCACTCATTCATGCATCCCCATCCATTTTCAAGCTGTTGCAGTCACTGGAGCTACAAGATCAGACAAGCCCCGCTCTCAGAAAGTCCATATTCTATGGAGGAGAGAGAGACAAGGAAAAGTGCAGATGTGACATTGGGTACCCACAAAAGTAAGAAAAAAAAGAGCAGGACAGGTCAGAAAGTGAAGGGAGAGAATTTTTAGAGAAGGTGGTTAGGAAATGTGTCTTTCAAAACTGTCCCTCAGTGTTAGCATTGGTCTAAGCACAGTGAGGAGGTGACCAAGACAAACACCTGAAGAAGAGTATTTGAAACAGAAAAAATAACAGCTACAGAGGTGCTGAAGTAATGGGGGCCATGCTGTTGACCTTGATCACGGGAGACACACACTCACCTGCAGGCCAAGGCTGAGATATAAAGAGTTCCACTCAGGATTCAGGGCCCCATCTTTCTGTCCCAATGCATAAATACAAATACTGATGCTTTTTTTTTCTTATTTCCTAGTTTCACTCTTAACCTTCTGGAGCCTGCCAACCACAGCTGAAATCAGTGTTGTGTCAACCTTTGCTGCCGAAGGGAATGATGTGATTCTTCGTATCCGCAATAAGCCTCCTGAGACTGTAGGCATAGTGTGGTACAAGGGGAATGCGGTGGACAAAAATAATGTAATCACATTTTCTATGATGACGTCAAGTCTCCATTTAAGTGGTCCTGGACACAATGGAGTAGAGATGAGAACTGATGATGGATCCTTGCTGTTGAAAAATGTCACCATGAAAGATGCAGGAATGTACACAGTAGCTGTCTACCTTCCAGATTCACAAATAAAAATAGGATCTGGGCTGCTTCAATTGTCTGGTAAGTGATTTCTCTCTGATGACTGGAGGTTGGGTGGGGTGATTCCTACTTCACACATATGACTGACTGACAGCCCTGGACACTACTGCCATTCCCCTCAGCATTTTGTTTCAGGTTCAATATTGACATTTAATGCAGGATACACAGAGTATAGACAAATTTCTTAAGATCTCAGTTCCTTTCCCAATGTGCAGCCCTACAGACATTTACCGAAGAAAGAAGGGTCAGTCCGATGAGAGTAAATTATCAGAGGGAGACCAATCTCAGTTCAGCCACCTGAGCATGTGCTTATGAGTTTGAACTGAGGCTAACCCTGCTATACTAGGTCAGAGCATGGTCTGAGAAGTCTCCTGATATTCACAGAGCTTAGCTCAGAAACCCCTCCCCAGAATATGGTGCCAGGTTTCTTGAAACTAGGGACACAAGGCAGCCTGTGCCAGTTTGGATTTGGTGTCTTGAAATGTCTCAGTGTGTGATGGTTAATGGGCCCTTGAGTCACAAGGCTCCCGAGGCAGTGACCAGTCCTGCCTCAAGCTGAGGAGTCACATTTTGGCAGAAATGGAGTTTGGTATTACCTGAGTCTGTGTGTGGACAGTGCAGTTAGACAATGTCTGTGGATATAGCAGACTGTCCTGGGGGACTTAGAAAGTTTCAGAGAAAGGTCAGCATCTCCCGAAAGAAACTGAGGAGAAAAGATTCTCCTGGAAGGTCCTCATTCACCAGGGATCAGCCCAGACCAATAAGACATCTGGGGATTGTTCAATGAGAGATGCTTTATTTGAGCAGCTCTTCTATTTCAAGATTGAGGTCACATGCTGACAATATTTTACAGTTAACACATTGACAACCTTCTTTACTGAGAACAAAGTGAGGAACAGGGAGATACAGTCAATGCATCAGAGTCACACAGAATATAAGCAGCTCATCAAGTCACTCTGGGCTGTCTGTAGCCATAGACTTAATTTCTCTACCTTGGGGACCATAGAAGAGAGTCTTTGGTTTTTGAACCAAAAAAAAAAAAAAAAAAAAAAAAACTGTTTCAGAAACTTTTTCATTAAGTGTCCTCAGCTCATAGCAATACTTTTTGATCTGTGGCATGAAAACATGGAGACATAATCTATTTTTACACTAGAACCAATCTACCTGCAGTGACAATCAGAATCCCTGTATAGATTACCTACAAATCCCCCTCAGGTGGCCTATTCACACCTCCCTGCACTGAATTTGACATCACTTGTTTTTTCCTGTTTCAGTGCAGTCTCTCTCAGCATATATAAATAAAAGGACTTTGTCTTCTAATTCCCCACTCTACCCCTGAAACCAGCTTAGGGACCAATAAGTAAAAAACACTTAGTTGCTGTTGATGAATTAGGAATAAATAAATGAGGAACGAGTGAGTGAATGATTTAAAATCACTTCTGAACCTGGAACCTGGACTCAGAGTCCTTTAAATTCTGGCCATGAGGGACACTATTTCTGTGTCTCCAGGAACTAAGATCATCATCTCAGATCCTTTTCTTCTTTTTCTAAGAAAATAGTCTTTCTCATAGTTAGTCTGAGGCCCTAGGGTATTAATCATCATTTCACCCACTAGATAATTTTAAGTTTTTCTACATTTCTATCTCATGGCCACTTAACACAAATTGCACAAGCACCAGAATTTTAGGAAGTCAATGTTCCCCATTTGCTGTAAGTCATTCATTTTCCATTTGCACAAGTCCTCACCTGCCATCAGGGGAGAGAGAAAAACTTTAATGATCAAGGGAAGAGCAAATGATTCTGTTACCATTATCAGCTTCTGCCTGTCTTTTTTTTTTTTTTTTCCTAAATCACTTCTTGGACCCTGCTCTAGCATTAATTGCCTCACTGGTTCATTTCAGTCACACTTCCTGGGAAAAACAGACCCTCCTCATGAGCCAAAGGCCCAAGTAGTCAAATTACTTGCTTGCTTCTGGACTTTATTTGTTGTTTCACTCAAACCCCAGTCTGTAGGATGTCCTGGGAAATGGTACCCCATAGAAACACATCTCAGCTTGGTGCAGAAGTCTGTGCAGCTGCAAGGAAAGGCTTCTGGTCAACCAGGAAGTCAGGTGGTCTGGGGAATATTGTGTTAGCTCTGGATTGTTATGTGTGGCCTTTATTATATGAATAGTTTTCTTCTGGTCCTACAGTCAATGTCTGTTGTTAAAACCTCAACTACTTTCCTCTAGAGATTAATTGTACCATGGTATTGACTCAGTTGGCAAGAAAATAAAGTCTTGTTCATAGTGAGAAGCCTTTTAGATAGATATCCTTAAGGTGTATTACCATGAACATTGGATTGGGCCATTCTTAATGACTAATAAATGTTTAACAAAACTGAATACTTTTCCATTTGCTGTAAACTTCCCTTCACCCCAGAGATGGATAAATGTGGTAAGCTTGCCTTTCCCAAAGTATATAAATGTTTACATGTGGAGTGAATCATGATGTTTAGTGAAGTAAAAAAAAAAAAGTTGTAGGAAAAGATCAATAAAGCTCATGAGAGAAAAATTCTACCTAATGATGAGGTTATGAGCCATATGCACTGGGAAGTGGTTTTGTGTGCTGCTACTACAGAGATGAGTGAGGGAACAGGTATATAATCCCCCTGAGCTTATATGGGCTCAGAGAGGAAGGACAGCTTTCACTTTACATACTGTCACTTGACCCTAGACAATGTTCTTTCTACAAAAGTCAGGACCATACTCCAGTGACCTTTATATAGCTCACTGTGGACTGTGAGTAGTGGAGATCTCTGAGGAAGCAGCATGGCTCCATGTCTCAAGCACATTCTCAAAGATTCATATTCTCTGTTTCTTTACAGAGTGTCTGAGAGTGCCTGTCCTCCTAGCTAGCAGGTATGGAGTCAGAGAGAATGAAGATGGTTTGGTCTTGACCTGCTATACAAATGAACGTTCCATTCTGTGGGTGTTCAATGACATGAGACTGTCATTTACAAACAGAATGAAGCTGACCAAGGACCGCAAAAGATTAACCATAAACCCAGTAAGGAGGGAAGATGCTGGAGTTTACAAGTGTAAAGTATGGAACAACACCATGTGGTTTGAAAGTCGGCCCCTTAAACTGCTTTTGCAACCTTTGTGACCCTCCTTTCTTCCTCTGTGTTACAGAACTCTAAGTTAAGTTTATTTGCATTATTATAATATATTTGTCTGCAGGTGAATACTTCTTAAAAGATTTACATTAAGTTCATAAACACTCAAAAATGTGAGCTGTCATTGTCATTATTGTTCACTTCAGGTCACATTTCAAACCCACCCCTGGGTTGGTTTGGTCTCATTTGTGTTATGTTCACAGTGGAGTAAACATTGTGTCCCTCAGAGAATCAGCAGTTGTCCTGTGATAATCAATGGGAGCAGGTGATGAGCTCACATAATTTGAGCTCTGTCACTTCTCCATGCAAACATGAGGATGCATCTGGTCACAATTTTACACAGTTGTAATTGACAAGAAGACACCCCTGTGGGTAGCAACACTGATCTTAGTCTTTCTCTTAGACAGCTTTCAAATGATTTCTAAAGTCTCCAGTATCATTTATATCTCAATAAAACTATCTGATTAGTTTAGACCATTTCTGTTAATAAGATATAATTGGAAACTTTGGTAATAAAGTGAGGACTTTAGCTCCCATGTCCTAGTTTAGACCAATGCCCATGGAATTGGAAATGAACCCATAGTTTATGAAGCTAAATTTGATCTCTTGGTCTTTTGGTACCTCCTGGAGAAGAGCACATCACTCAAAGCTAGAGAGACTGCAGGTGAAGTGGGAGGGTGAAGCTTCTTAACCTCAAGTACAAAACTCCCATCATATGTTCTATAGAAAAACCTTTATCAGACCAAACCAGGTGGTGAAAGTCAGTTCCTCTGCTCTTAGGTAACTAATGATGTCAAATCAGGTGACTCCAGCCATGTTGTAGGATCAAGTACACACTTTTTTCCATAGGGATTTGGTTTGAGGAGAGGGGATGTTACTGTAAAGAAAAATGTTGTATCTGAATGAAAAAATCTCCAGAAGCCCAGCCTTCTGGGAGATCAGATTCTGGCTCTGTTCAGAGACTCTCAGTGGTTTTGTACCTCTTTATAAATTACAGTAAGTGATGGAGATGAAAACAGGGTCTTGGCTGAAAGAGATGTAGTTGTGTTTCCCTCCACCATGCAGAAAACAGTTTTGTTATGAACCAGATGCCTTCCTGTTCCTCAGAGTCACTGACCTTTACACAGGTTCTTCCAGACTGCAGGCATCTGACCTCCACACTTTTAGAACATTTTCTTCAGAAATGGAATTGCAATTTTGCATTGCATGTAGGGAAACGCTTCACATGGTGTGGAAATGCAGCTGGCCTTCATGTGGAAAACCACTGGGAAGCAAGTGGCACACAGGACCACAGCTACAGAGAGGTGTTCCATGGTGAATCAGGTCCGCATTTTACCTAGGCCATTATGAGACTTGCTTTTGCTAAAATTTCCTCACCTTGAATTGAGGCAGCAAGTGCTTACTGTAAATTCCTAAAATCTGAGCTAAACCTCCCAAGTATGGAGTTTAACCAGTTTAACCACTTTTCCCCTTGATCATATGTCGTTGTTCACACTGGTGTCCACAGAATTAGAAATAACCACAGTCTTTATGAAGCTACATTTAACCTGCATGTTATTTTCACATTTCTTGGTGAAGGGGGAATCACCCAAATCTAGGAAGACTGTTTTTAAAGTGTGAAGGTGAAGCCTACTAACTTCAAGAGGCTGATAAACTCCCATCGTAGGTTTTATTTTTTTTAAAGTACATCAGAGCAAACTGTGTGGTGAATATCAGCTTCTGTTCACTTTAGTAACTAATCAGGACAATGCAAATTACAGCAGCCAAGTCATAGGATATAGAATATCCTGGTTTGGTTGATATGATGTTTAAGGGAAAAAATGAAAGGTGGCTGCAGATAGAGATAAAAGCACAGCCTCCTGGTTGATGCAATCTTGGCTGAGTTCAAGGCCTCTCAGCAAGTTTGCTCTTGTGCCTACATTTCTAGGAACTGACAACTCTTTTTTCCCCACTTGTTATTATTGTTCAAGTACAATTTCTCCATTTTCCCCTTATCACTCCCCCCAACTCCAGACATCCCCACTTCCCACCCTGATACTACTCCCTTTGGTTTTCTCCATTGTCCTTTATGCTTATTCCTGAAAAACCTTCCCTCTTTCCCTCCACTATTGCAGGAACTGATGGAGATGCAAATTGGGTCTTTGCTGAAAGGGATTTAGGTTTGGTCCTTTCAGCTGTGAAGAAAAGAATTTTGTTATAATTTAGAGGACTTAAAGTTCCCAGAGTCAGAAACCTTTAAATAGGTTCTTTCTGACCATAGGTTTCTGACATCTATTTTTTCAGATAATTCCTTTGAAATGTGATTCCAATGTGCAATTCTTGATGCTTTATCTGGTGTTATGAAACATATACAAGTCTTTCTGAGCATTTTTGTACAGTGTTAAGCAGCAAAGATATCTCAAATACCTGGACCTATTACTTTGAATTTTAATCTTCTTGGTGTACCTTGGCCCTGTCTCTGAGGATGAGTAGAAACCAACCTTGGTTGGGGACCTTTTCATAAAAAATGTAAGGATCTCCTGTTAGGATTGTATTAAGTTTTGTTATTTATTTATTTATTTATTTATTTATTTATTTATTTATTTTTGCGGGAAGGAAGGGGGGGGAGAGAGAGAGAGAGAGAGAGAGGGAGAGGGAGAGGGAGAGGGAGAGAGAGAGAGAGACATCAATGTGCGGTTGCTGGGGGTTCTGGCCTGCAACCCAGGAATGTACCCTGGCTGGGAATCGAACCTGGGACACTTTGGTTCCCAGCCCGCGCTCAATCCACTGAGCTACACCAGGCAATGTTTTGTTTTTCTTATGTGCAAACTAAAATAAAATAGCAAACAAAGATGCCCATGGATCCTGCTGTTCTAAAATCTCTCCAACCTTTCAATCAAGGTAGTTGAGTTCTGTCTCAGTGTCCTAATGCTTGGTCTTTAATATAGTCTTATTTTTATTTTTAAACTTGTTTGATGGGTGTTTTACTTTCATATAAGTTCCCAGTAAGTGGCTAATCATGCTGTCTTACTTAAAGTGTTGATCCTTAACATATTTTAAATCTTCCTATTTGTCTTTACCTGGTACCTTTTAAAAAAATGGTTTCCATTGTCCTCCTCTCTTCTAACTTGGTGTTCACAGCAGCAGATGACTTGACTTCCCAGATCCTCATGGGGCCCCAGGTTGCCTCAATGCAGCCTTGCCTCACAATCCTGAAGATCTGGGAGCATGAAAGGGCACAATTCCAAAGCACCCTTACCATCAACAGTGTTTTCATTTCACATACATTTTCCATTCACCTTCAAGAAACAGGATCACAGAGATTTTAAAAGATATTCTGCCATTAACTTCAACTACTCTAGTGAACATGCAGGTCTCTGTTATGTCAGCCACCCACAGGCATGTACTGAATGAGCCTCCCTCAAGCCCTCTTTGAGGTGCAGCTCTGGGAAGAAATCAGGAACCTCATTATTTGTTTTCATTGTTGTTTTTAGAAATTCCAGATGCCAGTCCTTAAAGACCCTGCAACGAGAATCGGGAAATGGGAAATAAGTCTCTTTTTGGTTTCTATGTCTTTTCTTGCTCCTGGTGGCCTCTGGTAGGTTTAAGAGATCCCTGGAGACCAGGCCAGAAGTGAATTGTGTGTAAACAGAGGTGAAGACAGAGCAAAGTCATGGAGGAATGGATTCTGCTCAGAGGCACATGATAAATTGTGAAGCCTGGGATGTGTTAGGGTTTTAGGCATTTTTACCTTACAAGGGGGCCCTAATGGTGACATACAGAGAGTTTGTTGTGGGTGTTCAGAATAAAGCTGAATAATATGAGTGAGGGTCTGACCTACCTGTTGAGGGAGAGACACTGGAACTTGTGCAGTGAATTGGGGGTGCCTTTCTCTAAGACTAGAGTGAGCATGAGTGTAAGATACAGAATTGGGAGAAAGGATAATGTTTTGAAGACTCAGATTAGTCCAGACATTGAGATGAGTGGGAGCTCCAGATGTACAAGCTGGCAGGGGTCCTGACACAGTGTATATGGGACAGAAAATGAAGAATGAACAAAGACAGAATTAAGGTTGGTACTTTCCAAGAGTTGGGGTATGGGGTAATCAGGAACAATCTTTCAATGGGTATAGTGTTGTATGTGATTAAAATCAGTACTGGGTAGACATGATGTCTACACAACATTGTGACTACCATAAATGACACTGAATTGTTCACTTTATAATGATTAAACTTATTGTGTAAATTTTACCTCAAAAATAATTATGCTGAATTAAAGAAGCCAGATTAAAAAAAAAGAAAACATGCTACAGATTTTATTTATATGAAACTTCAGAAAATGCAAACTTATCTATTGAGAAAGAAAGAAAATATGTAATTGCCTGCAAACTCTGCGAGTGGAGGTGGGAGAAGGGGAAGCGATTACAAAGGCAAGTGGGAAAATTTGGGATGAAACCGTTACAGACCCAGACCAAGCAGGGGATACTGTATATATTACTACCGAAAGGGCCCCATAGATTAGCTATGTCCACCACCAGAGGAAATACATCTCTCAATGCCACAGATGTGTGAAAAGGAAAGGAAATGTTTATTTGAAGCTATACAGACTTACAATGTATTCATTAAAATATTAAAGTCCTTGAGGATACCCACAGACTCACACAGTTCTTCCATCTCCCTCTTCCCTAATATGGGGTACAGTGTCTCAGTAAAAGAAGTCTGTGATTCAGGCTCCCAGCACCATCAGTTGTGTTGCCACCAGGATCTCCAATTAATCCAAAGCCATGCAACACATTCTCATGGATCAGCAGCAAGAGTCTTTTCACCCCTTTTCTTCCAGGCAAAGTCTCCCCTGTTTTCTAAGAGACATGGTGAAAGGTAGCACCCCAAAGCCACATGGGCCTCACCCTTGCAAAAGCCATGGAGGTACCCAACCTGGCCAAAGCCAAGTGGTTCTGTCTCCCCAAAGCTGCAGGGGTCCCCACTCTGCCAAAACTGCATGGTTCCCTCCTGGCATGGCTGCTGAGTCTAGGTTTAAATCTCCGGGCCAACCTTCCTCTTCTACCATTTCTACTCCTCCTACAATCAATTAGCCTTGCCAGCATTCCTGTATTATTCCAAGTTGATTGGGCTGCCATCATGAGTCTGGGCAGGTGTGGCCCCATGTCATGGAGCCAATCTTCTCCAAGCTCTCACATAGGCTATAGGCAGGGGAGCTTCCCACCAGTTACATCTTGGGTGCAAGTCAATTCCATCCACCTGGATGAAAGCATGGCCACAGCTATTTAACATATCTATTCAACCAGTTAAAGGTTATAGACATGTTAAATGACCACACCAGAGGTTAGCTACAAAGCTGTTGCTCTACAAAACAGCTCTGCATATTCCTGTTCCATGTGTCCCTTCCCCCAGCTCACACCTGTGGGGGGAAGTTGGGGGACATCCTATATATCTTTTCAATATTTCCTGGACACCTTGAGTTTTGGACACCATTCCAAATCCATATTTGGGTCCCCCCTCTGAGGTGCACCCTATTACAAAAAGGATTCGCATGGAATGTGTGCACATGTCAACACTCATCAGATTGTACACTTTACATATGTGTGGTTCATTACTTGTTATCAATATATCAGTCAAGCTGCAGTCAGTGCTTAATGTTATGAATTGTTTGTGTGGTCAGTATGAGATGATACTGTTTTCCTATTACTGCTGTTCTCAAGTGGGTAGACCTGAAATGGGTACCCAGAGGAATGCAATAATGATAATACTGGCCACTTTTTAGTACTGACTGTGTATTAGATACCTCAGGCATACTAGCTCACTTCATCACCAAAATGAGTTAGTAAAATTTATTACTTCAATGAACTTCCCTGCTTCCTGTCCCTTGCACATGCTGTGTCCTTTTCTTGGACCTGTCATTCCTGCCCCCTCATGAGCTCTGTGTTTGCCTGGGCTCATTCTCTATCAGATGTTTCACTCTAAAAAAACTTTAACTGGTCCTTCATCTTAGTCAGAATTCCAGTTATGCGAGGTCATAATGCTCCATATTTTACCCTTTTAACCATGATCACATTTCTAGTTGTTTAACTCATTTATTATAAAACACTAGCCCTGTGTTCACCATCTACTTGACTCTCTTCTAATCACTAGAAAGAAAACAGACATAATCTCAGTCGTCGTAGACCTGACTTGTCAGGGGGTGGGTCACAGTATAATGTAAACAACAGCAACAATAAAGTATACCATATTGATAGGGACTCAACAGGTGGAAAATTTTAGTTTAACCTAAATCATTATAAGCCTAGTAAGTAATCCACATGTTAAAGCTATTGTTTTATTTCAGAAACTACAGATAAGGCCCATCATGGCTCTTGGGAGAGACGGCTGACCTCTTAGGGCACTGCAAAAGATTACTGCTTGGGGAACAAGTGGAGGCATCTTGGCCATTATGTTTCAGGGAGAGACTGAGGAACACCGGCCTCTGGGAAGACCTAATGTTACGGAAAATCACTCACTCTCAGAGAGATGACGAAGCACAGACTTTATTACCTGGGGGACTCAGAGGGGAATCCCAAATTCTGAGCCCAAAAGGGCTGGACTGGGGCTTTCCTTAAATACTAGTTACACAGGCAGAAACGGAGGGGGGCAGTGAGTCATCTGCTAAAGCAAGCATACGAAAGCAGAAGCGAAGGTCAGTATTTTCGCCTTGAGATAACTGTTACGTTGGTGACAGCTGCTAGTCAGCTCCCCGTCATACAAAAAAAAAAAAGCACTGTGACATTTGCAAGTGTTACAGAGAACACTGCTTATCAAAGAAGCTACAGAGCATAGAAACTTTTTCATGGGGTTTTTCTTTTCCTGCCACACTAACTGCCCCAGGCAAGAATACTGCAGTTATTTAATTTAATTTTCCCTGAATTTTAACACCCCTCATTGTGCTTTGTACCTGGGCAGAAGGGGAGGCATCCAGGCCTTTGTGTTTCAAGGAAGGACAGAAGACTAACTGCCCTTGAGAACAGTTAACTGCTTAGAACAGGAATGTTGATGTTTCTTCTATCTAACCCTCCCTGAATTTCAAAACCCCTTGTTACAGAACAAACAAGGGGGGGGGGGGCTGGGATGATATACAATTATTGAAAGAAGACCCTGGGTCTGTTATGCCTGCCGCCCAAAGAAAGACGTCTCTCAATGCCAGAGATTCGTGAAAAGGAAAGGAAATGTTTATTTAATGCTATACAAACTTAAAGTAGTGACCTAATGTCTTTATCAAAAATCTCAAAGTCCCTTAAAACACCCACAAACAGACACAGTCCTTCCTTCCTTCCCCCTTTGCCCAGTCCAGAGTACCGTATCTCAGGAAAGGAAATAGAAGTCCATGGCTCAGGCAGTCCTCTGGTTATTCCCAGTTAGTACTCCATCTCGACTGGGAGACCTCCCTGGGTTCCCGGCACCCTCAGCTGAGTCTCCGGGATCTCTGTTAAAACCAGGCAGTGGTTCCCCCTTCTAAAGCTGCAGGGGTCCCCACTCTGGCAAAGGCATGTGGTCCTGTCTCCCTGGGCGATGGGAGTCCCCACTCTGCTAGAGCCGTGTGGTTCGAGGGTCGTGGGAGTCTTCACTCTGCTAAAGCTGTGTGGTTCTCTCCCCAATGGCTACTGCCATCAGTTTAAAACCCCAAGCCAATCTTCCTCTGCAGCCACATTGCCGACTCCTCCTACACTCGGCTTCACATGCCAGAACTCATACCCTTCCAGCTTTACTGGACTGCCATCATGAGTCTGGGCAGGTGTGGCTCCATGTCCTGGAGCCAATCTTCTCCAAGCTCCCACGTGCCCCCAGTCACATCTTGGTGGGGAAGTTACTTCCATTCCCATGGCTCAGAGCGTGGCTACAGCTATTTAACATATCTAAGCGACCAGCCAGAGGCTATAGATATGTTAAATGACCACACCAGAGGTTAGCTGCAAGGCTGTTGCTATGCAAAACAGCTCTCAATGGCCCTGCTCCATTTGTCCCTTCCCCCAACCCACACCTAGGGAGTGGGAGTGAGGACATCCAAAAACCCCTTGGACACCTTGAGTTCTGGACCCCATTTTAAATGCCCATTTGGGGTCCTCCCTCTTGGCTGCACCCTGTAACAACATGCTAAGTCAGCAGCCCTAAGTCTGGTCTGATAATATCGCCAGTTGTTCCAATATCACAAGAAACACTATATTAGCAAGAAAGAGCCCATAATTTGAGTTTGGTTAATTGCCTACCTCTGGTCACTATCTGGCCCTTTTTACAAGGGAGTCCCTGATGCTTACAGGAAGAGCCCATAAATAACTTTGGAAATTGCCCCCAAATTTAATTAACTGCCTCCTGTTACATGTGTGTTTTACAACGGGATGACCAAATGGAGTCTGGGGCAAGATAAGAATTTGGGCGGAGAGGCCCCCATTCATCCCTAAATTTGGGTAGTCACATTCCCCCAAGAAAGCTGGTGCCATATTTACCAATTAATCAATATGTAACTTTTTTACCTCCTATCCCACCAACTATGTAAGTCCTGAGAACAAAGGACTCACACTCTCTCTCTTGGGAACTCAGGGGGCTCTTGGCTCTTGGGCCACAGGGCCTCTGGCCACCGTCCTCAGGCTGCCCAGAGGCTTGCCACCCTGGTCTCCAGCCTCTCTTGTTTTTCTCACCCTGCTTTGCTCTGAAACTTTGCCTTTCACCCCCTACTCTACCCAGTCTTTTTCTCTTCCATGGAAGTGAGCCACTAATAAACTGATTACATACTACTAGATTTGCTGATATGTAATTCTTTACATGTGTCAGCAAGAAGACCCAGGTCTCTCCCTTCAACACCTCCACCAATACTGTTTCAATCTACCAATGATGCAGTAACTCAAAGAACCATTCACCAGCCATCTCAGCTCATCACCCAAAACATAAGTAGGCCACACCGTGTTACAATAATAAATCATTAACTGCTTAGTCAAGGGATTCTTGTATGTCGACTTAGCACAGTAGTTCTCCCTTAGGATCAATCCCTTAGGATCCTACCCAATGGGCTACTTAGGAACTGGCTCAGAACTATTCATACAATTCCAACAAAGCAAGCAAAAGTTCAGAGCAAGAAGAATACAGATGGCGTAAAGACCAGGTATTTCCCCAGCTATTGCCCACAATTCCAGCTCCATTATCCACCCCCCCCCCCAAAAAAAGCACTCAGAAACCAAGTTTTCAACCAAAACACTTTCACATCTCTGCTCCTTCCCTGTTTCATTTCCTTTTCACCTTTCCAGGCCTGATAGGTGGTTGATACCCTCAGGAGGAGTGCGGAGAAATTCTTGAGACTGGGAAAACTCCAAAGTCTTACTCTCTCGCACCTGAAGGGGTTGGTCTGCCATGGACAATTATTGTCCCGGTGGAATCACCAAAAACTGTTACAGAACAACACAAGGAGAGGCTTGGGATGATGTATCATTACTGAAAGAAACCCCCAGGTCTGTTATGTCCGCTGTCTATAGGAAAGATGTCTCTTAATGCCAGAGATTGGTGAAAAGGAAAGGGAATGTTTATATAATGCTATACAGACTTAAAGCAGTGACCTAATGTCTCCCTCAAAATCCCAAAGTCCCTTAAGACACCCACAGACAGACACAGTCCTTCCTTCCCCCTTTGTCCAGCCCAGAGTACTGTATCTCAGGAAAGGAAATAGAAGTCCGTGGCTCCGCCGTACTAGGCTGGTAAGCCTCCCTCAGTTCCCAGCACCCTCAGCTGAGTCACAGAGATCTCTGCTCCAGCCTTGTGGTCCTCTCTCCCAGGGCCATGGGAGTCCCCACTCAGCCAAAACTGTGTGCTTCTCCCCTCAATGGCTGCCATGTCTGGGTTTAAATCCCCGTGCCAGTCTTCCTCTGCAGCCCCGTTTCCGACTCCTCCCACACTCGGTCACACTTGCCCTAAATCTTCTGTCCTTTCCAGGTTTTCTGGTCGCCATCGTGGGTCTGGGCAGGTGTGACCCCATGTCATGGAGCCAATCTACTCTGAGCTCCCACATAGGCGCCGTAACTCGGGGGACCTGCCCCCCAGTTACATCTTGGGGGGGTCCCTTTCCATCCCCCTGGCCCAGAGCATGGCTATAGCTATTTAGCATATCCAAGTGACAAGCCAAAGGCTATAGGTATGTTAAATGACCATGCCATGGATTAGCTGCAAAGCTGTCTTACATGTTCTTGCTCTGTGTGCCCATACTCCCAACTCACACCTGTAGGGGAAGGGGTGAAGACATCTTAAAATCTCCTGGACACCTTGAGTTCTGGACCCCATTTAAAATGCCCATTTTGGGTCCCCCTTCTTGGCTGCACCCTGTAACAAGAACACTGTTGATGGTAAGGGCACTGTGGAATTGTGTTCCATGTTCACATGGAACACATGGATTCTGAGGCAACCCTGCATTGTGGCAACATGGGGCCCCAGGAAGATCTGGGAAGTCAGGTCATCTGAAGCTGTTAACATGAAGTCAGAAGAGAAGGGGGCAATGGGAACCTTTTTTTTTTTTTAGAGAAAGATTACAAAGTAAAGAAAAATTGGAAGATTTAAAATATGTTAAGGATCAACACTTTAAGTAAGATAACATGGTTAGCTACTTACTGGGAACTTATCTTAAAGTAAAACATGCATCAAAGAAGTTTAAAAATAAAAGTAAGACTATATTAGAAATCATGCATTAGGACAATGAGACAGAACTCAACACCCCTGATTGAAAGGCTGCAGAGATTTTAGAACAGAAGGATCCAAGGGCATCTTTGTTTGCTAATTGATTTATACAAAAGAAAAACAAGACTTTTAATAGAATCCTGACTGGAGGTCCTTACATTTTGTATGAAGAGGTCCCCAAACAAGGTAGGTTTCTACTCTTCCTCTAGATGGGGTAAGGATACAACAGGAAGATTAAAATTCAAAGCAATGGGTCCAGGTATTTGAAACAGATAGTGTTTGGCACTTAACACTGTAAAAAAGTGTTCAAAAAGACTGGTATATGTTCCACAACACCAGATAAAGCATCCAGAATTACAAATTGCAATCATATTTCCAAAGCAATGATCTGAAAAATAGATGTCAGAAGCCTATAGTCAGAAAGACTTTCTGACTCAAACTGTTTCTGACTGTGGAAACATTAAGGCCTCTAAGTCATAACAAAAATGTTTTCTTCACAGTGAAGGAACCACAGCTAAAACCCTTTCAGCAAAGATCCAGTTTGCATCTCCATCAGTTCTTTCAATAATGGAGGGAAAAGAGGGAAGGGTTTTCAAGAAGAAGAATAAAGGACACATGTACAAAACCAATGAGGGGTAGCAACAAGGGTGGGATGTAGGAATGACTGGAGTGGGGGAGGTGAAATGGAAAAATTGGACTTGAAGAACAATAAAAAATGTGGAAAAAACAAACATAATACCAATCAAAGAAAGTTAATCTATATCCTATGACATAATTGCTGTAATTTGTCTTCTGCTGATTAGTTACTGAAGTGAAATGAAACTGATAATCTGTAATACTTCGCTTTGATGCACATTTTTTTAAAAAATAAAATCTAAGATGGGAGTTTTAACAGCCTCTTGAAGTTAGTAGACTTCACCTTAACACTTTAACAACAGTCTTCCTAGATTTGGGTGATTCCCTCTTCACCAAGAAATACCAAAATAACCTGGAGGTCTTACTTAGCTTCACAAAGACTGTGGTTATTTCCGATTGTATAGGCGCCAGTCTGAAGAAGGACATTTGATCCAAAACGGTGTTTGTATTACCGAGAATTCTAATTATATTCTATTAATAAAAGAGACAGAGTCATGCTAAATTTATGCAAATGAGACATTCCATGAAACTAAGATACTCAAGAAGACATTAGAATTTATGAAAAGAAGTCAAATAGAGAGAAAGAGATCAGAGTTAATACCCACATAGCTGTCTTTTAGCTGCTTCTTATAGTCCACAACAGTGTCCAGGTTACCTCCACATGACTCCTGGAACAAAGACAGAAATTGAATTTTTACAAATCTATCCCTTGCTTCCACTGGTAACTACATGACAACTGCCTGTACTTGAGGGACACTCTGTCAGCCTCACTGTAGAGATGGTGCATGTGAGACCAACCAATGGTGGGATTTGGTGTAAAATGCAACCTTAAGTCAACAACAATAACAATGTTAGCCTTTATTATTGCATATTTATAACTCAGTGCAAGTCATCTAACAATTTCCCACTTTTACAACATATCTACTTGACAAATGTAAAAGATTTACTCAGAGTTTAATAACAGGTGAGGAAAAAAGGGTCACTCGTATTTTACATCCATATTGAGGGGCTCACTTTCAAAGACACTATGGTTTTCATGACATCACACTGAGAATTTCCACATCCTTTGTCCTGACAAAGTCCATGGTGAAAGTTCTGGAGCCACAGGAGAGCTTGATCTTCTAAAAGAGCTTCAGGCTCTCCCTGTTGTACATCCACTGAGTGGAGGTTACAGTTGTATAGTAGCCAGCACCACAGTGTCCTTATGTTGTGTGACTGGTGCTGTTGACTGGAAAGTTAGCATGTTCACAAGTTCTGTGGGAAACAGAGGATGTGAAAGACAGAGAGTGGGCTTGGGACCTGGGGCCGTTATGTACCTCCAGAAATACCAGCTACTCACTTTCCATATTTAAGTTTGTAAAAGTCATTTGAGGATGGTTTCTATCTCTGAAAAAAAATGATTGCCTTTGTTGAGGTGACAATGTGTAAAGGGAGGGCTGGACATCTTCTCTGACCCCAGATTACCCCAGAGTGAGCCCTGAAATGTTCTCATGGACATCTCAGTTCTATCAGCACAGACAACCTGTTCTCAGCTGCTGTGTCCTATAACCTAATCATTAGGTGAAATTTTCTTTTCTCATGAACTTTCTTGATTGTAGAACTTATTTTTTCACAAAAACATGTTTCACTCTTCCCACAAGTGTTTGTGTATATTCAGAAAGGCAGGCTTACATCCCCTGTACATCTCTGAAGCCAAGGAAGTTATACAGTTAGAAGGAAGGCATTTACTTGGTGTTAAATATTTTATTATTTTAGAAAGATAGCCCAACCTGGTTCTTCTGATCTTGTATTTGAAGGAGTTTTTTTTTTTTTTTGTAAATATTTTGACAGTTTCAAAAAGACTTACTTTCTGGCCTGTGAATTGAATAGCATGCTGAAATAATTCTCTAGGGAGACAGTTTAATGGTTTTAACAAAAGACAGGGACTTCAGGAATAGAAGGAAACTACTCAAGGCAGTGAAAGCCACACAAGAAAACCCAGAGTTAACCTAATATTCCATAGAGAAAAACAAAATGTTAATAAAATATAGAACAAGGTGAGGGTAACTTTTTCCCCACCTATTCAACATAGTACTGGAATCCCTGGATGGAACAATTTGTCAAAAAAGATAACATATTTGGTATTCAAACGGAAAAAAAAAGAAAACAGTTGATCTCTTCAACAGACAACTTAACCTCATATGTAAAAAAGACTAGAGATTATGCCCTCCACACACACACACAAAAAACTGTGAAAACTAGTAAATTCAGTCAAATTGGAAAGGGCAAAATCAACAGTCAGCATCATTCTCATTTCATTGCAACAGTAATGAACAAACCCCAAATGGATTTAAGAAAACAGTTTCATTTCCAACAGCACCAGAAAGAATGAAATACTTAGAAAAAATAATCTAAGTATGTGGAAGATGTATGCACTGAAACTACCAAAGTATCTGGTAAACAATTAAAAATTAAAAACAAATAAGTAGAAAAACGTCTACATTTATGGATTGAAAGACTTCCAATCATAAACATATTTGATGCAATTTGTGTCAAAAACCTCACAATACAGGAAGCTCCAAAGACACCTGGCCTCTACCCCTCACCCAGGAACCCCAAAAAACACTGCCAGGCTGTTCCTCAGCCCCATTCAATGGGATTTTGTGGGCCCAGACTACCTGTTGCAGTCAGCATAAGAAGACTTGGGGTACTGAGGAAGCCACATTTTGCATTTTTATGGAGCTTCTGGGCAAAGCTCAATCTGCCTGACCAAGACTCACCTTGGGAGAATAGCACCAACATTGCAAATAGGTCTTGGCTGAAAGAGATTTAGTTGTGGGTCCCACCACTGTGAAGAAAGCATTTTTGTTATGACCTGGAAGGCTAATGTTCCCTCAGAATCAGGAACCATTACACGGGTTCTTTCTGAATCTAGGCCACTGACATCTATTTTTATAGAAGTGCATTAAAAATGAAATTGCAATTTGGTAATTGCTAACCCTTTATCTGGTCTGCTGAAACATACATAAGTCTTTTTGAAAGCTTCTTGCCAGTGATAAGAACCAAAGAATATCTGCTTCAAATACCTGGTCCCATTACTTAGAATTTTAAACTTCTTTGTCTTCACACGTCCCAATAAAAACATACCTTTGTTGTTGACCATTGGAGAAAAAAATGAAAGAGGACCTCCTAGAACAATTTCATGGAAAGTTTTGCCTTGCTTTAGTATAAGCTGAATTAGCCAATACTCATTCCCATAGTTCCTTCTAAAATCTCTCCAGCCTTCAATCAGGGGTGTTGTGTTCTGATTCACTACCCTATGGCATAGTCTTTAAAAAGTCTTATGTTTATTTTTAAAAGTGTTTAATGTATGTTTTTCTTTAATATAACATCCCTGTAAATAGCTAAGCATGTTTTCTTACTCAAAGGCATCTATAAATCTTTGAAATGTTTCCTCATCTCATTAATTGTTTTAAAAAATATTTCCAATAGACATGTCTCTCTTCTACTTGGTGTTCCCAGCAGGAAATGTCCTGACTTCCCAGGTCCTCTTGTGAAACCAAATGCCTCAAAGCAGCCTTTACTCAGAATCCATGAAGATGTGCCATCATGAATGGGCGCACTTCCACAGCACCCTAACCATCAACAGTGTACTCATTCCACATCCATTTTCACAGCAACTCAAGAAACAAGACCACAGAGAGTATAAAAGTCATCCTATCCTGAAACCCAACAACTGAAGTAAACTTGCAGGTCTCTGTTAGGCCAGCCACCCTCAGGCATGTACTGAATGAGCCTTTCTCAAGCCCTTTTTAACTTGCAGCTCAGGGCAGACATCACTGTCTTTGTTCTTTGCTTTCTTTGTTCTGTTGACAAATTACATATGCCTGTCCTTAAAGAGCCTGCATCCAGAACCTAGGAAATGGGAAGTAAATCTCTTCTCTTGTTCTATTTTCTGACCTGATCCCCGTGACATCTGGTGTGTTTGGCTGACATTTCTGAGCACCTGTCCAGAGGTGGATTGTGTGTGAGCAGAGGCAAACACAGATTGAAGTCATGGAGGAATGGAGTCTGCTCACAGTCAGTTGAGAAATTTTAAAGCCTTGGAGTTGGCAGGTGTTAGGCATTGCATGGTTGGAAGGGGCTCTAAAGGTGCCATATGAGAGGGTTTATTTTGGAGGCTCAGAATGAAAATGAATCATATGAGTGGGCATCTGACCTACTTGTTGAGAGTGGAGCCCCTGGAGCTTGTGTGGTGAAGTGGGTGTGTCATTCTCCATAATTAGGATGGGTATGATGGTCATTCACAGGGTTAGGAGAAAGAATAATGTTTTGAAGACTCAGATTAGTTTCCTGAAGTTGAGACAAGTGGTAAAACCAGATGTACAGCTGGCAGGGAATAGGAGACGGTATATGTGGGCCAGAAAACCAAGAGGGGATGAAGACAGAATTAAGGTTGGCACTTTGCAGAAGTTAAGGTATAGGGTAATGGGGAGCAATCTCTCAAAATATACAGTGTTTTCTGTGATTAAAATATTTTAGTACTACGTATACATGATGGCTGCAAATATTGTGACTTCAATAAATGGCACTAAATTGTTCACTTTATAATGATTAATTTTATTATGTAAATTTTACCTCATAAAATAATTATCCTGAATAAAAGAAGCCAGATTAAAAAGAGAACAAGCCCTGGCTGGCGTAGCTCAGTGGACTGAGCACGGGCTGCGAACCAAAGTGTCGCAGGTTCAATTCTCAGCCAGGGCACATGCCTGGGTTGCAGGCCACAGCCCCCAGCAACCGCACATTGATGTTTTTCTCTCTCTCTCTTTCTCCCTCCCTTCCCTCTCTAAAAAATAAATAAAATCTTTAAAAAAGAGAGAGAACATATTATATGATTTTACATATGTAAAGCTTTAGTATATGCAAACTTACCTATAGAGAAAGAAAGAAAATGAATAATTTCCTGCAAAATATGGGGGTTGGGTGGGGAACAGAGGAAGGGATTGCAAAGGCATGTGAAAAACTTTTAGGTGAAATTGATTCATGTGGAGTGTGTAGGCATGGTGACACTCATCAGATTGTAAGCTTTACATATATGTGGTTTGTTGTCAGTCACTTACACATCAGTCAAGCTGCAAACAAAGCATGATGACATGAATTGCTTGTGTGGTCAAGACAGGAGCATATTGTTTTCCTAACAATGTTGTTTCCAAGTCAGCAGACCCACAGTGGGTACCCAGAGGAATGCAATAATGGCAACACTGGTGATTTTTTAGCACTGACTGTGTATTGGATACCTCAGGCATATTAGCTCACTGAATCACCAAAATTAATAAGCAAAATTCATTTACATCACTCAGTGTTCCTACCTCCTCACTTTTGCCCGTGTTGTGTCCTCTTTCTGGAATTCTCATTCCTGCCACCAACATTAGCTCTAGTTTCCTAGGGTTCATTCTCTATTAGATGTTTCTTTATTAAAAAAAATGTAACTGGTCTTCACAAGGTCAGAATCACAGGTCAGGTCATAATGCTCTATATTTAACCTTATATCATATTTGTAATTTTTTAATTCATTTACCAAAGAACACTGACACTCTCCTCACCATTCCCCTGTCACTCTTGTAATCATCAGAAAGAAAACAGACAAAATCTCAGACCTCATAGACCTGACTTGGCAGTGAGGGAGTCACACAATAATCCAACCAACACTGACAACAATACCGTATGACAGTGTGTTAGAATAAAGTAAGGCATACTTGGGGTGATTTTCTTTGTTCATTTCAAATGTGTTAACTCAGCACAGTGGATGAGAACTTATTGGAGCAGAGATATCAGAAGATGAAAGTAGATGAAGGCAGAAAAAAAGAATCCATCAACCAGAAACTTGGCTTTGCTCTGAGCGAACTGGGGGGACACTGGAAGGTTGAAAGAAAAGAAAAACAGATGTGAGGAATCTGTTTTATGGAAGACACCAACACTTTGCCATCCTGAAATTTTAGTTTAAGGATATTGCTTTTAAGCTTTTTATTAGTAAACAAAACTTAGAAACAACTGGTGGCCCTCTTCATATTTCTGCTAAGAGATTCAGATAGAAAGTATTTCAGGAGAAAAATTGGGAGGCTCACTTTAGGTTAATTTGATTACATATGGGAAATAAAAGTGCTTCAGGAAAGCACCTGTTGGCTAGGTAGCCCCTGTGCCCTACTGATTCTGAGGTGCTCAGAAAATATTCTGTTACCATGTAGGATCTGGTCTTCTCAACTACCTGCGAAACACTCATTCTGCCTTCTGAAACAAAAGACCCCATTTTCCCTTTTTCTCTCCTTTGTCCACAATGTTTGTATCCCAATGTTTCTTTGCAGTCATTGGGTTTTTATGCTTTTGTGAATTCTCTATGATTATATATTAAAAAAACTTTCTTTCCTTCTGCTAATTTGTCTCCCTTAGTTTGACAATTAGCCAAGCCAAAAATTTTTAAATGGTGGGAAGGACAATATTCCTATTTTTAGCCTCCTCATTATACAGGATCTGTGAGGCTGCTGGGTTGCAAGCAGGGGGTTTGGTTAGAAGAAAACTATAGTTATCCAGGTAGCAGATGAGGATAGTTGGAGCAGTGTGAATTAAAAGTGTCAGTTTCTGGATTTGTCCTGAGCACAAAGTCAAAGACATTTCTGAATAATTTAATGTGAGGTGTAAGAAAAAGTGAGGACTTGAAAAAATACAGAGAGATTAAAAAAATCTGCAGGAAAACAGGTCAATGATTTGCCTGGGATTACAAATCTTAAGGCATCCTGAAGTGCCTTTGAAATATTAGTTGTCAAGTAAATAGTTGGTCATCAACAGTCCTGTCCAATGCATGTCTTTCATCCACTACCATGCTCCACATGCCTCAGACAGTACCTGGTAGATTTAAAGTATTAGTTCCTTTAATGTTTACAGAATCTACAAAGGAATGAGTAATGAACAATCAAAATGTCTTCTGAACAACCATACACAACATTTCTTATTTACATGGAAAATACTGCAATACCATAGATTTACCATTAGAACAGGGGACCGTTGTAAATCCATTTGTTGTCAATCACATGAAGATCTTTCTTGAGCATTTGTGCTGTACTGCTTTATGGAAATAAATTAAGCTGAACATAAAAGTACTTGAATGATATTGGAATTGAACAGGAACCTTTGTTGTACACTTCCTGGGCCCATTTCTCAAAAATAGATATGGACTGGAGTATTTCAGGCAACAAGCTCAGCAAACATAATTGAAATTAGGGACATGTAAAAACAACAATAACAATAATTAAGTAGTAGTTAATTATAAGCAGTTTTACTTCTTTTTATCCAATATGAATGTCTTTTATTTCTTTTTCTTGTCTGATTGTTGTGGCTAGGAGTTCCTATACTATGTTGAATAAAAATGTTGAAGCCCACAGCCTCGTCTTGTTCCTGATCTTAGGGGGAAACCTTTTAGTTTTTGCCCATTGCATATGAAGTTGGCTATAAGTTTCTTGAACATGGCCTTTATTTATTCATTTATTTTTAGGGAGGAAAGGTAGGGGGGGAGAGAAACATCAATGTGCGGTTGCTGGGGGTTATGGCCTGCAACCCAGGAATGTACCCTGGCTGGGAATCGAACCTGGGACACTTTGGTTCCCAGCCCGCGCTCAATCCACTGAGCTACGCCAGCCAGGGCTTGCTTTTTTTTTTTTTTTTTTTTTTATCATAAATGGGTGATGTACTGTAGCAAATGCTTCATCAGCCTCTATTGATATGATTGTGTTTTTTGTCTTTCCTTTTGTTTATGTGATATATTACATTTATTGATTTGCAAATATTGTAGTATCCTTGCATTCCTGGGATGAATCCCAAATGATCATAGTATGTGATCTTTTATAGTATTTCTGGTTGTGAATTGCCAATATTTTGTTTAGGATTTTAGCATCTATGTTCATAAGCAATATTGGCCAGTGGTTTTCTTTATTTGTTGTGTCTATATTTGTTTTGGGGATTAGACTGATGCTGGCCTCATAAAAAGGCCTTGGGAGTTCTCCCTCATTTGAAACTTTTAGAATAGTATGAGAAGAATAGGGTTTAATTGTTCCTTAAAATTTTTGTAAAATTCTCCTATGAAACTGTACTATCTAGGGCTTTTTTTGTGCTAGGAATTTTTTACTTACTGCTTCAATTTTAGTTGCTGTTTTTGGCCTGTTCAGGTTTTCTGCTTCTTTTTTATTCATTTGTGGAAGATTTTATGTTCCTAGAAATGTGTCCATTTCACCCAGGTTTTCAAATTCTTGGCATATAGTTTTCATAGCAATTTCTTACATTCCATTGTATTTCTGTGGTATGAGGTATAATCTCTCCTCTGTCATTTCTGATTGTGTTTATTTGCCTCCTCTCTCTTTTTGTCTTGATGACTCTGCTTAAGAGCTTATCAATTTTTTAATCTTTGGAAAGAACTGGCTCTTGCATTTACTGATCCTTTGAATTGTTCTCTTAGGTGCTATATCATTTAATTCTGATCTGATCTTGACCCTTTCCTCTCTTTTACTGACTCTGGGCTTTGCTTCTTGTTGTTCCTCCAGTTTTTGTAGATGAAGGTTAGGTTGTTATTATAAATATTTCTGTCTTTTTTAGGTAGGTCTGGCTTGCTATGAAGTCCCCCCTCAAGAATGACTGCCTTTGATATGTCCCATAGGCATTTAGGCTGTTATGTGTTGATTTTCATTTGTTTCCAGAAACTTACAGTCTCCATGAATTTGACTTTCATTCAGTCTCCATGAATTTGATGGTATTTGAGTTTTTCCTTTGTAGCTGTTTTCTAGTTTGAAGTCATTGTGGTCCAAGAAAATGTTTGATGCGATTTCAAATTTCTTGGATTTGTTGAGGCTTGTTTAGTGAGTTATCATGTGGTCTGTCTTTGAAAAGCTTCCATATGAATTTGAAAAGTATGTGCATTTTACTTCTTTGGGGTGAAAATTTCTGCATATATCTTTTAAGTCTATATTCAGTGCCAAAATATCCTTGTTGATTCTTTATTTTGAAGATCTAGTCATTATTGACAGTCGGGTGTTAAAAAACCCCAGTATAAATGTGTGACTGTCTATAACTTTCTTGGAGCCCTCCAAATTTTTTGTAATAAATTTGGATACTTCATACTTTGGTGCATGCATGTTTTCAATGTTTTTTTTGTCTTCTTGATGGATTCTGCTTTTGAGTAGTTCGAAATACCCTTCCCCGACTCTTATTATTGCCTTTGTATTGATGTCTATTTTTTCTGATTCAAGTATTGCTACCCTGCCTTATTTTCCCTGTCTATTTGCTTTGAATGTTTTCTTCCACCCCTTCACTTTCAGACTGGGTAAGTCTTTTCTTCTCAGGGGAGTCACTTGTAGGCAGCATAAATGGGGATCCTATTCTCTTATCCACTCATCTACCCTATGTCTTTTGATTGGAACAATTATTCCATTTGTATTTAAGGTTATTATTGATAGGCAATTATTCACTTTATTTACCCCCTCTGTACCTTTGTTCCGCTCTCAGTCTTTTTCTTCATTTTCTATTTTTGTAAGTATTTTTTTATTTATATTTAGAGAGAGAGGGAGAAAAGAGAAAGTAGGGGGAGAAATGTCAATGTGTGGTTGCCTTTTTCATGCTTCCTAGTGTAGATCTTGCTGGCAACCCAGGTATGTGTCTTAGACTGGGAAGCAAAGTGGTGACCCTTTGATTTGAAGCCAGTACTCCACCACTGAGCCACACCAGTCAGGGCTTTCTTCATCTTTTTAGAGCAATCCTATGCATGTCTTGCCATGCTGGTTTGGTGGAGATGTATTCTTTTAGCCTTCTTTCTTTCCTAGGAAAGGCCTCATTTCACCTTCCTCTTTAAATGAGAATCTTGTTGGACAGAATAGTCTTGTTTCCAGACTTTGATTTCATTACTTGCAATATTTCTTGCCATTCCCTTCTGGCTTTTAGTTTTTCTGTTAAGAAGTCAGCTGCTAAGCTTATCAGAGTGCCTGGCATGTTACTTCCTGTTTCTCCCCTGCTGTCTTTAAGATTCTCTCTTGTCTTTCAATTTTGCCATTTTCATTATGATATGTCTTAAAGAGGGCCTTTTGGGGCTCCTCTTGATTGGGACCCTCTGTGCTTCCTGGACTTGTTTAGCTTTTCCTTTCATCAAGTTAGGTAAGTTTTCTATGATTGCTTTTTCAAACAGTTTTTCTATTCCTTCTTCTTCTTCTTCTCCCTTTTTTTTCCTTTTCCTGCTCTTTCTGGGAGGTTTTTTTTTTGTGGTTTTTTTTTTTTTTGTACTTTGTTCTTTTGCTGACTTGATCCTATGCTCCATCTAGACTGCTTTTGACAGCTTCTACTGTATTCTTCAATTCAGAAATTGTATTCTTCATTTCTTCTTGGCCCCTGTTGATTGTTTTTATGTCTTTTTTTCATGCTGATATAGTTTGCAGTAAGTTACTCGTAGTTTCCCTGTAGTTGTTGGTAACTCTCTGTGAAGTCATAGAGCTTCCTTATAAGCATTGTTTTAAACTCAATATCTGATCATTGAGTTGCCTTTATTTCATTTAGCACTCCTTCAGAGGATTCCCCCTTTCCTTTCAATTGGGAGTTGTTTCTTTGTCTTCCCATTATTTGTTTGAGTCTTCTTTTTGCTTCTGCTTCTTAAGTTGATCTGTTTTGACTTCCTTACTTTGTGATGAGAAGTTCTATGTCAGAAGGCCTGTGCAATTCAGTGGTATGGTCTCCTTGGATCACCTGAGCTAAATGCTCTGGGATGCTCTTTGTGCCTTTTATGTTGGTTTTCTGGATGTAATTGGGTTTGGTTTTGATTGTTTTTAGTTGTTTTTGTTGGGTCCTTCCCTCCACATGTTTGTCTGAAGGTCACTCCTCCTACCACATGTTATATGCTGTTGTGAAGGTACTGCCAGAAAGAAACCACAAAGAACAGGAAACAAACCCACACCCACAAGAATAACTACACCTTCACCACCATCCCACTATCAACAGCAAATGAGCTAGTATATAATAAGGGTGTAAATAGGTGAAGACTATTATAAGAAATGAGAGGGGATATGGGATGACTTACTGAAAGAAAAATGACTTTGAGAGGGTAGAGGGAGGAGCACTAATGAGAAATGGGAGTTGGAGCAATGCAAAGAGAGAAAATAAAATTTACATCATAAATTAAAAAGGGAATGAAAAATGTGCAACAGAATATGAGAAGGGAAACATAGTATTAGGTTTAAATAGAAATTAAAATAATATAAAATAAAGTCCGGAAAGAAAAACAAAGGAAAATAATAAATAATTAACAAAAATATAGAACCAAATTGAAGAGAAAGATCCACCACAATACTCTCAACAACAAATTAGGTAAAATTAATATACATGGTAGGGGAATAAGAGGGGAAAAAAGAAAGAAAAAGTTCAAAACATGTCTAGAGAAATGGGAAATAATGTTGAAATGGTGGAAGAAAAGAGCATACTAAGAGTGAGGAACAAAACCAGTCTAATACAAGGAAAAATTAAAATTTGGGTTGTATGAAGAAGAAAAACAGGGAAAAAGGAGAATAAGGAAAATAAAAAGGCAGGGTAAAAGAGAATTAGAAGACAGACAAAAGCAGGTAAAGACATGTCAAATTTTAAAATTTTACAAGAAAAAAAGAGGAGAGGGGAATAGTAAAATTTGAAATTTGAACCACAAATTTAGTGAAGATCTCAAGATAAAATTGAAAAAAAAAATGCAACAATAACTACCCTACCTACAACCAACTAGCAAAGATTGCTAAGGTGGAGAGAGAATGGGGGTATTTTAAGAGCTAGGAGAAAAGGAAGTGAGATGACCATTGACAAGATAATTGGTTTCCTATGTCTGGATGGGGAAGAAATAGAAAGAGTGCAGAATGGAAATAAGTTGTAGCAAGAGAAGAAACAAAATTTGAAATGAAAGTAATGCGAGGAAAAAAGAAGGTAAAATAGGGTGAGAGAAAGGAGGGGAAATATGCGAATTGAAATAAACTATAGTGTAAAACCTAGTAACTTCATTTGCACAATCTTTCAAACTTTCATTGCTCTTCAGACTCCTAGATCCCAATGGGATTCTTATGTCCTTCTTTCTCTTGATTCTTATCCCATGTGTCATGTTTCATAACTTTTCTTGCTTAGTCCACCTGGTTACCAGGACACTGATATCTACCTGAGATTCATGTCACAGGAGGCACAGTGTTTTACAGTGCAGACCTGTGGTGGGCTGATGTGACAGACACCTGCGTGTTTACAAGAGTTTCATCATTTCATGACAGAATATGTTTACAATCTCTGTAAACTTGTTCCTTGAGAGTGAGTGAAAATGTATGTAGAATGAGAACACTGTTATTGGATAGACTGCTGCAGAGGTGCAGTATTTTATTTCTACACTTTTTCTCAGATACTATGACAAAGGTCATTTCAAACAATGTCATTCCCAGAACAACCTAAGTAGTCAGGTCACCTTATTCTATGGACACCATTTCAGGACTGAGTCACAACAACAGAAAATATGTATTGAATAATTTCAGCCAGATTAAAAATATTTGGAATATTTTCTACTATAATAAGGATGGACAACTGTGAGCAAGATGACAGGATCAGGTAATTGTAATTAGGTGATGTCAGAGTGAAACATGCATCAAACAAGTTTAAAAGGAAAGAAACACTTTATTGAACACCATGCATTAACATAGTGAGCCAGAACTCAGCCCCCATGAAACAGAAGGCTCTGAAGGTTTTACGAACTTGAGAAAGAATCAAAGGCATCCCTGTTTGCTAATTGGCTTTACAGAAAAGAGAATTGAAACTTTTCATAAATCTTTACACGAGGTCAGTTTACCTTCTGGTTTTAAAGGTTCTCACCCAAGTTAGGCTTCTAGCCCCCACAGAGACTGATACACAGACACTCAGGACAATTAAATTTTAAGAGATGGATACAGGACTTTGTGAAATATACTCATAGATTCATAATACTGGAAAGGAAATTTTAAGGACTCTTGTATATCTGAAATGGGCAAAAAAGAGAAGATTCTGCAATTACACGTTGAAACCACATTTCTAAAGAGAATGCTCTAAAATATAGAGGTCCAAGGCCTGTGATCAGAAATAATCTCTATACAGGTTGATTACTCTGAGGGAACATTAAGGCCTCTAGGTCATTACAAACCTGCTTGTGCACAGTGGAGGGAAACATAACTACATCTCTTTTAGCCAAGGTCTGTTTTGCATCTACATCAGTTCCTGCAATTTATAAACAGGTGAAAAATAACTCAGACTTCCTGAATAGAGCCAGGATTTGATCTCCCAGAAGGCTGTGCTTCTAAAGTGTTCCTTTCAGATGTTATATTTATTTCTACTCTCACTTTCCTGTTCATCAAAGTTATTCACCAAGGAAGAACTGTGTTCTTGATCCTACAACATGGCTGGTGTCACCTCATTTAGCCTGATCAGTTACATGAGGGCAGAGGAACTGACCCTTACTGAATAGTTTGGTTTGATAAATGTCTACAAAACATATAGTGGGAATTTTAACAGCCACTTGAGGTTATGAAGCCTCACCCTCACCCTTCACCTCCATTTCTCTAGCTTTAGGTGATGTCCTCTTCTCCAAGAGGTACCAAAACACCAAAGAGGTCAAACTTAGCTCTATAAAGTGTGAGGACTTTTCCAATTCCATGCATTAGATTCTGAACTAGGACATTTGACCTAAAGCTTTGGTACTATTACCAAGGTTTCCAATAATATCTTTTTAACAAAAAGAAAAACAATGTGCTGGACTCATAGAAATAATCTTATTGATATATAAGGAACAGAGGCTTTTAGACACAAACAAAAATCAGTGTAGCTACTCACATGGGTGTCATTGTGTCCACTCCCATTGTCTACAACACTGTCCCAGTGCCTCCATGTGTTTGCATGGAGAAGCAACATCGCTCAGATTCTCCAAGCACTTTACCCGATCCCATTGGTTATCAGAGGACCACTACTGATCATCTGAGGGACACTTTGTCAGATAAACTGTGGACATGGTACACAGGAGACCAAACTGAGGTGGGGTTTTGTCTGAAATGTGAATTTCAGTCAATGTTAGCTCAGATTTTTAACTGTTTATTGACCCAATGAAATTTTTAAGGACTATTCACCTTCAGAATAAATCTATTTTAATAATGCAAGGCAACCCTTTATTTAGAATTTAACAGCATAGAGGGGTAAAGGAGAGTCACTCACATTTCACATCCAGCTCAAGAGCCACACTTGCAACAGAACTGATGGGATTGGAGGCTTCACACTGGTAATTCCCAGCATCATCCCTCTTCACAGGGTCTATGGTGAGGCTTCAATGGTCCTTGGCAGCTTCTTTCACTCTGTGGGCTGCCATTTTGTTCCATTGAACAACCACTGGATGGTGAGCATATTTGAGTAGCAGGTCAAGACCACAGCATCCTTATTGTCTGTGACTGTGGTATTGTTGGCTCTGAGGGTGGGCACTCTCACGTGCCCCGTGGAAAAACAGAGAATGTGATTTATTGAGAATGGGCTTGAGACGTGGAGCCATGCTGCTTCCTCAGAGATCTCAGCCACTCACAGTCCAGAGTGAGCTTTGTAAAGGCCACCAGAGTAAGGTTCTGATATTTGCAGAAGTACACTTGTGTATATTCAGGTGACAATATGTAAGGAGAGAGCTGCACCTCCTCTCTGACCCCATATAACCTTTGGGTGATTGCTTAACTGTCCCTGCAGACATCTGTGTCATAGCAGCACACAGAACCCCTTCCCAGCTCATGTGTCCTACAACATCATCATCAGGTACATTTTTTTCTCTCATGAGATTTTCTTGATCTTTTTCTAGAACATTTTTTACTTCAAAAGGCCAATTTACATAAAATTTTATGTGTTTTGGTGAAGGCAGACTCACCACCTTTGTCCACCTAGGGAGGTTTACAGTAAGTGGA